>NC_034179.2:30108501-30446001 GCF_002021735.2 Oncorhynchus kisutch
CCACCTGTTTTTATCGACACATGATACGTAAATGGTAACATACTCTAGCAGACAATTGTCACATTGATCTTCTATGCAAACATTCTAAATGTAAAAAATGTTTAATCACTTGGTAAGTTAATGAAAACAACTATACAGAACAAAAACAAAAACGCAACAATTTCTAAGATTATACTGAGTTGCAGGAAATCAGTCAATTGAAATAAATAATATATATGGATTTCACATGACTGGGAATACAGATATGCATCTGTTGGTCACAAGATACCTTAAAAAAAGAAGTGGTGTGTGGATCAGAAAACCATTCCGTATCTGGTGTGACCACCATTTGCCTCATGCAGCGCGACACATCTCCTTCACATAGAGTTGATCAGGCTGATGATTGTGGCCTGTGGAATGTTGTCCCACTCCTCTTCCAATGGCTGTGCAAAATTCCTGGATATTGGCAGGAACTGGAACACGCTGTTGTATATGTCAACCCAGAGCATCCCAAACATGCTCAAGGGGTGACATGTCTGGTGAGTATGCAGGCCATGGAAGAACTGGGACATTTTCAATTTCCAGGAATTGTGTACAGATCCTTGCGACATGGGGCTGCGCATTATCATGCTGAAAGATGAGGTGATGGCGGCGGATGAATGGCACGACAACAGGCCTCAGGATCTCGTCATTGTATCTCTGTGCATTCAAATGACTATTGATAAAATGCAATTGTGTTCATTGTCCGTAGCTTATGCCCGCCCATACCATAACCCCACCGCAACCATTGAGCATTCTGTTCACAACGTTGACATCTGCAAACTGCTCGGCCACAGGATGCCATACTGCGGTTGTGAGGCCGGTTGGAGGTACTGCCAAATTCTGGTAGAGAAATGCTTATGGTAGAGAAATGCACATTCAATTATCTTGCAACAGCTCTAGTGGACATTCCTGCAGTTAGCATGCCAACTGCACACTCCCTCAACTTGAGACATCTGTGGCATTGTGTTGTGTGACAAAACTGCACATTTTAGAGTGGTGTTTTATTTTCTCCAGCACAAGGTGCACCTGTGTAATGATCATGCTGTTTAATCGGCTTATGCCGATATGCCACAACTGTCAGGTGGATGGATTATCTTGGCAAAGGAGAAATGCTCACTAACAAGGATGTAAACAAACTTGTGCACAAAATGAGAGAAATGGCATTATCCTGTCATTTCTTTCATTGTGTTGTTTTCCACATTTTGTACAGATATGGCATCTAGTGTGACCTGATGTTCAATGTTCCCCTCATGTGAAAATGTGAAGTATTATTTATCTTTGATAAATTGGTGTTTAATTAATTACATTTGTGTATAGTTTTCGGTCACATTGAACCCATTCCTCATTCACATAAATTGGTGTTTATTAATTACATTTGTGTCCAGTTTTCAATCACAAGGCAACTGTCACTAATTTAGACACCTGATGGACATCATAATACAAAACCAATTAACAATATAGCTGTGAGCAGTCATGGCTGGGTTCAAGCTTAATCTAAACTCAACTAGTAATTTACAGTTTAATCAAAATGTTGGTTGTAATTTACAGTTCCTAGGGCTGTGTCACGGCAACATAACACATGGCTACTTAGTTATGCATTACTTACAGTTGAAGTGGTGTGTTCTTGCTTATTGTCCCCCACTTTCTCCTTTTTTGGCATAATCCCCGATTTTGCCCCCTTCCTCGACAGAGAAGATTGAGCAGGTTAATTTGCACAGGATACCAGTTGTTCAATCTTCTTGGTCTAACAGTTAGGATAATGGGATAATTCGGAGTACAATGCATGTCTCATCCCTGGATTGAGGTACGATTTCCGAGCCATACCTTGCCCCCGGCTCCGCAGTGTCTTAATCTAAACAGGAAGCCTGTCCGACCCTAGTGCAGCTGTAAGCAAGCGGGTTGGATCTGCTGGCTAGTTGACAGTTAAATTCAATAATTTACCTGTGAAGTGAATGAAACAAGATGTTTAATTTTCACTTTGGCCATAGTAAGGTCAAATTAATTAGCTGTCTATCTAAAATGTCAGACACCTTTAGCTGAACAGTTTCATACTTGTACAGTTTTCCCTCCACCTGAAAACAAATACATACCACAGAGTCATGGGTTGTGGATTTTTGGCCTACTTCTACAGTAAGTTGCACTGTGGCCACCATGGCATTTCTCTTTAAAAAATATATATATTTCACTGTGACCTGCTGCTGTTGACTATCAGGCAATGAGGCAGGCTGTAAATGGCCATGTTTAGTTCATTCAATTGGAAGTTATCAGAGCTCTGTCGCAATTGCCGATCAGTTGTTAGAACGTATTAGACTGACGGTAACAGTCAGTCAGATTAGGCTTTAGGTAAACAAAAATAAATTAACACTGGCTGTTGTTGACAAGCATATTCAGTACATATACAGTGAGGGGAAAAGTATTTGATCCCCTGCTGATTTTGTACGTTTGCCCACTGACAAAGAAGTGATCACTCTTTAATTTTAATGGTAGGTTGATTTGAACGGTAAGAGACAGAAAAACAACAACAAAAATCCAGAAAACGCATGTCAAAAATGTTATAAATTGATTTGCATTTTAATGAGGGAAATAAGTATTTGACCCCTCTGCAAAACATGACTTAGTACTTGGTGGCAAAACCCTTGTTGGCAATCACATAGGTCAGACATTTCTCGTAGTTGGCCAGCAGGTTTGCACACATCTCAGGAGGGATCTCCTCTTTGCAGATCTTCTCCAAGTCATTAAGGTTTCGAGGCTGACGTTTGGCAAGTCGAACCTTCAGCTCCCTCCACTGATTTTCTATGGGATTAAGGTCTGGAGACTGGCTAGGCCATTCCAGGACCATAATGTGCTTCTTCTTGAACCACTCCTTTGTTGCCTTGGCCGTGTGTTTTGGGTCATTGTCATGTTGGAATACCCATCCATGACACATTTTCAATGCCCTGGCTGAGGGAAGGAGGTTCTCACCCAAGATTTGACGGTACATGGCCCCGTCCATCGTCCCTTTGATGCGGTGAAGTTGTCCTGTCCCTTTAGCAGAAAAACACCCCCAAAGCATAATGTTTCCACCTCCATGTTTGACGGTGGTGATGGTGTTCTTGGGGTCATAGACCGCATTCCTCCTCCTCCAAACACGGCGAGTTGAGTTGATGCCAAAGAACTCAATTTTGGTCTCATCTGACCACAACACTTTCACCCAGTTGTCCTCTGAATCATTCAGATGTTAATTGGCAAACTTCAGACGGGCATGTATATGTGTTTTCTTGAGCAGGGGGACATTGCTGGCGGGCGCTGCAGGATTTCAGTCCTTCACGACGTAGTGTGTTACCAATTGTTTTCTTGGTGACTATGGTCCCAGCTGCCTTGAGATCATTGACAAGATCCTCCCGTGTAGTTCTGGGCTGATTCCTCACCGTTCTCATGATCATTGCAACTCCACGATGTGAGATCTTGCATGGAGCCCCAGGCCGAGAGAGATTGACAGTTCTTTTGTGTTTCTTCCATTTGCGAATAATCGCACCAACTGTTGTCACCTTCCCACCAAGCTGCTTGGCGATGGTCTTGTAGCCCATTCCAGCCTTGTATAGGTCTACAATCTTGTCCCTGACATCCTTGGAGCGCTCTTTGGTCTTGGCCATGGTGGAGAGTTTGGAATATGATTGATTGATTGCTTCTGTGGACAGGTGTCTTTTATACAGGTAACAAGCTGAGATTAGGAGCACTTCCTGTAAGAGTGTGCTCCTAATCTCAGCTCGTTACCTGTATAAAAGACACCTGGGAGCCAGAAATCTTTCTGATTGAGAGGTGGTCAAATACTTATTTCCCTCATTAAAATGCAAATCAATTTATAACATTTTTGACATGCGTTTTTCTGGATTTTGTTGTTGTTATTCTGTCTCTCACTGTTCAAATAAACCTACCATTAAAATTATAGACTGATGATTTCTTTGTCAATGGGCAAACGTACAAAATCAGCAGGGGATCAAATACTTTTTTCCCTCACTGTACATATTAATATTTAATTCAGTCTATTGAAATGACAAGTCAACCTCGGGAAATGGGCAATTTTATAACTGTTTGTAGTCTTAAAATCTGGCACATAATAACGGCATAATTGCCAGAAAATAGCCTAACATTGTTTTTTTTTTAAAGTTGGTCCAAGTGTTTCTTGCTCAGAGGTTTTGAGATCCTCTGTCCAACTTTCATGACCCAAACTCTCCTGTCTGATTTATCTATAGTTATGCACATGCGCAAAGGGGATTTATTTAAGCAATAGGCACGTGGAGGTGTGGTATATGGCCAATATACCACAGCTAACGGACTCCGCTTTGCGTCATGCTTAAGAACAGCCATTAGCCGTAGTATATTGGCCATATACAATATCCCCTCGTGCCTTAGTGCTTAGTCAGCAGTCAAACAAGTTAAATCGACATCCATTGATGGAAAATTATCTGGTGAGTAAGCTATATTTAGTCTCCAATGTTTATTGAAAACATAAATACATTTGCGTAATGAGTACTTGTTGTCTCTGAAATACATCCTTACAGTTGTTGGCTAGTTAGTTAGCCATATTAGCAATTGACATGAAATCAGTCAAACTAGACGGGGATGAAGAACATGATGAAACCAGCCACTTACGATTCCCCACATGGCACATTCTTGACATTCTTGCTAGCAATCTGGCTATCCAGAATCACAACAACACGCTGACTTCTGCCCCATGGAAGCGCGCGCATCGTTTCGTGATAACGTCAGATAACCCATCTATACCACGGATAGAACAATGAGACAGAACAGTTTTGCATTTATTTTGGCATTGTCTACATGTAAAGAAATTATGGAAAGATATTCAGTTTTTTCATTGTTAATATTCTTGATGACTTTTGTTTTTTTTATGGGAGAATGACCTGCTTGGTTTCCTTAGCTATAGTAAGGATAACGAAAAACAATTTTACCTCATAAAAGTATTTGTGCTAATGGAAAAATTTCATATTCATAAATGTAAATTCACTAATAAAAAAACACTCTTCCATGTTTTCTATGAGGAATTTGAGCAGTACATTAAGACTATTCTACATTCTTATAATAAGAAAGCTTTTAAAACAATCAATATGTGTGTATTTTTTAATTTGTATAATCTGTCCTTTGTTGTACCCCCTAGTGTATGTTATCATTGCCTGTTTGTATACTTCTTGTGTGGTTTTTCTTCAAACTATAAATAAAAGAACAATATTTCACCAGATGTATACATGTAAAGCATCCGGTTGGTGTTTCCACTCACTTCCAAATATGGTAATATGGTGATGAGTTGAAGCCCAGTGGCCGGCAGTTGAAGAAGATGAAGCAGATAGATTTTTGCCGACATTTTGCACATTTTTCATCGATCTCCATGCAGTTTTCTGTTTCCAAAACTAGAATATGTAACAGAATGGACTGCATTTTGTAGACTTTAACAGTTTCTAAAAATTGCCATTTTTACAAGGAGTGCAAGGGCGAATTGAGTTATTCACAGTGGTGGAAAAAGTACCCAAAACTCATACTTGAGTAAAAGTAAAAATACTTAAATAGAAAATGACTCAAGTAAAAGTAAAACACTAAAATACTCCTTTAGTAAAAGTCTAAAACTATTTGGTTTTAAATATACTTAAGTATCAAAAGTAAATGTAGGTGCTAAAATATACTTAAGTATCAAAAGTAATAGTACAAATAATTAAAACAATCCTTATATTAAGCAAACCAGACGGCACAACTGTCTTGTTTTTAAAATGTATGGATAGCCAGGGTCACACTCAGACATCATTTACGAACAAAGCACTTGTGTTTAGTGAGTCCACCAGATCAGTGTCAATAGGGATGACCAGGGATGTTAAATACACCACGGATTATTCCACACACGCGCTTCTCAGAGTAGGCGTTCCCTAACGGACATATGCAAACAAATGCTAGAATACGACAATATGATCTGACTAGCTCGTGCTTGGCTCTGCCCATCTCCATTCTCGTTTATTCTCACAATTATACATTAATCTTGGGTTAGTTATAAAAAGTCTTTGTCTAACCTGTTTACAAACGGAAAATAACTCGCGTGCAGTGTTTTGATTGGCCCTCGTGTTTTCCAAACCGGAAATGGCATCCGTTCGGAATTGACAGCACTCCCGAAGATGGCGGGGGTGTTTGAGGTGGAGGTTGATGGTGTAGAACACGATCATGGACTCGGACATCACGATGAGCCAAATCAGGTTAGGGTACCACATGTGTTACTGTTGTAGAATCCGAAAACAACGAACAGCATGAATTGTAAAGTGCTCACATTGCGTTGCAGCCAATATGGACTAGACCTGCCTCTTGCACCGGCTAGTGAACGTCACACGATGTTAGCTTTGCTAGTTAACTTCCCAGTTCTTTTCCCTTTTAGCTAGACAGGTAGGATATCATTGAGTGCATTTCTCTATTGAGTGCATTAGGAAACCAAGTAATATTATAGTGCAGTCAGCTAAAACACAAACGTACAACTTCAAGGGCCATCATCATCACGCCCTTGTCTTGTACGTGGTAGCTGATCGCTAACGTAAGCTAACTATTTAGCTAGGTTGCTATATAAGTAGCCACAGATGGCTAACTAAATTGATAATTCTGGTTTAGCTGCCCCCAAATTGCTGCCTTTGCTTGACAACCCGTTTCCTATTGCAATAGCATCAATGATGTAGCTAGTACTCATTAGATGTCACGCCATGTAATAGCTGATGTGGCAGACAGAGTCAAAGGTCATCTAGTTGACGCATAATCCATCCTCTGTCCTGGTAGCCTGAGCTCTCTAAAAACTGTTTTGGACCAAAGGCTAGTTAGTGTTCTCACCATTTAACTATAATGGACAGAAACCGTGCCTATGCTCTTTGTTGGCCAGCAGTGTTCATCCCTTTTAGTATTCACATGTCTGTCCACTACCAACAGCCTCCCAACCCACATGATCAGAATACAGAATGATTTAAAATTACTATTTTTGATGCAATAATTGTAGTTTGTAGATATATTGTGACTGTTTAATTCAGAGGTTCTATGTGACTGTATTTGTATGTAGATTTCTAACTAATTGATTTAGAAGCATTTGGAATAATTGTGAATGTCTGTTTGGTTTGTTTTCACTTTAGGTTGACTTGTCCCATCTGTCACCGGAGGAGAAGTGGAGGTCAGTCTCTTCCCAATTATTCATTCTGACTGCAAATTAGATTTACAGTTGAATTCGGAAGTTTACAGACACCTTAGCCAAATACATTTAAACTCAGTTTTTCACAATTCCTGTCATTTAATCCTAGTAAAAATTCCCTGTCTTAGGTCAGTTAGGATCACCACTTAATTTTAAGAATGTGAAATGTCAGAATAATAGTAGAGTTATTTATTTCAGCTTTTATTTCTTTCATCACATTCCCAGTGGGTTCGAAGTTTACATACACTCAATTAGTATTTGGTAGCATGGCCTTTACATTGCTTAACTTGGGTCAAACGTTTCAGGTAGCCTTCCACAAGCTTCCCACAATAAGTTGGGTGAATTTTGGCCCATTCCTCCTGACAGAGCTGGTGTAACTGAGTCAGGTTTGTAGGCCTCCTTTCTCGCACACGCTTTTTCAGTTCTGAAATCACACATTTTCTATAGGATTGAAGTCAGGGGTTTGTGGCCACTCCAATACAGTGACTTTGTTGTCCTTAAGCTATTTTGCCACAACTTTGGAAGTATGCTGGGGGTCATTGTCTATTTGGAAGACCCAATTGCGACCAAGCTTTAACTTCCTGACTGATGTCTTGAGATGTTGCTTCAATATACCCACATCATTTTCCTACCTCATGATGCCATCTATTTTGTGAAGTGTGCCAGTCCCTCCTGCAGCAAAGCACCCCCACAACATTATGCTGCCACCCCAGTGCTTCATGGTTGGTATGGTGTTCTTCGGCTTGCAAGCCTCCCCCATTTTTCCTCCAAACATAACGATGGTCATTATTGCCAAACAGTTCTATTTTTGTTTCATCAGACCAGAGGACATTTCTCCAAAAAGTACGATCTTTGTCCCCATGTGCAGTTGCAAACCGTAGTCTGGCTTTTTTATTGCAGTTTTGGAGCAGTGGCTTCTTCCTTGCTGAGCGGCCTTTCAGGTTATGTCGATATAGGACTCGTTTTACTGTGGATATAGATACTTTTGTACCTGTTTCCTCTAGAATCTTCACAAGGTCCTTTTGTGTTGTTCTGGGATTGATTTGCACATTTCGCATCAAAGTACGTTAATCTCTAGGAGACAGAACGCGTCTCCTTCCTGAGCAGTATGACGGCTGCGTGATCCCATGGTGTTTATACTTGCGTACTATTGTTTGTACAGATGAACGTGGTACCTTCAGGCATTTGGACAATTCTCGCAAGGATGAACCAAACTTGTGGAGGTCGACAACATTTTTTTCTTAGGTCTTGGCTGATTTCTTTTGAATTTCCCATTAAGTCAAGCAAAAAGGCACAACGTTTGAAGGTAGGCCTTGAAATACATCCACATGTACACTTCCAATTGACTCAAATGATGTCAATTAGCCTATCAGAAGCTTCTAAAGCTATGACGCAATTTTCTGTAATTTTCCAAGCTGTTTAAAGGCACAGTCAAATTAGTGTATGTAAACTTCTGACCCACTGTGAAATAATCTGTCTGTAAACAATTGGAAAAATTACTTGTCATGCACAAAGTAGATGTCCTGACCAACTTTCCAAAACTATAGTTTGTTAACAAGAAATGTGTGGAGTGGTTGAAAAACAAGTTTTAATGACTCCAACCTAAGTGTATGTAAACTTCCGACTTCAACTGTTCGTCACAAAAGTTAAGTCAGGTTCAACATTATCTTGTTTTGATGCAGTCATATTTTTGATGTACTGTAGAGCCCTTAGTTTATCAATGTTTCCTACCAATGGAAACTAGTATGAATGTAACTATTATAAGAATCTATCCAGATACTTAGTGAATGATCATATTGGATACCCAGGCCTGAGCACTAGGTTGATTGTAGTATGTGTGTGTGTGTGTTCATAGGTTGGAGCATGCCAGGATGCATGCAAAACACAAGGGTCATGAGGCCATGCACGCTGAGATGGTGCTGATCCTCATTGTCACCCTGGTCATCGCCCAGCTGGTCCTTGTGCAATGGAAACAGAGGCACCCCAAGTCCTACAATGTAAGACACACAGACAATCTCTCCCACACACTGCACAGTCATGCTCACACATAAACACATGCTGACTTGCGTGCAAAAGAGGAAGCCCACAGCATGTTCTGCAAATACCTGCAGGCAAATAATCCAAATCACAGTTCACGTACTGTACAGACAAAACGTCCACAGACCAGCTTCTTCAACTCTACACAGTCTGGTTCTCTGGGTTATTCAGCCTCAAATTGAACTATAAGTGTCTGTGTGCGTCTGTACTTTAAAATGTGTGTTCTCTTCTAGCTGGTGACTCTGTTCCAGATGTGGGTGGTTCCTCTGTACTTCACCACCAAGCTTCACTGGTGGAGGTTCCTTGTCACGTGGTTCATCTTCTCTGTGGTCACTGCATACGTTACCTACCGGGCCACACGTAAGCCACTGGAGTGCACTACGCCTAGGTAAGGCCCCATACACAAGGCCAAGTAGTGTCTACACACACTCATTTGACCTGCCAACATGCACGCATTTTGCGTACCAACTACGCAATTCTCTGTCCATGTACAAGATCAGAGTTAAAAGTATGCAGAAATGAATAGGGCCTTATTTTTTAACGTTTTCAAATCCACTGAGTAAATCTAACATGGATCCTGATTCCCGAGCTGCAACACAGACATGTACAGAGTTTGTGTCAACGGACATGGAGATGAATACATTATTTGACGTAGATACCCCGTGTCTGCCCCGCCTCCTGTTTGTTGTGATGCGGAGTTTGCCGACTGTCAGCTGTACGTAAACACATGGACAAATCCATTTTTGACTCTGTGTTGTGGAAAGGTAAACACTAATCACATTTGTTAGTGAAAAAATTTAATACAAATACGAAAAAGAACTGGTCGCATTTGAGCGAGTGTGATATACATTTAATTCTGCGTCCCGTTCATTGTATTTTCCACGTAACATTACGAGGATCACGCAACCTGATAGACTGTAACTGTAAGCAAAAAAGTATAAAGTTAAAAAAGTAAAAGTATAATCCAAAATAAATCTAAACATCTTGACATTAAATGGATTCTGGAGCTTAGAAGATGAAGAATGAATGAGTGTTCGGTATTAGCTATAGAGGCAATGCTTCTAAAATACCTTTCCACTAGATTTGAGATTTTAGCAATTTCTAAAATCTGAAATGATGTATACAATAGGCACCTTTACATAGGCTGAAACAGCAGACTCTTCTAGTGAACAGTGTTCAGATCCTCTTTGCTCTAGCCTACTTAAGCTTTGTGTAGCCAGTTTGCGGTCTGTGTCGTTGCGCTCGTTTGTTTTTGTTTTTATGTTTTCAAATTATTTTGCTTCTAGTGTTGATTAGGAACCGTGTTTAAAAAGCCAATATTTGTGAGCTGGCCCTTGTGATTGGCCCTGTTTGAGAGGTGACAAGCGTTCCTCTACTTTAAAGACTAAACTTGGGGGCATGTGCTAAGAAAAAACGTTAGGGGAAAGAGAGCCCCAATTCGGCGAGGGCTATGCGTGCGAGTTTAATCTCCAATTTGCCAATTGCGTCAAGCACTCTAAAAAGTTGGCAGGTCTGGATACCTCATAATATACAGAATGCCTAGGTGATGCATGATTAAACGGTCATGGTAAGAGGTCAAAAGCCTCAAACCCAACCTGTCTTGCAGTAAGTGCTACTTTAGTCAAAGAACGGATCTATGTCTCTTCACATTCACCTCAGTTAGCTGAAATATGTCTGAATGTTCTTGTTTCTGTGGACAGGCTGGTCTACAAATGGTTCCTCCTCCTCTACAAGATCAGCTATGCCACAGGGATAGTGGGCTACTCTGTCGTCATGTTTACACTGTTTGGCATCAACTTGATATTTAGGTAAGTTCTAGTTACTTCTTGGAACAATTGTGTATTTATGGACAATACTCGTGGTTAACAAGGATCAATCCTTGTGTTAGTCATTTTATCTCAGAATCTTTTAAATACGTTTTGATTTATAGAAGTGGCGCCAGAGCTTTATTTGAGAAGTTGTAACATTTTAATCATGTTAATAGTGTTGATATTGGTGTTTATTTTCAGAATAAAACCGGAGGACGCAATGGATTTTGGTGTGTCCTTGCTGTTCTATGGTCTGTACTATGGCGTCCTGGGTAGGGACTTTGCTGAAATGTGTGCAGACGTCATGGCATCGACAGTGGGGGTAAGTATCCAGGGCCTGTCAAGTTGATAGTTGTTTAACATTATTTGTTGTAAAGGCTGTGAATCTGTCCAGCAACATTACATTGTATCTCTGTCTGTCCCTGTCTTCTCTAGTACTACAGTGCGTCTGGAATGCCCACCAAGCACCTCTCTGACAGTATCTGCGCTGTGTGTGGCCAGCCCATTCTGGTCGACGTCAGCGAGGAGGGAATCATCGAGAACACCTACAGACTATCCTGCAACCATGTGTATCCTTTATCATCTAAGAAATAGTCTCTCGATAAATATGCATGTTGGAGCGTGATGTTGTGGTAGAACTGGTTTGTCTGTACCATGTGCCCATCTCACTTCCTGTTTCTATAAATAATGGTGCCCTATGTCGTCTCCTGTAATGATTCCCTGTAATAGTCTTCCATGAGGTGAATTGTCACATGTTTTATGGCATTTGTGGTTTCTATGTTCACATTGATGACGTCATATTTTAATTGCTTACTGATATGGTTATTACAGTGTGCCACAGGGAAGTAGGAAAAAAACATCCAGTATTCTGTATTTTACCAAGCAGTGAGCTATGCCTACAGCATTTGACCAGATATGACCTAAAGTCATATTTGGCCATATTTTGCAGTTATTCTCATGTTTTGTTTTAGGGTTGAATACACCACACCTCCACCTTATACCTGGCTCCTTAACTCTCTCTGCCTCAGATTCCATGAGTTCTGCATACGAGGATGGTGCATCGTGGGAAAGAAGCAGACATGCCCGTACTGTAAAGAGAAGGTGGACCTGAAAAGAATGTTCAGTAACCCGTATCCTTTGCTCTTCTGCTCTCATGAGGGTTTGATGTCTAATATGTTTCTCTATCATATTGTGTATGTCTCTATCTTTTGCTTTCATGTTGCAATTTGTCTCAGTCATTGTGACTCATTGTTTCTGTTATTTAGCACGACAGGGGGTCACACAGTACAGAGGGTCACAGTACAGAGGTTATTAGTTTCACTCTGCTTGACAATGATGGGAATAGGTTGTGTTGCCTATAATTGCTGCAGTTTTGGGAAGTTTATGTTGATGTTGTTCATGGGAACTTTGACCTACATTTACATGTAAACACAAACTGGAACAGGACATTATGGGCTTTATGGGACAGATGTGGCTTTGTCTCCATGGAGACACATTGAGTTATTTAACCCAGTTCCTGTTAGCGACTGTCAACATTTAGTAGCTGCTGCCTCTTCTGCTTTAGAGGTGACACATCGTGTTACCACGGGAAACACGGAATACACCTACCAAATCCTTTCTTGACAACAGGGCATACATATTTAATTTCACACACTTTTTTTATTAAAACAACACCCAAGGTGAAGAGATTTTTCCTATGGTTTTAAAAAGGGTAGGATATAGTTATTGGAAGATGTTATTGTCCATTTTCCACTATCAAGCCTGATTCTATCAAGGTCCTGAAAGATATCTCAATATATTGTCACAGACTGGATATGTGAATTGGTTTGATTCGGGGGTGGGATCGTCACTTGTTTATATCTCCTTGACCCATAATATGAAGCTGGGAGAAGCCACATGTCATGTATGGACAACTCCTGGACTGGCTCCGCTACCTTGTTGCTTGGCAACCCGTAATCATTGGACTTGTGCAAGGCATCAACTATATCCTGGGCCTAGAGTGATCTGGGAAAGTGGAGGAGAGGGACACACAAGCCGTATGGAGAAGATACTGCACTGGTCTGACTGAGGGAGACTTGGAGGCCTCACCATGGACTCTACGAACATCTATTATAAACTGTGTCTATACCTGTACTATTTGTATAGATTTATAGGCACATAGTATCTGTATTTAAGATTTATTTGAATTTTACAAGTAATCTGGGTTTAGATGTCGGTTTCATTTTTGTTTAGTCAGTCGCAACTAAACCAAATGCAGTGTACATTTCTTAGCTTAGTAAAATGGTTGTTTTTTCATGGAGATGCTTTTTCCCAAAATAATTTGTCTTAACTTTTCTTGTTGATATTTGTTGGATTCTATGGCAATGAGTAGTTAACACTGCTCAGATGAATGAGTGGAGCATTGCAGAGTGACAGTCGTTTTGTGTGTTAAATCTGCGCCTTTTGTTAGTGAAGGTCCTGGTTGAATGTGGCTGCTGGGGGGAGAGTTTCTGGTTCCTCAGGAGCACTAGTCTCAGACAGTGTATCCTATCCTACTACAGTCATATTTTTAAGAAGGGCACTGCTTTCTCCCATATACCCTCCTCACGCCTCCCTCAGATGGCCTCTCCTGTCTGTATTCATCCCAGATGGCTCTCCAGGAACAGATACTGTAAAAGACAGTGTTTGCAAGAAGGTGAATAACATTTGATCATTTTGGTTGGGTTTACTTTCTTGTCATGTTTTTGTTCTGTTAATAAACGTGACACAGTCAAGATCAGGTATAGACATTTACTTAATTTAGACCCGATTTACTAGAATAGCCCATGACCTGGGGGATTTTGTATATACCTTCTTGTATGTCTATTTCTGGGAAAGAAACTTACCAGACCGAAACCACTGGATCAGGATTGGGGTTTGCCCACTGAAATATTGTGTTGTCAGTTCTGTGAGAAAATACAGCATGTTAAAAAAACATTTGTCTGTATTCAACCACAGTATTTCACATTTGTTAAATGATTCATGTTCATGTGTTAAATGAATCACACTTCATATTATGCTTATGATTTAGGACGCATGATGAACATGACTTGATTGTGTCAAAAGCCACCCTATTCAGTCTGCCATAAATGAGCATAATAACTTGCGCACAGGGAATTCCCTGTGTGTGTGTGTGCCAGAGTGCATGTTTATTTAGGGTGGGTGGTTGAGGAAGTGATTGTGTATATATAGTAAGTACATGAGGTAGTGTTGTTAGAACCAGCATTTGTTGACCATCTCACAGCAGTCAGACAGAAGCCCAGTATGAAGTTAACAATTTCTCTCACAGGTAAGCAATCTAACATTCTCACACACACCTTTACTGATGTATGTTCACTATGGGTATATGATTACTTTCTGCTGCATGTGCATCTACATTTCTGTGTCTGTGTGCCTGTTACACAAAGGCTTAGGGTGTGCTCTATCTTCACTACAGTTTTCATGGGATTTTTCTGGGTCCTGCCCTCAGAGGTCTCTACAGGTGTGTGTGTGTATATCTGCCTGCCTACATGATTTTTCAACATTTCCTAATGTCTCTAACATCAATTGTTATTGTCTAGATAACACGCAGGTGCCATCTCCCAGAATTATCCAGCCCATAATGTCCAGAATAGGAGCTGTTCTAGGTAAGGAATTCTGCTATCACAGTTTTTATTAAAATGGTAATATCAATCATGGCCATGGATACTCTGAAGTGTTTATAATCACAGAACCCCTAGTCTTTACCACCGAGATTTAGAACTTGGGTTCTGGGTGTATGGTCTGATAATTATATTCTGGTGTAGATAAGGACCAGTTTTTGGCAAACAGGATGTGCTTGTCATACACAGGAAAGGGGTTGGTTATTGAATGTAAGGCAGACCCAGGCCTTCCTGATGAATTTGCCCTTGTCTACTGGCTGGTAAACGGCACATTCCCAAATGTAGCCTCCACTGATGGCAGAGTATCAGAAACAGAAGAGTAAGTACTGGGGTTTGCATCACATGCAGACATTATTGGAAGCTTTGAAAGACTCTTACACACGTAGAGTAGGCAAAGTGTTCTGTTCAGCTCTTGTACTATATAATATGTGGAAGGAGTGTTGGCTAAGTGTTATAAATGTGTTGGTTTCAGGTCAGTTTCAGAGGACGGCAGGGTGATCCAGAGGAGTCTGGTGTTTAAGAGCGTGACTGCAGAGGACTTCAGGTCCACCTTTACCTGTGTGATAAACAGCCCAGCTGGGCTTGACCAAAGGACTTTCACACTGGCCAATCACAAGGCTCTATTTCCCCCTCCTTCACCCACTCCCAAAACCGAGGAGAGAACAATGAGAAAAGACACAGGAAAAGGGATCACAGGAAAAGGGATCACAGGAAAAAGGATCACAGGAAAAAGGATCACAGCAAAACACACTAGCAAGAAATGAGAAGACGGATGGACTTAGTCCACTCATGTATCATCCATAGTTAAGTGAAAAAGACAATGAACACTTATTGACAACAATCCCTTCTATTGCTGTGTCTCGTGGCAATAGTCAAGTATGGATTATAATGCAATAATCTAGAGGATAAAAAAAACTGACGATGAAGAAAAGATGGATGAAAAAGAATACATTAAAATTGTGACCATACACATTTATTTAATGAACTGACTCTCACAACTGTAACCTAGGTTAAAGACAATTTAGTTCAAGGGAACTTCTCTTCATCTACTGTTATTCTTTCACATCTCTGTTAGAAATGGATTAAGTTTTGTTTTATCATGACAAAGTAACACCATACATGTCCTGGAAGTAGGCAGCCATTGCAAATAAGATTGCATCATGTCATTTGTGTAAACCTTGTAAACACATCTCAATCATTGATAAGTGTGTTTACATTAGCTCACTATTTATGTAAAGCATCATAATGACAATGTTATATTTTGTGTATAGTCAATACATGTGTAATGGCCTATAAATATACATTTCAATGGCTTAATTGGTTTCATACGTCCCTTTGACTCTTATTTTGATAACCCCTCACTGTAGCCCAGTGACCTCACTTCCTCTCTTAGTAGTATAGTGTACTGCTACTGCCACCCCGTGGCTGCTTTTCACATTACAGATTTGCACTTTTCCAGTTATTACTTTTTTGTTACAAAGCAACCCTGAAGTATCCATATGTTTCTTCCCCAATTCCCTTAACCTAACAACACTCTTTGTCTTTATAAATACTGTCATCAGAGTATTATTAGTATTATTCACAAAGTTAGAGCGGCTGTGGCTGTGAGCTTCAGCACCAACCCCTAGCAATTTTAGACAGCACTGCAGGTTGGTGTTCTGTCAGGGTGATGGTTTTCTTTGACCTTCTTTTTGATGATGGAGGCTGTCCTCAGAGACTGACGAGCACTTGCTCTTATTGGGTAGGAAGCGTTGCAGCAGCTCTGATTGGCATTCAGGGCCATGCTCAAGAGGAAGCGCAGGTTGACATCCAGGTTTCCATCGGGGCTCTGCAGGCCTCTCTCTATGGCACTGCAGACTGGGGTTCTTGAACATGAGTGAGAACATGCTTTTCAGCGGCTGCTCCAGGATGTTCTTCCCTGTGTACCTCCACATGAGGAACACATATAGGGCAGCCGGGTATTCCTGGATGGTGGGGTGGATGAAGGTCTGGACCTTCTCCTGGTACATGACAAACTGCTCGATCAGGAACTCAATGCACAGGCCACTCTTAGTGACAGCCTCAGTGACCTCCACCCCACAGTCATTCCAGGTGGCCTTGCCAATGACCATCTGGTTCTTCTCGAGCATTGTGAAGGCCAGCTTGCCCAGCTTCATCAGAAAGTCCCTCTCCTCTTCTGGGGTGTGAGAGGCCGAGCCCCTGGCTCCACGCACACGCAGGTGCACCAAGAGCAAGTGGGTGTACATCAGGGTCAGCCCCTTGGGCAGCTCTACATCCGGCCCCTTCTCCCTGAACGTGCGCTGGAATAGTCCGCACACCACCCAGCAGAACATGGGCGGATGGCACATGATGTGAAGGGTCCTGCAGGAGGTCAGGTGGGCGATCACCGTATCAGCCTGCGCCAGGTCCTCAAATCTCCTCCTGAAGTACTCCTTCTGTTCGTCAGTGAAGCCAAGCTAACACCTGGTACACAGCTTCTGGGGGCAGGAGACTGGAGGTGAGTGGGCGGGAGATGATCCAGAAGGAGGAGGGGAGCAGGTTGCCCCTGATCAGGTTGGTCAGCACCACATGCATCATGGCCAGCTCGGTGCTATCACACCAAGTCTGTGCGGTGAAAGTCCAGGGGACGTGCATACCCGTCCAGCCCGTCACAGACGAACATGACCTTGCCGTCGCCGCACTCGAATGTGGGCAGCACCTTGGTCTCAGGGTAGAGGGCGTGGATGATCTCCAGGAGGCAGGTCTTTAGGTCCAGCATGAGGTTGAGCTCTTTGAAGGGCAGTGGGAACAGGAAGTAGACATGCTTGTGCTTCCGCTCCTCAGCCCAGTCCATAATGAACTTCTGCACAGCCACAGACTTCCCCACCCCGGCGATGCCATTGGTGGCTACAGACCTGACATGCTTCTCATAGATCATATTGGGGTCAAATATTTTCCTGCAGGTGATCAGCTTCTCCTTGTGATTGGTGGACAACTTGTCAATCTTTCGGACATCGTGCTGGATATTAGGCCCAGCGTTGCCTTCGTCTGTTATGTAGAGATCATTATAGATACTGTCAAAGGCCTTATGTTCTCCCTGCTGGGCAAAGCCCTCGTGTATACTGCTCTACTTCCTCAGCAGAGTGCGTCTCAGCTCATAATGCACCTCATCTGCACAGAGAAAATAGGGGGAAAGGAGAATAAAGGCACAATCTAGCATATTTCTCCTGTTCAATGGCCATTTCAAATACAGATATGCATGCATCTGTTGGTCACAGATACCGTAAAAAAAAAGGTAGAGGCGTGGATCAGAAAACCAATCAGTATCTGGTGTGACCAAAATGTTCCTCATGCAGCACGACACATCTCCTTTGCATAGAGGTGATCCGGCTGCTGATTGTGGCCTGTGGAATGTTGTCCCTCTCCTCTTTGATGGCTGTGCGAAGTTGCTGGATATTAGCGGGAACTGGAACACACTGTCGTACACGTCAACCCAGAGCATCCCAAACATGCTCAATAGGTGACATGTCTGGTGAGTATGCAGGTCATGGAAGAACTGGGACATTTTCAGCTTCCAGGAAGGGTGTACAGATCCTTATGACATGGGGCCATGCATTATCATGCTCAAACATGTGATGGCGGCGGATGAATGGCACAACAATGGGCTTCAGGATCTCATCACGGTATCTCTGGGCATTCAAATTGCCATCGATAAAATGTAATTGTGTTCGTTGTTCGTAGCTCATGCCTGCCCATACCACAACCCCACTGCCACCATGGGGCACTCTGTTCAGAATGTTGACAACCACAAATCGCTCGCCCACAGGATGCCATACAAGGTGTCTGCGGTTGTGAGGCCGGTTGGACGTACAGCCAAATTCTCTAAAATGACGTTGGAGGCGGTTTATGGTAGATAAATAAACATTAAATTCTCTGGCCACAGCTCTGGTGGATATTTCTGCAGTCAGCAGGCCAATTGCCCACTCCCTCAACTTGAGACATCTGTGGCATTATGTTGTGCCTTTTATGGTCCACAGCACAAAGTGCACCTGTGTGATGATCATGCTGTTCATTCAGCTTCTTGATATGCGACACTTGTCAGGTGGATGGATTATCTTGGCAAAGGCAAAATGCTCACTGACAGGGATGTAAACCAATTTGTGTACAATATCTGAGAGAAATAAGCTTTTTTTGTGTATGGAACATTTCTGGGATCTTTTATTTCAGCTTATGAAACATGACACCAACACTTTACATGTTGCGTTGATATTTTTGCTCAGTGTATATTACATTCATCAAATAAAATAAAGATGTGCATACTTCTTTTGCAAATGTCCCTGGGGAAGTCAGCCAGGCGCTTGAGGCCCATGTCCTTCGACAGGGCCTTGGTGAGCTGCAGGGCCACCTCTAGGTCATAATACTCCAGCAGCCTGTCCACCAAGTCACCATGTCCATGCCCTGGGGAGGAGCACTGAACAACAACTCTGGGTAACGCTTCCACAGCATGATCTTAAACTTCCTCAGATCATCCTTCCCCAGTGTCTTCCTGGTGGCCTGGGAACCACAGAATGAAATAAAAAGAAGAGAAAAGAAGAGCAATTCTCTAACTCATCAACTCAATTATTGTTGACATTTGTGCCTGAACATACAGTACATCAGCCTACCTTGAAGGTGAAGTCTACAGTCAGGGCAGGGTGCCTCTTCTCATCTGGGTTTTTGATCAGCTCTGGTCTTGGAGGAAGTTCCACTGCAAGAAACTTTGAGACCTAGAGAGGTAGTGGGAGATGAAACTACTACACATACTGGTGCATGAGCCTAAACATAGATATGACCATTTTGTAAACAAATGGACATACATCCACATTATATTCCCACTAAACCCAGGAACAAATACTCACATAAACATATACATAATTACAACATAAAAACACACTTAAACATAGTTTGCATCCTGTCTGTGACTGATCAAACATGGAGGACTGTTCTTACTTCCTTTTTCTGGTCTTACAGTCAACTGTCCACAGAGTAGCAGCTGGAGTAAGACTCTGTTCTTTGATGCTGGACTCTGTACATAGAACATCACATGGACAATGATCGAGCCCTTTTCACATCATGCCTACTAAACACACACCAAATATCAATGATTGAGGATGGATGATGAAAGGATCATCAAACAGGAAACATTACTGTGGACACGTGACATGCGCCGTGTACATGGGTCTCAGGCCATTGCCCAGGTCCAGGGAGGGTCTCCTTTCAGGCACATAGAAAGCCTCCTCTCCCTCATCAGACACAGAGATACTACTTCTTCCTCAGCCAGACACCCCCTCTCCAAATGGAAAAGTGACATCTGATATTGTGCCCCCTCAATCATGTTCCATCATGTCAGCCCCTCACCCTACCATCCTGGAGAACCTCAGGAGTACAGGTTCAGGGTCACAGTTCAAAGTCTGAAGTCAATGGCTACTTGACCAGTGCCAGACGGCACACACCTGTGGATCTAAAAAATAAACACACACACACACCTGTAGATGAAGGTTAAATATTGACGATAGATGAAATGCATGTAAATGACAGACTTGTTGCCACTTGCGTGTAGGCCTCTCTTACCATGAAGAAATTCAGAAATACCGACGTTTTCTGTTTCAGGTGAGCTTGTTTGGAAACCTCTCTGCTACTAAATGCACTTTGTGTCTCACTTAAGCCGATTCAATTGACTAAAACATCATATTTATTCATTCAAAATACACATAACACAACACTAGGGACAAAAATAATAACTCAAGTGTCACAGTTCAAATTCTACATATTTGTCTAGACTAGAGACAAGGCCATACAAAGATTTAGGTCCGACAAAGACGAAACTGTAATAGGCTACGTTTACTTTCAAAGATACCTCCTACTCAGGGTTGCCAAGTCCAGTTGAAATTTCTAGCTTTCCCGCTCACGAAGCCTGAAAACTAGCCCAACATTTTGTTTTCACAGCAAGAGAGGAGCTGCCACATTTATTTAATGAACCCTTTATCCTTAAGGTTGTCAAGCATTTTAAGAAGGAAATCTAAATCTAATCTAAGTAATTTCTAAAGACATAGGCTAAGAAGCTACATTTGGTTTTCCATCAAAATAGTAATGATTGAGAGCTTAAAAATGAAAAATATGTTGCAAGAGAAAATATAATTTGCCCTTAACTCGCCAGATAATTTTCCGTCAATGGATGTCGAGTTAACTTGTTTTGACTGCTATGATTAAGCAACAAGGCCTGAGGAGGTGTGGTATATGGCCAATATACCATGGCTAATTGTTGTTCTTAGGGCACAGCCCTTAGCCGTGGTACAGTGCATTCAGAAAGTATTCAGACCCCTTCCCTTTTCCCACATTTTGCTACGTTACAGAGCAAAAACCAAGCCACGAGGTCGAAGAAATTGAGCCCCAAGACAGGATTGTGTCGAGGCACAGATCTCGGGAAGGGTAGCAAAAAATGTCTGCAGCATTGAAGGTCCCCAAGAACACACTGGCCTCCATCACACTTAAATGGAAGAAGGTTGGAACCTCCAAGACTCTTCCTAGAGCTGGCCGCCTGGCAAAACTGAGCAATCGGGGGAGAAGGGCCTTGCTCAGGGAGAAGGTCACTCTGACAGAGCTCCAGAGTTCCTCTGTGGAGATGGGAGAAACTTCCAGAAGGACAACCAACTCTGCAGCACTCCACCAATCAGGCCTTTATGGTAGAATGGCCAGTTGGAAGCCACTCCTCAGTAAAAAGCACGACAGCACCTAAAGGACTCAGACCATAAGAAACAAGATTATCTGATCTGATAAAACCAAGATTGAACTCTTTGGCCTGAATGCCAAGCGTCACATCTGGAGGAAACCTAGCACCATGCCTACGGTGAAGCATGGTGGTGGCAGCATCATGCTGTGGATATGTTTTTCAGCGCCAGGGACTGAGAGACTAGTCAGGATCGAGGGAAGGATGAACAGAGCAAAGTACAGAGAGATCCTTGATGAAAACCTTCTCCAGAGCGTTCAGGACCACAGACTGGGGCGAAGGTTCACCTTCCAACAGGACAACGACCAAGACAACGCAGGACAGGAGTGGCTTCTGGAGTAGTCTCTGAATGTCCTTGAGTGGCCCAACCAGAGCCCGGAATTGAACCCAATCGAATATCTCTGGAGAGACCTGATAATAGTTGTGCAGTGACGCTCCCCATCAGCTTGAGAGGATCTGCAGAGAAGAATGGGAGAAACGCCCCAAATACAGATGTGCCAAGCTTGTAGCGTCATACCCAAGAAGACTCAAGGCTGTAATCGCTGTCAAAGATGCTTCAACAAAGTACTGAGTAAAGGGTCTGAATAGTTATGTAAATATAATATATATATATTTTTTTTTAATATACATTTACAAACATTTTAAAAAAAACTGTTTTTGCTTTGTCATTATGGGTTATTATGTGTAGATTGATAAGGGATTTTGTTTTAAATACATTTTTGAATAAGGCTGTAACGTAACAAATTTTGGAAAAAGACAAGGTCTGAAAATATTCTGAATGCACTATATATAGGCCTACCACAAACTCCTGAGGTGCCTTATTGATATTATAAATGGGTTACCAATGTAATTAGAGCAGTAAAAATACATGTTTTGAAAGTTGGACAGAGAACCTCAATCTCTGTGCAAGAAACACTTCAAAAAACAAATGCTAAGTTATTCTGGCAATGGTGCCATTATCATGTGCCAGATGTTAATGTTTTACTTCTTCGGAATCGGTGTCCCTTCCACGGGACGGTTGAGCTAACGTAGCCTAATGCGATTTGCATGAACTTGTAAGTAGCAAGAACATTTCCCAGGACATAGACATATCTGATGTTGGCAGAAAGCTTAAATTCTTGTTAACCTAACTGCACTGTCCAATTTACAGTAGCGTTTACGGTGAAAGAATACCATGCTATTGTTTGTGGAAAGTGCACAATTGTGAACAGGAAAAGTTATTAATAAACAAATTAGGCCCAATGGGGAAGTCTTGATTCTTTTTTTTTTTACAGAATTACAATGTTTCATTGGATCAGTCTAAAACTTTGCACATACACTGCTGTCATCTAGTGGCTAAAATCTAAATTGCACCTGGGCTGGAATAATACATTATGGCCTTTCGCTTGCATTTCAAAATGATGGTACAAAAAATTACAAAAAAACGGTTGGTTTTTTCTTTGTATTATCTTTTATCATATCTATTGTGTTATATTGTCCTTCATTCCTTATACATTTCCACAAACTTAAAAAATTGTTTCGTTTCAAATGGTACCAAGAATATGCATCTCCTTGCTTCAGGGCCTGAGCTACAGGCAGTCCGATTTTGGTGTCATTTCAGATGTAATTTTAGGCGAAAATTTAAAAAAGGGGCGGATCCTTAAGAGTACAACCCGTTCTAAATGGCCTACTTGCGAGATTGACTTGCTATTTCAATAGGCAAGTCGACATTAGAATGCAGTTTACTTTATTAAGCTACCTCTGAGCAAATGTATCTTAAAGCGCTCTAGTATGCTGAATGTCGTTTTCCAGTGCTTTGTCGCCTTTATATCAGTTCTAGCGCGTTAATATATTTTAAATAAAAAGGGTTGGTAATATGTGTCTCCATAATGAACAATATAAATAGCCTACATACAACTGGTAAAAAAAAAAATTCACGACTTGTGAGCTGGTCTCCGTAACTCAGCTGTCTGCTGCAGTACTCTCTCAACCAGTGCTCTCAACACACACGCATAAACTCCCGGCCCTGCCCCTTCCCACCACTCCCTCGGTAACAGCCTGCTCACTGCCTGATAGTCAGCAGCTGCATGTCACAGTGAATAACTTAGATTTATTTAAGAGAAATGCCATGGTGACCACGGTGAAATTTAAAGGCGCTACATGGTCAATCAGCCGTCTGCATTGGCCGTGCAGCATGTACGGTGATACGGCCTCTGTCGAAGGCAGGGCATTCATACCTCCTGCTTTTAAAGGAGTAGTGCAGAGCTATTGTGATGGAAGTTGTTAATTAAGGAAGTCACTGTTTTCATACAGGACCTCCCGACCCCTCCTACCGTCAACCGATCATGCCAACGCAGAGCCATAGGGAGCCCTCCATATTTTTACAACATTTGGGCTGAGCATGGTGATGCAGTACTGAGCGCAATTGCGTCACACTATCTCTTTTTTTTCTACTGTGTTATTGACTTGTTAATTGTTTACTCCATGTGTAACTCTGTGTTGTCTGTTCACACTGCTATGCTTTATCTTGGCCAGGTCGCAGTTGCAAATGAGAACTTATTCTCAACTAGCCTACCTGGTTGAATAAAGGTGAAATTTAAATCAAATTTAAATAAAATAGGCGCCTACGACCACATTTTCGGATCAAGCATATAAGTTGGCTAAGAAAAACCAGCAACCCGCGACAAATGTTTTCTCCCGCGGCATCGTTTTCAAAGTAGCCCATTTTTGGGAAAACGGCGACATGACAACGCTGCTCCTACTTCCATGTTCTCACTGGTCGTAGTTAAAGAGACCGCCGAAGGTTAGACCACAGCGTTTCTAAACCCAGAGACGCAACATCGCAAGACTTCCGGGAACGCAGGCCGGGGAAGTCAATGAAGTCAAGAAGTCAACTAAAAAACATTAGTTGTTAATTTTCTCGAAAGCTAAAGGCACAATCTAGATTCGAGTCAATGTCTTAAGTAGTTGAACATGCTATTACGCCAACCTTGTGAAAGTGACACGTTTTCATTTTCGTTGAAAACAACTTTATATCAAAGGAGTGCATTTGATTTGATGACATACACATGCGCAGTTTGGCGCAAGACGACCCGATGACGTGATTCTACACATTAACTTTCTAACCAACGTTGCTATGACGTCGCCGACAAGTATGATCTGGGATCTATTGGAGAAGCAGTTTTAGCCTATCTTCATACTGTACTGTCTTTGGTTAGACCTTGGAGATACAAAATGTAGTCTGAATCAATTTCATAGTTTACCAGCGAAGACTGGACCTATCCGAGCCGCACAGACTCCTCCACGCGCATCACTGAAGATTGAAGAACAGAGGAAGGTGACAATCGGTGCCCTGTCAACTGTAGCCTAGGGTCGCCACTAGTTACCACAGCCACAAAGTCATAAACCCAAGTTTATCTTAAAATCGGATTTAAGCCTAACCCTAACACAATCCCTTACCTTAACCACACTACTAACCTAATGCCTAACCATAACCTTAAATCAAGACCAAAAAGCTAATTTTTCTTTTCATGATCTTTTACTATATAGCCAATGTAGACTTTGTGGCTGTGGTAACTAGTGTAAACCGTAGGCAAGGGGTTAACTTTATCTTGCAGAGTGGGGGTTCAACACCTAGGGAGGTCCAAGATTTCTTTATACAAAAGAAAAAGACAAAATGGGTGTGGAATGGTTGTTTCTGGTGAATTCTGAAAGGAAATGCACCCAAAGATTTCCTGATAATTTGGTCAAAATATCCCAACCAACTGAAATACCAATAATTTCTGTATAAAGGCACAGGGCGAGACCCAGATGCAGTCCAGGAGGTACAGAGTGGCAGGCAGGCTCGAGGTCAGGGCAGGTAAAATGGTCAGGCAGGCGGGTTCAGAGTCAAGGCAGGAAAGGATCAAAAAATGTTTTTAAAAAATGTTTAAAAAAGGGGGCGGATTAGCAAAAGAGAGATAAGAAAAAGCAGGCACACAGAAAAACACACTGGTTGACTTGACAAGGCAAACTGCCAACAGACAAACAGGGAACACCGGAATAAATACTCAGGGACTAATGGGGAAAACGGGTGACACCTGGAGGTGGGTGGAGACAATAACAAAGACAGGTGAAACAGATCAGGGCGTGAAATTCTGTATTACTTTAGACTGTTGGTCAACTCTACCAGTTCACCAACACCCTGCTTTAACTAAAAATGTAAATGTCATAACCTTGTATGTGCTAATTTTGTAGACTCTCATAAAGTCTGTTCTGGTCATTTTTCTACTCCCCAAAAATTTATAAAAATGAATGAAAATAAAAGAATGCTGACACCAGCAAAAATATGATTTCCCCCTCCAGACATGAGCCTGTAACAACGGTTAATGTAATAACACCAGTTTCTGAAATAACTTTTATCTTTGTATTAACCTTTAGATTTGTTATGTAATAAAACCGGTAGGGCAGCACACAATTGGTCCAGCGTTAGGGTTTGACCGGGGCAGGCCGTCATTGTAAATCAGAATTAGTTCTTAACTGACTTTCCTAGTTAAATAAATGTTAAATATAAATTAAAAATGTAATAGCATGAAGGGCTTAACGTAATAAAATATTGAACGGTTAACATAATAACGTTTTCTGCTAAATGTAATATTACATTAAATCAAATCACATTTTATTTGTTACATACACATGGTTAGCAGATGTTAATGCGTGTGTAGCAAAATGCTTGTAGTTCTAGTTCCGACAATGCAGTAATAACCAACAAGTAATCTAGCTAACAATTCCAAAACTACTACCTTATAGACACAAGTGTAAGGGGATAAAGAATATGTACATAAAGATATATGAGTGAGTGATGGTACAGAGCGGCATAGGCAAGATACAGTAGATGGTATTGAGTGCAGTATATACATATGAGATGAGTATGTAAACAAAGTGGCATAGTTAAAGTGGCTAGTGATACATGTATTACATAAAGATGCAGTAGATGATATAGAGTACAGTATATACATATACATATGAGATTAATAATGTAGGGTATGTAAACATTATATTAGGTAGCATTGTTTAAAGTGGCTAGTGATATATTTGACATCATTTCCCATCAATTCCCATTATTAAAGTGCCTGGAGTTGAGTCAGTGTGTTGGCAGCAGCCACTCAATGTTAGTGGTGGCTGTTTAACAGTCTGATAGCCTTGAGATAGAAGCTGTTTTTCAGTCTCTCGGTCCCAGCTTTGATGCACCTGTACCTACCTCGCCTTTTGGATGATAGCGGGGTGAACAGGCAGTGGCTCGGGTGGTCGTTGTCTTTGATGATCTTTATGGCCTTCCTGTGACATCGGGTGGTGTAGGTGTCCTGGAGGGCAGGTAGTTTGCCCCCGGTGATGCGTTGTGCAGACCCCACTACCCTCTGGAGAGCCTTACGGTTGTGGGCGGAGCAGTTGCCGTACCAGGCGGTGATACAGCCCGACAGGATGCTCTCGATTGTGCATCTGTAGAAGTTTGTGAGTGCTTTTGGTGACAAGCCGAATTTCTTCAGCCTCCTGAGGTTGAAGAGGCGCTGCTGCGCCTTCTTCACGATGCTGTCTGTGTGGGTGGACCAATTCAGTTTGTCTGTGATGTGTACGCCGAGGAACTTAAAACTTACTACCCTCTCCACTACTGTTCCATCAATGTGGATAGGGGGGTGTTCCCTCTGCTGTTTCCTGAAGTCCACAATCATCTCCTTAGTTTTGTTGACGTTGAGCTTGATGACGAGCTTGGAGGGCACTATGGTGTTAAATGCCGAGCTGTAGTCGATGAACAGCATTCTCACATAGGTATTCCTCTTGTCCAGATGGGTTAGGGCAGTGTGCAGTGTGGTTGAGATTGCATCGTCTGTGGACCTATTTGGGCGGTAAGCAAATTGGAGTGGGTCTAGGGTGTCAGGTAGGGTGGAGGTGATATGGCCCTTGACTAGTCTCTCAAAGCACTTCATGATGACGGAAGTGAGTGCTACGGGGCGGTAGTCGTTTAGCTCAGTTACCTTAGCTTTCTTGGGAACAGGAACAATGGTGGCCCTCTTGAAGCATGTGGGAACAACAGACTGGGATAGGGATTGATTGAATATGTCCGTAAACACACCAGCCAGCTGGTCTGCGCATGCTCTGAGGGCGCGGCTGGGGATGCCGTCTGGGCCTGCAGCCTTGCGAGGGTTGACACGTTTAAATGTTTTCCTCACGTCGGCTGCAGTGAATGAGAGTCCGCATGTTTTAGTTGCAGGGCCGTGTCAGTGGCACTGTATTGTCCTCAAAGCGGGCAAAAAAGTTATTTAGTCTGCCTGGGAGCAAGACATCCTGGTCCGTGACTGGGCTGGTTTTCTTTTTGTAATCCGTGATTGACTGTAGACCCTGCCACATACCTCTTGTGTCTGAGCCGTTGAATTGAGATTCTACTTTGTCTCTATACTGACGCTTAGCTTGTTTGATTGCCTTGCGGAGGGAATAGTTACACTGTTTGTATTCGGTCATGTTTCCGGTCACCTTGCCCTGATTAAAAGCAGTGGTTCGGGCTTTCAGTTTCACGCGAATGCTGCCATCAATCCACGGTTTCTGGTTTGGGAATGTTTTAATTGTTGCTATGGGAACGACATCTTCAACGCACGTTCTAATGAACTCGCTCACCGAATCAGCGTATTCGTCAATGTTGTTGTCTGACGCAATACGAAACATATCCCAGTCCACGTGATTGAAGCAGTCTTGGAGTGTGGAATCAGATTGGTCGGACCAGCGTTGAACAGACCTCAGCGCGGGAGCTTCTTGTTTTAGTTTATGTCTGTAGGCAGGGATCAACAAAATGGAGTCGTGGTCAGCTTTTCCGAAAGGAGGGCGGGGCAGGGCCTTATATGCGTCGCGGAAGTTAGAATAGCAGTGATCCAAGGTTTTTCCAGCCCTGGTTGCGCAATCGATATGCTGATCAAATTTAGGGAGTCTTGTTTTCAGATTAGCCTTGTTAAAATCCCCAGCTACAATGAATGCAGCCTCCGGATAAATGGATTCCAGTTTGCAAAGAGTCAAATAAAGTTCGTTCAGAGCCATCGATGTGTCTGCTTGGGGGGGAATATATACGGCTGTGATTATAATTGAAGAGAATTCCCTTGGTAGATAATGCGGTCGACATTTGATTGTGAGGAATTCTAAATCAGGTGAACAGAAGGACTTGAGTACCTGTATGTTGTTATGATCACACCACGTCACGTTAACCATGAAGCATACGCCCCCGCCCCTCTTCTTACCAGAAAGATGTTTGTTTCTGTCTGCGCGATGCGTGGAGAAACCAGTTGGCTGCACCAACTCCGATAGCGTCTCTCCAGTGAGCCATGTTTCCGTGAAGCAAAGAACGTTACAGTCTCTGATGTCCCTCTGGAATGCTACCCTTGCTCGGATTTCATCAACCTTGTTGTCAAGAGACTGGACATTGGCGAGAAGAATGCTAGGGAGTGGTGCACGATGTGCCCGTCTCCGGAGTCTGACCAGAAGACCGCTCCGTTTCCCCCTTTTATGAAGTCGTTTTTTTGGGTCGCTGGCTGGGATCTATTCCGTTGTCCTGGGTGAAAGGCAGAACACAGGATCCGCTTCGCGAAAGTCATATTCTTGGTCGTACTGATGGTGAGTTGACGCTGCTCTTATGTTCAGTAGTTCTTCTCAACTGTATGTAATGAAACCTAAGATGACCTGGGGTACTAATGTAAGAAATAACTAATAAAAAATAAAAAACTGCATAGTTTTCTAGGAACGCGAAGCGAGGCGGCCATCTCTGTCGCCGCTTATTACATGAACTGATGAGTAACAACTTTTTTTGATGAATATTGGTATAACTTCAACCAATCATGTAATAACATACCAAAATCAATATTTTGATGTATTACTTTCCTCAATTTGATGCACATACTACCACCCACTGCCAATTACAACACAAGCAAACTCATGCACATCATACAGGAATACTCACACGAGACACTCACAAGCACACATTGAAATGTACACACATCAGTGTCACGTATCAGTTTGCAAACAATGTAAAAAAAGAAATAAATCACTGAGTTAATAAAGCCGTATACAAACATGGCCTCTTTTTTGCTTTCTTGAGTAAGGCAGCTCCAAAATGTAGGTGTTTCAGCCTAGCTCAGTGCTTTCTGTGGTGGTGGGGCAGCCAGCGGAAAATACGGAGCGTAGGTGTTAGTAATGTTCTCTAGTTGCGCCATGATTAGCTCAGTGTTCAGTCACTCGTGGGGACAGTACGTCACCGCCAAGTCTAAGAGTAGACCTAGAAAATTCGAGCCCCTTTCAAAATCTTAGCTAGCATTCATCATCATTAATCAAGTCGACAATCTACTGGCAAATCCTTTTTAACCCATGTCATATGAAGAAAAATAATGAAGAGAAATGATAGATAAAATGTTTCAGGGCACATTAGCCATTGGACATAAACATTACACAACGAGTTGGAAATCGCAAATTCAACAATGAGTGGGTTGGAAGGAATCAGTGACAGTGGCTATCTGCAAGCATTGCAAAGCAATCACTAGCCTGCTATTCAGTGGCATGGCTGTATGGTCCCAAATCTGGTATTAAGTGTCTGTTTTCAAGTTTAAAATGATAAACATTCAACATTAGCCATGCAGTCAATGAAGCTTGATTTGTGCCACGCTCAAAACAACTGTTAACTCGGAACTGCGAAAAATAGACTTCAGTGAGTTCAAGACAACTGGGAAAAATGTATTGTATGCTGCTGCATAAATTATGTAATATGCCAGCGAGATGTAGCTAAGAAAGTAATACTAAGTGTATTTTGTGTAGTAAGCTGTTAGTAGCCCATGTGCCTAATAATTTGGTCATTTGACCCCTCTTAATTTTGCCTACTGTTCTGACTTGGTGGTATACATGTAGCCTATAACCTGTTTTAGAGCAATGTAATCATAACATTTTGTAAGAGATTTCATTGTCTGCCCCCTTTATGTATCCTACGGTTCTGACTTGGTGTACAGGTAGAACACTGTAAGAACGGCCCATGTTCTGAATTCTGTCGCTGTACATTTCAAAAGTGCTAAACAAATAGTTATATTGACTACGTCCATCCTAGAAATTACGGATTGCCCCTTATCCACTTGTCGTCCCCTTATGCCATAGTTTCTATATCTCAATTGCCATGAGAAACCACATTTATTGAAGCAAGTCAGCCATATCAGCTATGTTTTTGAAAACGATAGTAAATGTGGCTGAATGAACTGTATTGCTGCCAGACAAGGCTCCGCTGATAGCCAGGTGTAGCATTGGTAAGATGTTGGGACTGCTGTTGGGACAGCTTTATGTAGGCCCTAACAATTTGTGGACACCGTTTGTCACCATTATAGTGCAATTAATGTATTGTTTAGTGTTGTGTTGTGTAGAGGCTTTGATGGCATGCATCCTATTTATTTATTTATTTATATATATTTATTTTTTCCCCACCAAGATTTAAATGCAAATCCCTGCATCTTATCTAGGCCCTCTCCCCTTATACACCAAGTCACTTGGCTCTGTCATATCCTCACATGGTCTCTCCAATCATTGCTATGCAGATGACACTCAATTAGTTTTCTCCTTCCCGCCTTCTGACACCCAGGTGGTAACATGCATCTCTGCATGCCTGGCAGATATCTCAGCGTGGATGTCGGCCCACTACCTCAAGTTTAACCTCGACAAGACAGAGCTGCTCTGTCCCAGGGAAGCCCTGCCCGCTCCAAGACCTCTCCATTACAGTTGACAACTCCAAGGTGTCCCCTCCCAGAGTGCAACATTTTTTGGGGCGTCAACCTGGGCAACACCCTGTCATTCAAACATTAAAGCAGTGACACTCCTGCAGATTCATGCTCTAAAACATCCTTAGAGTACGACCCTACCTCACACAGGGAGTGGTTAAGGTTCTAATTCACACACACTTGAATACATCTTTACTCCGGCCGGGATTTAATCTGATCGCCCCGTTTCGTCTATGCACCATTTAAAGGCAATGTTACCCCTGTTGTGAATATCGCATTCAAAGTAAACGCTACATTGCGGATCTTCCACAGTCCGAATTTAATCCTGGCTTTAGCATTGTTCAACTGGAATTGGTCTATTTGCTATCACAGTACATAATCCCTGACACACCATACACACAACAGGATGTGTATGATGATGAGTAACTTTGCTTGAGAGTTTGTGGTTGACCGGGTTAGAGACACCTGGGCTAGAATCCAGTCTGTGCCCAGATGGGTCTAGAACTGTAACAGATGTAGTTTGGTAGTTTGGTGAACCACACTTGAATGTTGAGTTACCCCAGCCCTAGGATTCAAACTGGCAACATGCCAGTTACTGGCCTGCTACTTTAACCTCTTTAGGCAGGGCCGTCCCCAGGCAAAGCAATTTTTTTTTTTTTTTAAGAATAATGTTTAGAATTAAAGGAAAGTAACACTAAAATGTATCACTAAAATCGTCAAGAGGGGTGACCAATAAAATGTTTAGCCCACAAGATGGGGGGTCTCCAACAAAATTTAGCTTAGGGCCCCCAAAAGGCAAGTGCTGGCTCTGTCTTCAGGTATCAAAAAACCTTTAATCACGGAAGCATTTGTTACATTCCACCACCCATTTCACCTCCTCACAGATACTGTACCTATCCAAGTCACAGGACCAATGGGACAGAATGGTGTTTAACCTAGGTCTACTGCAGGCCACAAAACTGTGTTACCCTGCTAAGCTTAAGTGTAGGCATTAGCTCAGGGAGCTTACGCAAATCTTTAGGTCTCAGACAGGTTTAATTACACCTACAATACTTTTCAGGTGCTATAGCCTACTGCCTTGGTGGCCATGAGTAAGGCACTTTGCCCGTAAACTGTTACAAGAGCAAGGCTGCTCCAATACTGTTCTGTGTTTAGTGTGTCATAGGGTTTGGTACAGTGACAACAAAAAACAGTTACCATTATACAATATACTTTTATTTTGAATTTTTTTTTGCCTGAGTATGTGTGTGTGTGTGTTATTTTGTCACATGCCTATGTGTTCCTGTGAGTCTGTACATGCATGTGTTTTGAATACATGTTAAGTTTGTATGTGTGGGGATATACCAGTATGTGTGTTTTGGCAACTCCAAAGGCGTAAAGAATTCATAAGCCCTTTATGAAATCATTAATAACACCTTCATGAATGTTGCAGGATCATTCATAATAACCTTCATACCACATTAATACAACATCAATTATATGTCATCTTCAAAACAAACATTTTCATTACACTATTACAAGATCTTTTTTATAAAAAATATATTTTGGGATTGAGCTGGATGGTTGCTGGTGTTACTGACTGGTTTACTTTTGCGCAGCACAAGACTGATCGCCTATCCTGAGACTAACCCAAGGAGTTAGCTAGTGGAGCTAATGCAAGTCTTCAGGTTTCAGGCAAGGTTATTCAACATGTTAAAATGACACCAATTGCCCTGATGCCATTCAGATCTGGGTTCAGATAGTATTTGAAATCGTTTAAATACTTTGAGCGTTTGCTTAAGCCTGCCTGGAGTGCCAGATTGATGAGTTTTGCACTTTTGGGACTATTCCATGTCCATCAAAACAATGGAAATAATACATTAAATACATTAAATACATTGATTTTGGCATGTTATTACATGATTGGTTGAAGTTATTAGCAATAACTGTTATAACCTGTAGCCAGGACTCCAGACTAGCGTTTTCCCAACTTTTCATTTGGTTCGCACCAGCCAATGATTTGGTCGCACCAACATTTTGGTTGCAGCGTAATGCAATAGAATAAATTACTGATCAGCTTATAAGGTCATTCACAGTGCTTTAATGAGAAATCAAAGCACTTTCTTAAAGACGTAGGCTACTGTTTGATCCAATCGTGGTTTTCGCCCACCCAAAAAATACAATTTACAACTCGCAATGACGCAACCAATTAAAAATGTAACTCGCACAGCCAATTCAAAGGGTCACTAAATGGTCGCAGTCTAGACCCCTGCCTGTAGCGCAGGGGTCTAAAACAATAGGCTGAAGCATGGAGTTGCCCATATGTATTTGTGCTAATCATTAGCTAGATCAGTGCTTCTTTTTCAGTCATGCCCCCCTTTCATCGTGGGGGACCATCCTATCCACCCCCATACCCCCTTACCTCCCCCAATTGAATGAACTCTTACACAATTGTTACACAAAAATATAGTATAAGAATAACACAATTTATTATTCTGATATAGTTAATAAATTTGCCTTTTACACATCGGGAAACAGCATTGGGGGCGGCAGGTAGCCTAGTGGTTAGAGTGTTGGGCCAGTAACCCCGAAAGGTTGCTGGATCGAATCCCGAGCTGACAAGGTACAAATCTGTCATTCTGCCCATGAGCATGGCAGTTAACCCACTGTTCCCCGGACGCCAAAGAAGTGGAAGTCGATTAAGGCAGGGCATCGCACCTCTCTGATTCAGAGGGGTTGGGTTAAATGCGGAAGACACATTTCAGTTGAAGGCATTCAGTTGTACAACTGTCTAGGTATCCCCTTTCCCATTGTCTTACATCAGATAGGGCAACAATTCTGCCTGCACATACTCAGATTAGGGATGAGCGTTGCATAGGAGTGACACCACCAGACATAAGACAATGAAGGAAACAGTATATACAAACACCAGTACCTGGTTTCCCTTCCATATTGAAATCAAGAAGTAAAAATGTATAACAGATATATAAACCAGCTTATTGCTGTGCAATGTCACATGCATCCCTATGAATGAAGACTGGGGTGGCCCAATTTCTATTGTAGATTTTCTCAAATTTAAATAAGAAATAAAGATGGTTCTGGAAGTATTCTAAGGGTGATTATAGGTTGCGTGATTAGTTCTTTCCCCCCACAATTGTGGCCTTCAAATCTGTTTTCTAAACATAAATAAGGAGGATAGGTTGCTGCTGGTGATCAGATTCTGGGAAATAGGCATGCATCCTCTGACTAGGGAGAGAAACCGGTTTGCTTGAACCTACTGCCTAAGGTTCACGGGCTCTCTAATTCTGTAGCCTACCAAAAAACAGATATTTTAGACTGTCCCCAGTCTACCTGGCCATGCTGCTGCTCCAGTTTCAACTTCCACCTGACTGTGCTGCTGCTCTAGTTTCAACTGTTCTGCCTTATTATTATTCGACCATGCTGGTCATTTATGAACATTGAACATCTTGGCCATGTTCTGTTATAATCTCCACCCGGCACAGCCAGAAGAGGACTGGCCACCCCACATAGCCTGGTTCCTCTCTAGGTTTCTTCCTAGGTATTGGCCTTTCTAGGGAGTTTTTCCTAGCCACCGTGCTTCTACACCTGCATTGCTTGCTGTTTGGGGTTTTAGGCTGGGTTTCTGTACAGCACTTTGAGATATCAGCTGATGTACGAAGGGCTATATAAATAAATTTGATTAGATTTGATTAAGGTTTATAATACTACCAAAGCTGTCTTTGAACTAAAACAATTTAGCCAGTATATACTTGACCAATTATCATTTGTTTTGAGAAATAGTGCCCACACATCTAATAGAAACTTTCTCTATTTGAAAAAATATCATTGTCTATATCATTCTTATGCTTATGTACAGTATGTACCATCTTAAATTAGCCTGTACTATTTTATTTGTTCCAAGTTAGCTCACAATTTTGGGGGTTTGTTAGGAAGAGAGAGGAGAAAGTGTAATGGCTTTCCTCCTGGGAAGGAGAGGCGGACCAAAATGCAACGTGGTTGAAGTTCATGTTTTTTAATAAGAAACTAAACATAATACAAAACAATAAACGTGGAAAAACCGAAACACCCCTATCTGGAGCAACAAACACAAAGACAGGAAACAACCACCCACAAAACCCAACACAAAACAGGCTACCTAAATATGGTTCCCAATCAGAGACAATGACTAACACCTGCCTCTGATTGAGAACCATATCAGGCCAAACATAGAAATAGACAAACTAGACACACACCATAGAATGGCCACTCAGATCACACCCTGACCAAACAAAACATAGAAACATACAAAGCAAACTATGGTCAGGGTGTGACAGAAAGAGAGAAAGACAGGATATAGTGCATGAGGAATTGAGTAGCACTGTGTGGTGTAAAGCCACAGAAATCCAGTATCTGCCTAGCGCTTTATGTCACAGTTTTTCCCCCTGGCGGCCACTAACCTTGCTCAACTACTGTATACATTTTATCTGTCTCATCTTCATTTTTAAGTCACTCCAACAAAACAATTTTGAGGTAAATATGTCTTATATTTTGTCATTTAGAAAAAGTTATATGATCTAGTGAAGTTCTATCTATAAATGTTTTATATACATACCACGCAGGGAGCCTAAGGATAAATAATTCACTTGTTTAGAGATCCATTTTTTAATCAGTTTTTAATAAAGCAGTCAAACGTAAGGTAAGTCTCCCTAGGCTACACCCATCGGCTACACAGTCTTACTAGGCAGACGGGTTACCTCCCACTAGGTCTGAGATTTCCGAGATTAGTATACCTACAGTATGTCGCTCACTCAGCTTCACAAATTTGGCAATGGTTAAATACGTCTGTGAAATGTATTCTTACATAGTCCCAAGTTGTAATAACATTTTCCAGTTGACAAAAGGACTGCAAGGCGCACAGCCACAGTGCTATCCTCATCAGAGATTGAGGAGCACCTGAACCCATGGCTGCCCCTCCTAGCCAGACTGAGTCTATGGGCAGCCATGATTGAGATAATTGGTCTCACCTGTCTGGCACACCCTGATTTGTTTCACCTATTGATAAGAGAATTTCCAATCCCAACGAATCAATCAATAGCTCTGACCAATTCCCGAGGTTTGTAAGACCATGGGTATAATAATAATTAGTCAAAGACTCAGCTTATACAAAAGGTTAGTACAGTTTATTCAGAGAACGTTCTAAAGTCAAGAATACAAAACAATTCATTTCATACTGACTTCTCACACCCACACACAAACATACGCACACACATACACACAAACATACGCACACACAAGTCCTGCTACGCACACACTGTCTGTCTCACTACCCAGCCGACAGAGATAGTGACCTTGTCCTTGAGACATACTCCCTGTTCTCTCCCAAATCTCTAGTCAGGTCGGCACCAAGCTCAGGCAGTCTGTGTTTAAAATACCATGAAGACATATTGTTTACCCTAATTTTGACTAGGACTACACATTTATTGATTATGATTTTATACAATTCCATACAATTTTATGTTTCAGGGCAGAATATTCTAATCATTCAATTAACAGACAATTCTCACCTATCACCTGTTCTTGTGATTGTCTCCACCCCCCTCCAGGTGTCGCCCATTTCCCCCATTATCCCCTGTGTATTTATACCTGTGTTCTCTGTTCGTCTGTCACCAGTTCATCTTGTTTGTCAAGTCAACCAGCGTTTTTCTCAGCACCTGCTTTTCCCCAGTTGCTCTTCTTCTCGCCCTCCTGGTTTTGACCCTTGCCTGTCCGGACTCTGAGCCCGCCTGCCTGACCACTCTGCCTGACCCTGAGCCTGCCTGTCGTCCTGTACCATTGCCCCTACTCTGGACTACTGACCTCTGCCTGACCTGACCCTGACCCTGCCTGTCATCCTGTACCTTTGCCCCACCACTCTGGATTATCGACCCCTGCCTGCCTTGACCTGTCGTTTCCCTTCCCCGGTTGCTGTAATAAACATAGTTACTTCAACATAGTCTGCACTTGCGTCTTACCTGAAACTTTTTTATTTTATTTTTTATTTCACCTTTATAAAAAACGTATTAGGGATCAAATCCCGTTAACGGGATCGATTTGACAACAGCTAGTGAAACAGAAATCTCATAATTAAAATGACTCAAACATACAAGTATAATACACCATTTTAAAGATATACTTCTTGGCGGGTAACATTGTCCGATTTCAAAAAGGCTTTACGGCGAAAGCATACCATGCGATTATGTTAGGTCAACGCCTAGTCACAAAAAAACATTCAGTTATTTTCCAGCCAAAGAGAGGAGTCACAAAAAGCAGAAATAGAGATAAAATGAATCACTAACCTTTGATGATCTTCATCAGATGGCACTCATAGGACTTCATGTTACACAATACATGTATGTTTTGTTCGATAAAGTTCATATTTATATCCAAAAATCTCAGTTTACATTGGCACGTTATATTCAGTAATGTTTTGCCTCCAAAACATCCTGTGAATTTGCAGAGAGCCACATCAATTTACAGAAATACTCATCATAAACTTTGATCAAAGATACAAGTGTTATACATAGGATTAAAGATAAACTTCTCCTTAATGCAACCGCTGTGTCAGATTTCAAAAAAGCATTACGGCGAAAGCACACCATACGACAATCTGAGTACAGCGCTAAGCCACCAAAACAAGCCATACAGTTACCCGCCAAGTTGTGGAGTCAACAAAAGTCAGAAATAGCATTATAAATATTCACTTACCTTTGATGATCTTCATCGGAATGCACTCCCAGGAATCCCAGTTCCACAATAAATGTTTGTTTTGTTCGATAAAGTCCATCTTTATGTCCAAATACCTCTTTTTTGTTCGCACGTTTAGTTCACTAATCCAAATGTACAAAGCGGGGGCACTAAATCCAGACGAAAAGTCAAAAACGTTCCATTAAAGTTCGTAGAAACGTCAATTGATGTATATAATCAATCTTATTTGATCTTTCTTTATCATAAATGTTCAATAATATTCCAACCGGACAATTCCGTTGTCATTAGAAAGGAAAGAGAACGATCGTCGTGCTCACGGCCACTCGTGAGACACAACTAATGCCTTTCAGGCTGACCACTTGTTGAAACAGCTCTTATTCTCTCCCCTTTCACAATAGAAGCCCGAAACAACTTTCTAAAGACTGTTGACATCTACTGGAAGCCTTAGGAAGTGCAATCTGACCCCATTTACACGGGATATTGGATAGACAATCACTTGAAAAATGACAAACTTCAGATTTCCCACTTCCTGGTTGGATTTTTCTCTGGGTTTCGCCTGCCATATGAGTTCTGTTATAGTCACAGACATCATTCAAACAGTTTAGAAACTTCAGAGTGTTTTCTATCCAAATCTACTAATAATATGCATATCCTAGCTTCTGGGCCTGAGTATCAGGCAGTTTACTTTGGGCACGCTTTTCATCTCGACGTGAAAATACTGCCCCCTATCCCAAAGAAGTTTTAAACCAGGTAGGCTAGTTGAGAACAAGTTCTCATTTACAAGTGCGACCTGGGCAAGATAAAGCACAGCAGTTCGACACATACAACAACACAGAGTTACACATGGAATAAGCAAAACATACAGTCAATAATACAGTAGAAAAATAAAACAAAAAAAGTCTATATACAGTGAGTGCAAATGAGGTAAGATATGGGAGGTAAGGCAGTAAATAGGCCATGGTGGTGAAGTAATTACAATATAGCAATTAAACACGGGAATGGTAGATGTGCAGAAGATGAATGTGCAAATAGAGATACTGGGGTGCAAGATAAATAAATAAATACAGTATGGGGATGAGGTAGTTGGATGGGCTGTTTACAGATGGGCTATGTACAGGTGCGGTGATCTGTGAGCTGCTCTGACAGCTTGTGCTTAAAGCTAGTGAGGGAGATATGAGTCTCCAGCTTCAGTGATTTTTGCAGTTCGTTCCAGTCATTGGCTGCAGAGAACTGGAAGGAAAGGCGGCCAAAGTAGGAATTGGCTTTGGGGGTGACCAGAGAGATAAACCTGCTGGAGCGCGTGCTACGGGTGGCTGCTGCTATGGTGACCAGTGAGCTGAGATACGGCGGGGCTTTACCTAGCAGAGACTTGTAGATGACCTGGAGCCAGTGGGTTTGGCGACGAGTATGAAGTGATGGCCAGCCAACGAGAGCCTACAGGTCGCAGTGGTGACAAAACGGAGGGCACTGTGATAGACTGCATCCAGATTTTTGAGTAGGATGTTGGAGGCTATTTTATAAATGACATCGCCGACGTCGAGGATCGGTAGGATGGTCAGTTTTATGAGGGTATGTTTGGCAGCATGAGTGAAGTATGCTTTGTTTTGTGAAATAGGAAGCCGATTTAAGCTAGATTTAATTTTGGATTGGAGATGCTTAATGTGAGTCTGAAAGGAGAGTTTACAGTCTAACCAGACACCTAGGTATTTGTAATTGTCAACATTTTCTAAGTCAGAACCGTCCAGAGTAGTAATGCTGGAAGGGCGGGCAGGTGTGGGCAGTGATCGGTTGAAGGTCCTGAAGCACCTGACTGTTGATGAACATCTGGATTTGAGGATGGATTTGCTATCATATCTCTGCCTTGCGCCTCCTCATTTTAGAAAATGTGAAATTAACTGCACTGTTTGACAAACTCAAACAAAGATAGGCTATAGTCTACTGTGAAAAATGTGATCACTATGTGATCACAATGGTCAATTGGCTTACTTTGTTTTAAAAGTGGCTCTATGATAGGCCGATACGTTCTCAAAATAGACCTACTGTTACGACTTCTGCCGAAGTCGGCTCCTCTCCTTGTTCGGGCAGCGTTCGGCGGTCGACGTCACCGGCTTTCTAGCCATCGCCGCTCCATTTTTCATGTATCCATTTGTTTTGTCTTGTTCCCTGCACACCTGGTTTTCATTCCTCAATCAATCTATATGTACAGTGGGGTAAAAAAGTATTTAGTCAGCCACCAATTGTGCAAGTTCTCCCACTTAAAAAGATGAGAGAGGCCTGTAATTTTCATCATAGGTACACTTCAACTATGACAGACAAAATGGGGAAAAAAATCCAGAAAATCACATTGTTGAATTTTTTATGAATTTATTTGCAAATTATGGTGGAAAATAAGTATTTGGTCAATAACAAAAGTTGATCTCAATACTTTGTTATATACCCTTTGTTGGCAATGACAGAGGTCAAACATTTTCTGTAAGTCTTCACAAGGTTTTCACACACTGTTGCTGGTATTTTGGCCCATTCCTCCATGCAGATCTCCTCTAGAGCAGTGATGTTTTGGGGCTGTTGCTGGGCAACACGGACTTTCAACTCCCTCCAAAGATTTTCTATGGGGTTGAGATCTGGAGACTGGCTAGGCCACTGCAGGACCTTGAAATACTTCTTACGAAGCCACTCCTTCGTTGCCTGGGCTGTGTGTTTGGGATCATTGTCATGCTGAAAGACCCAGCCACATTTCATCTTCAATGCCCTTGCTGATGGAAGGAGGTTTTCACTCAAAATCTCACGATACATGGCCCCATTCATTCTTTCCTTTACACGGATCAGTCATCCTGGTCCCTTTGCAGAAAAACAGCCCCAAAGCATGATGTTTCCACCCTCATGCTTCACAGTAGGTATGGTGTTCTTTGGATGCAACTCAGCATTCTTTGTCCTCCAAACACGACGAGTTGAGTTTTTACCAAAAAGTTCTATTTTGGTTTCATCTGACCATATGACATTCTCCAAATCTTCTTCTGGATCATCCCAAATGCTCTCTAGCAAACTTCAGACGGGCCTGGACATGTACTGGCTGAAGCAGGGGGACACGTCTGGCACTGCAGGATTTGAGTCCCTGGCGGCGTAGTGTGTTACTGATGGTAGGCTTTGTTACTTTGGTCCCAGGTCTCTGCAGGTCATTCACTAGGTCCCCCCGTGTGGTTCTGGGATTTTTGCTCACCGTTCTTGTAATCATTTTGACCCTACGGGGTGAGATATTGCGTGGAGCCCCAGACCGAGGGAGATTATCAGTGGTCTTGTATGTCTTCCATTTCCTAATAATTGCTCCCACAGTTGATTTCTTCAAACCAAGCTGCTTACCTATTGCAGATTCAGTCTTCCCAGCCTGGTGCAGGTCTACAATTTTGTTTCTGGTGTCCTTTGACAGCTCTTTGGTCTTGGCCATAGTGGAGTTTGGAGTGTGACTGTTTGAGGTTGTGGACAGGTGTCTTTTATACTGATAACAAGTTCAAACAGGTGTCATTAATACAGGTAACGAGTGGAGGACAGAGGAGCCTCTTAAAGAAGAAATTACAGGTCTGTGAGAGCCAGAAATCTTGCTTGTTTGTAGGTGACCAATTACTTATTTTCCACCATAATTAGCAAATAAATTCATAAAAATCCTACAATGTGATTTTCTGGATTTTTTTTCTCATTTTGTCTGTCATAGTTGAAGTGTACCTATGATGGTAATTACAGGCCTCTCTCATCTTTTTAAGTGGGAGAACTTGCACAATTGGTGGCTGACTAAATACTTTTTTGCCCCACTGTATGTATTCCTCTGTTCCCCATCATGTCTTTGTGTGAGATTGTTTGTGTTACGTGTGTATTGTTGACGCGCCAGACTGGCTTGTTTTTTCCGTGTTATTTTTCACAAAGATGTTGATTGTTAAACATAATTATTGTGACTGTTCTGCGCTTTCTGCACTTTTGCCTAAATAAAGTGTGCGCCTGTTCACAAATCTCTGCTCTCCTGCACCTGACTTCGCTACCAGTACGCACACATCTGATACCTACTCTGTAATATTGTATACAACAGTTTATGGACATAATTCTTAAAATACTCGCAATATTATGAATTGCAACTTAGTTCACAAATTTTTCTGAGAAACCAAACAGACTCTTTGGATGTAGACTGACCCATTAGCTGCTCACACACACTCAGAGCACAGGGACAGATATGAGTCTACAAGGGTAGAGTAATAATAGCAGGAGAGAGGAGAGAGCTTCCCCAAAGATATAAATTATTCACAGATAATGGGGAAATTAATAGCGACATAAAAGTTCCATTCATAACTTGCAAGGAGAAAATGAACTGAACAGTTGTAATTTAAGGCTCTTGTATTTCACATGCCTGTAACAGATATCATCCTCTTCGTCTGAGGAGGGGTAAGGATCGGACCAAAGCGCAGCGTGGTAAGTGTTCATGATGATTTTAATTAAAGAAAGCACTGAACACTGAATCAAAACAATAAACGATAACGTGAATTTCCAAAACCGAAACAGTACCATGTGGCCCAAACACACACACAGAAACAAACACCCACAAACCAAAAGTGAGACCCAGGCTACCTAAGTATGATTCTCAATCAGAGACAACTAACGACACCTGCCTCTGATTGAGAACCATACTAGGCCGAACACAAAACCCAACATAGAAAAACAAACAGACTGCCCACCCCAACTCACGCCCTGACCTTACTAAAAAAAAAATGACATTTTCGTCTTTTGAGCTTCTAGTCATGAAATCTATGCAGCCTACTCAATCACTTTTTATAGCTACTGTTTACAGGCCTCCTGGGCCATATACAGCGTTTCTCACTGAGTTCCCTGAATTCCTATCGGACCTTGTAGTCATAGCAGATAATATTCTAATCTTTGGTGACTTTAATATTCACATGGAAAAGTCCACAGACCCACTCCAAAAGGCTTTCGGAGCCATCATCGACTCAGTGGGTTTTGTCCAACATGTCTCTGGACCCACTCACTGTCACAGTCATACGCTGGACCTAGTTTTGTCCCATGGAATAAATGTGGTGGATCTTAATGTTTTTCCTCATAATCCTGGACTATCGGACCACCATTTTATTACGTTTGCAATTGCAACAAATAATCTGCTTAGACCCCAACCAAGGAACATCAAAAGTAGTGCTATAAATTCACAGACAACACAAAGATTCCTTGATGCCCTTCCAGACTCCCTCTGCCTACCCAAGGACGCCAGAGGACAAAAATCAGTTAACCACCTAACTGAGGATCTCAATTTAACCTTGCGCAATACCCTAGATGCAGTTGCACCCCTAAAAACTAAAAAAATGTCACATAAGAAACTAGCTCCCTGGTACACAGAAAATACCCGAGCTCTGAAGCAAGCTTCCAGAAAATTGGAACGGAAATGGCGCCACACCAAACTGGAAGTCTTCCGACTAGCTTGGAAGGACGGTACCGTGCAGTACCGTAGAGCCCTTACTGCTGCTCGATCATCCTATTTTTCTAACTTAATTGAGGAAAATAAGAACAATCCGAAATTCCTTTTTAATACTGTCGCAAAGCTAACTAAAAAGCAGCATTCCCCAAGAGAGGATGACTTTCACTTTAGCAGTGATAAATTCATGAACTTCTTTGAGGAAAAGATTATGATTATTAGAAAGCAAATTACGGACTCCTCTTTAAACCTGCGTATTCCTCCAAACCTCAGTTGTCCTGAGTCTGCACAACTCTGCCAGGACCTAGGATCAAGAGAGACGCTCAAGTGTTTTAGTACTATATCTCTTGACACAATGATGAAAATAATCATGGCCTCTAAACCTTCAAGCTGCATACTGGACCCTATTCCAACTAAACTACTGAAAGAGCTGCTTCCTGTGCTTGGCCCTCCTATGTTGAACATAATAAACGGCTCTCTATCCACTGGATGTGTACCAAACTCACTAAAAGTGGCAGTAATAAAGCCTCTCTTGAAAAAGCCAAACCTTGACCCAGAAAATATAAAAAACTATCGGCCTATATCGAATCTTCCATTCCTCTCAAAATTTTTAGAGAAGGCTGTTGCGCAGCAACTCACTGCCTTCCTGAAGACAAACAATGTATACGAAATGCTTCAGTCTGGTTTTAGACCCCATCATAGCACTGAGACGGCACTTGTGAAGGTGGTAAATGACATTTTAATGGCATCGGACCGAGGCTCTGCATCTGTCCTCGTGCTCCTAGACCTTAGTGCTGCTTTTGATACCATCGATCACCACATTCTTTTGGAGAGATTGGAAACCCAAATTGGTCTACACGGACATGTTCTGGCCTGGTTTAGATCTTATCTGTCGGAAAGATATCAGTTTGTCTCTGTGAATGGTTTGTCCTCTGACAAATCAACTGTAAATTTCGGTGTTCCTCAAGGTTCCATTTTAGGACCACTATTGTTTTCACTATATATTTTACCTCTTGGGGATGTTATTCGAAAACATAATGTAAACTTTCACTGCTATGCGGATGACACACAGCTGTACATTTCAATGAAACATGGTGAAGGCCCAAAATTGCCCTCGCTAGAAGCATGTGTTTCAGACATAAGGAAGTGGATGGCTGCAAACTTTCTACTATTAAACTCGGACAAAACAGAGATGCTTGTTCTAGGTCCCAAGAAACAAAGAGATCTTCTGTTGAATCTGACAATTAATCTTAATGGTTGTACAGTCGTCTCAAATAAAACTGTGAAGGACCTCGGCGTTACTCTGGACCCTGATCTCTCTTTTGAAGAACATATCAAGACCATTTCGAGGACAGCTTTTTTCCATCTACGTAACATTGCAAAAATCAGAAACTTTCTGTCCAAAAATGATGCAGAAAAATTAATCCATGCTTTTGTCACTTCTAGGTTAGACTACTGCAACGCTTTTTTTTTATGGCTACCCGGATAAAGCACTAAAATAAACTTCAGTTAGTGCTAAATACGGCTGCTAGAATCCTGACTAGAACCAAAAAATTTGATCATATTACTCCAGTGCTAGCCTCTCTACACTGGCTTCCTGTCAAAGCAAGGGCTGATTTCAAGGTTTTACTGCTAACCTACAAAGCATTACATGGGCTTGCTCCTACCTATCTCTCTGATTTGGTCCTGCCGTACATACCTACACGTACGCTACGGTCACAAGACGCAGGCCTCCTAATTGTCCCTAGAATTTCTAAGCAAACAGCTGGAGGCAGGGCTTTCTCCTATAGAGCACCATTTTTATGGAATGGTCTGCCTACCCATGTCAGAGATGCAAACTCGGTCTCAACCTTTAAGTCTTTACTGAAGACTCATCTCTTCAGTGGGTCATATGATTGAGTGTAGTCTGGCCCAGGAGTGGGAAGGTGAACGGAAAGGCTCTGGAGCAACGAACCGCCCTTGCTGTCTCTGCCTGGCCGGTTCCCCTCTTTCCACTGGGATTCTCTGCCTCTAACCCTATTACAGGGGCTGAGTCACTGGCTTGCTGGGGCTCTCTCATGCCGTCCCTGGAGGGGGTGCGTCACCTGAGTGGGTTGATTCACTGTTGTGGTCATCCTGTCTGGGTTGGCGCCCCCCCTTTGGGTTGTGCCGTGGCGGAGATCTTTGTGGGCTATACTCAGCCTTGTCTCAGGATGGTAAGTTGGTGGTTGAAGATATCCCTCTAGTGGTGTGGGGGCTGTGCTTTGGCAAAGTGGGTGGGGTTATATCCTTCCTGTTTGGCCCTGTCCGGGGGTGTCCTCGGATGGGGCCACAGTGTCTCCTGACCCCTCCTGTCTCAGCCTCCAGTATTTATGCTGCAGTAGTTTATGTGTCGGGGGGCTGGGGTCAGTTTGTTATATCTGGAGTACTTCTCCTGTCCTATTCGGTGTCCTGTGTGAATCTAAGTGTGCGTTCTCTAATTCTCTCCTTCTCTCTTTCTTTCTCTCTCTCGGAGGACCTGAGCCCTAGGACCATGCCCCAGGACTACCTGACATGATGACTCCTTGCTGTCCCCAGTCCACCTGGCCATGCTGCTGTTCCAGTTTCAACTGACCTGAGCCCTAGGACCATGCCCCAGGACTACCTGACATGATGACTCCTTGCTGTCCCCAGTCCACCTGGCCATGCTGCTGCTCCAGTTTCAACTTCCACCTGACTGTGCTGCTGCTCCAGTTTCAACTGTTCTGCCTTATTATTATTCGACCATGCTGGTCATTTATGAACATTTGAACATCTTGGCCATGTTCTGTTATAATCTCCACCCGGCACAGCCAGAAGAGGACTGGCCACCCCACATAGCCTGGTTCCTCTCTAGGTTTCTTCCTAGGTATTGGCCTTTCTAGGGAGTTTTGCCTAGCTACCGTGCTTCTACACCTGCATTGCTTGCTGTTTGGGGTTTTAGGCTGGGTTTCTGTACAGCACTTTGAGATATCAGCTGATGTACGAAGGGCTATATAAATAAATTTGATTTGATTTGATTTTGATTTTGATTTGATTTAAAACAAATATTAAAATAACAGAACTATGGTCAGAATGTGACAATGCCAGTCTTGCAAAGCAGATGACACATTCTTCTGTTTAAATTAGTCAGAGATGCTGACAAAGATACCTCCACACAGAGCAAATGTATTCACATACCCATAGGGGTGGGGCAGAGGAGCAAGAGCCATTGCTAATCTTACATAAATAAAACAAAGGACAAGCCAAGATGCTTTGATTTAACAAAGCAAGACTTGGTGGTTAACAGCTATTGTCCTATGAGATAGGCCTATATAATATGTTCTTATCTTGTGTATCGCTTCCTGTATATCCTTAGACTTCAAACACTCATTTTTTGATATACATCTTGATTAATATCACTGAGAATTAGTCTTTGAGGCATTTTAGAACATTAGAGGCTGACTCTTTGTTGTACCATGATTCTGGGAAGAACAACCATCTTACGTCAATAACACGATGGTGACTAATTTGACACAAAACATTAACTGTGCAAAGCCTGAACAATATTGTTGCACAAGTCAGGGGTCATGGAAAAAGAGTGGTTCTTTGTTCTGATGCTCAATAGGCTCTCTCATAGAGGTATTGTGCATTTTGGGCTAGTGTGCAACAGTCTAACTACCAATACTGAGGGGTTTGAAGTGGCTGTATCCGTGCTTTAGGTTAGATTATTATTTACAGACTACGACTCAGAATAGTTCAGTGTGCAGATACATTACATCACATCTGGTTAAGGCCATGAAAGCCACATATGCACATTATGCCAAACCAGTAAAGCAAAATCACATCAATTAATCTGAGCTTGTTGTTTCCATGAGCCTACTTTATGAGGCAGCATGTCAACCTATGGTGGGCCTATTCATGTTGCAGTAGTGGGATGCATTCATGCTAGTCTTCTACTGCTTTCACCTGAGTGAGTGGGATGTTTGTTATGTCAAAGAGATTCATTGTAGTCGTGACTGAGTCTTGAGTCTGTTGGTGGATTTATTTAATGGGGGGTGTAATTGATGTGACGGTCAGCCCCTGGCGCTCTCCAGCCCCAGTGAACTGGGTGTGCCTTGATTGACCCAGGCTATGCTGACAGGCAGCAACATCCCAAGGCCTCCAATTGATATGTGTGAATTAAAGTTAGAATCCTTAATTGCTACATTCATTTTTGGACTTATAAATGAATGATATATTCTTCTACATCTGCATTGCTTGCTGTATGAGGTTTTAGGCAGGGTTTCTGTATAGCACTTTGTGACATTGACTGATGTAAAAAGGGCTTTATAAATACATTAATTGATTGATTGATTGATTGATGGATTGATATATACCCTTTGATTCTTTAAGAATATAACTTATAAATGAATGCCTCATGAGCTTAGTTCATCTGTCATACCCCATCAGATCCCAAAATATCAGCTTGTTTTCCTGTCAATGTGCACACTGTAATGCCTCAAAACATGGTTAAAACTAGAATTGTGATATCATGGACGGTCAGTTCTTGCATAACTCTTTCTATGAATTTGAGAGTGGTTATATTTTTCCAGGCCTCTCACTCAGCGTTTTACCAAAACAGGCGAGGTGTCAGCTTTGTAATTGTTTCAATTAAGGGTTTTTATTTTTAAGCAAGGCTAATTATTTTCTGTTAATGGATAAAAGCGCCCACTCTTTCATAACCAGCTTAGTCCTGTAATGTATGGTGTTTGTGTAACCCTGATACGGTCATATTTAATATAAATAGGCCTACAGTATCATATGCCTTCAATAGAAACTCATAATGCATAGTGAAACTATTGGGTATAAAACATTACAAATTGTGAGTTACAAACTTGTAATGGATGATTGTTCGGTTATTTCAAATAACAAAATATATATTGCAATGCCCTATGCCCATTCATTCTTCTCTTTCATACTCTCAATTAGACAGATCAATTCATGGTATATTGAATAGGGCTACATCTCAACTTTCTTCGTAATGGATGATAATAAGAGAGGGGGACATTACAGCATCCTCAGCCTCTGTTTACGACCGTATTTTCCGCTAGGCAGCGCTTGTATGATGGAGGCGTGAACAGCGACAAAGAGGCGAGGGAGATACAGTGAACGTGCATCTGATGAGGATTAAAAAAAGCCTGCAAGCGCTAGTGTGACTCAGTGGGTTGGTCTGAAGGAGAATACATGGACTGCACAATGCGACTGGGAAATACACCCACAGATGCCAGTGAATGCGTTCTCTATTGGATTGTTGGAGGCTGGCTGTATTGATCAGTTGATACTAGTCTGGAGATTAATTGGCGATAGGGTCGCAGACGGTTCCACCAGAATCATGCAGTGTTGGCAGCAGCCGACATGAATGACAAATAAAGGAGATATTCGCGATATTCGAGCGAACAACACAAGCACCAAGCGCAGAGGATTGTGTAGACATCTATCGGACTTGAATCAAGCCACGCATAACGTCGCCTCGGATCGGATGGACCTCCCTCGCCGTTGTTAGAAAACACGCAAACGGACTACAGAATCAAACATTGGTGAATTTGGTGAATGTAATAGATTGAAGTGTTAAAGCGTTTATTTTGTCAGGCGAGACCTGAAAAACTTCCACAATGGCTCTGGTCATGGAGCCTGTGAGCAAGTGGAGTTCGAGTCAAGTGGTGGACTGGATGAAAGGTACGCCACGGTTTTAAGATATATGTACATTAGTTGTTGGCAACCAACCTGCACACAAAATGCAGTGAAATATATATTCTCTTGACTCAAGTATAACGGCACTAAATGCGCCCACCCCGATCAATAAACAGTGCGAGGCTAGAGCCATCACTGGGGATTGGGGAAAACAAAAACACCTGCTGAACCTCAGTATATGTAGTCAATTATATAATGGCAACATACTGATATTTTATTATATTATTATATTCTATGTGGTATCTCTATACCACAAATGGAATGACATTTTCAGTAGAAATGTGGGGTGTGGAATTGGCAGTGATATAGATTTGGACCTGAGAGAATCTCAAAGCACTGGAGGATGTGTTGGTTCAGTTGGTTCAGTTCAGTTGGTTCAGTACAGTCTTTGCCTTTTAAACGGCCGATCAGAAGGGTCTGAATATTTCCATTATGGGATTAATGATCCACTGAAATTAAGGCATTGGGATGAATTTGACTCTGAAGTGAAAAAAGTATTTTTAGTAATGTAGACCTGTAGGTATTTGAAGTGTAGCATGTTAGACACTAATATATGTAAAATGACTTTAATTTCTGTAGAGGTTAGTTATAGGGAATGTAAAAGATGGATTTTGTAGAGAATATATTACTAATAGCTATTACATTCCTCTGGAGTGGATCAAGTGCATATGCTAAATATATTGATTATTTATGAACTACATCCCAAAATATTATTTCACATCTGCAATACAGCGTGTGATAATGCAGTAATAATTCAATCTTAAATGAAGACGAGAAGACAGACGATTCTTACAGTATGTGGTGCTAGTTCAGGGGATTCATATGAGAGATGTAGTGTGTGTGAGGTCATGGATCAAGGCTGGAGGTAGGCCCATGTTGTTTTGGAGAGATGCTTAACCAGATGGTGGTAAATCCCCATGTGTTGCTGAGCCACTGTGGATTGATGGAACAGCAGTTGATAAGACTATCTTTAACACACACACACATGCGCCTGTATGCACGCACGCACGCACGCACGCACACACGCAAACACACACACACACACACACACACACACACACACACACACACACACACACACACACACACACACACACACACACACACACACACACACACACTTTCCATTTGAGAGAGAGAATGTTTTCTGTTCATTCTATGGTTATTGATTCCATAGATTGTGTGTTACTGTCATGTGTTTCATGTGTATCTCATGCCTGTGTACCTCTGTGTTGATATGTATCATTATTACTGTGTATTGTGTTGGTGGTCTGTGCTGAGCAGGGTACTCATGTGGATGAGAATACCCTCGCAGTGATGCTCAAACTAATGTGTTAATTTACTTATTCATGCCTCCACACTGCCTCAACACACGCTCATTCACAGACGCAGTCACGCTCCAAACATACACAGGTGCTTGGCTGGCTGAGTCAGACATACTCCTGACTGGCTACTGGGATTAGACACAAAGCAGTTCACAAGTTCTGTAAAAGAGTACATATTAGTCTAGGTGTCTGTGTGTGTGTGCATGTGTGTGTGTGAGAGAGAGCTTTTGCTTGGAAAGACTAGTGGAACAGGAGGATTATGTAATGGAAGAGTAAGTGGGAATGGCAGAGGAGAGAGTAAAATGATAATAATGAGGAGATTCAGAGCTGATTTAGAGAAGAGAAAGAGATTGTATATTGGAAGAGATGGAGAGGAGATGAGGAAGGGAAGACATTTCAGAGGGAGGGCCCTATGGTAGCCGAGCCACATCTGATGACTAGAGCTGAGACAGGTTCTAGGCGCAAAGCCTATAGTAATGTTGATGTAAAGTGAGGGATGGAGGAATGGAGGGAGCCACAGTCACAGAGAGAATGAAAGGAAATGGAGTTTGTGTAATCTTGTCTAAGATCCATTCTTATACTCCCAGTCCCAAGGGCCCACAGCATCTCGGTCTCATCATTACCATTCAGAGGTTCCATTATTAGCATACAGCTCAGTGATATCCTGAGGCCATATAGGAGCACCCAGTGGCCTTCCCATAGTGCCACTCTCTGCATCCTCCGGTGTTTCCTGTGTCCAAGCCTCTCTACTCCATCAGCACCGACAAAGGCCTCTCCACAGAGAATACCCTTTAAATTAAGGGCGAACTGTGCTTATTTAGACATATATTGCAGTTTAAACAGCTGCAAATACTTGGTTCATGTTCGAGCTAAGTGTTTTATGAAAAGAGAAACAGTTTCATAAATTATAAATTATTTTCACACAAAACACCTGCCATACATTTGTGCTAAAGGCGATTAGTAAGATGATCATGGGGCTAGCTAAGCTCTAATGCACTGTCCAAGTAGAATCATGTTGAAAAAGACCAATCTCCTCACTTGGGTTGCATAGCATGCATATTTGATGTTTGAATATTATGAGCCATATGTTGGGTATGGGAGTGAATGTATAGCCTAGAGTATGTGTGTGCACATTTACACCATGTTTCTCTGGTTAGAGTGTGTTTATCATCTTCATTTATTTTTTATTTAACTAGGCAAGCCATTTAAGAACAAATTCTTATTTACAATGACTGCCTACCCAGGCCAAACCCTAACCTGACAAGACTGGACCAATTGTGCACCACCCTAAAGGATTCCCAATCACTGCCAGTTGTGATACAGCCTGGAATCAAACCAGGGTCTGTAGTGACACCTCTAGCCCTGAGATGCAGTGTCTTAGACCACTGCGCCACTCGGGAGCAGGTGAGCAATTAGGGTTAAGTGCCTTGCTCAAGGGCACATCACAAGATTTCCCCCCTAGTCAGCTCAGGGATTCAAACCAAGCTCGTGGATTCGAACCAGCAACCTTTCGATTACTAGTCCAACGCTCTTAACCGCCCCGTCAAACTTTATGTGAGTATGTTTTGATCTGAATGGCTGGCACCCTGCCCATGTCTCTTGACAGTGATAAAATATGTAGATTAACATAGTGCCCCTCCCCTAGAAAGCCAACTCAGTAATGTATCACAACACTAAACAGAATTTACTCACCTCAGCCTCAATTACTAGTGGATTAATAGTCTCTTAATCAGATCTCTCATTTCATCTCTCTCTGTGTCTCTTTGTGTGCTCTTCCCAGTCTGGGTGGCTGTCTGTCTCCTCCATTGATCTCATCACAAAAATAGCTCTGTTTTTTAATTAACAGAAGGCCAGGCCCGTTGATTAAGGGGGGATTTCTGGGGTAAAGCTATAGGCTAGTTTGTTATGGAGGGGTTGCTCTGCCCATTTAGATGGACGAAGCCCATCTCTGAATTGAGGTGTAATATAGATGTTTAAAGAACAAATACGTGTTTGTCCTTTAGAATGGTTTATCTGTGTGTTTATATATGTTATCTGGAGAGAGCATTCATACTTTCGACAATGTCCCTGCTTGTTTTGGTGGGTTGAAGTTTAGATGTTTTATTTCTATATCCATAACGTTTCAATTACATGTTTACTTACAGTATTGTTGTCTTGCAGCAGACTCTACTCCAAACCCCACTGCATGGTTTCTATAGCAACATGGGCATTTTTTCATTGACAAGTGGGTCTCCATTAACTTGGTAAAGAGGTGGATTTGTTAAGCCCTTAAATTGTGTACAAAGCCATGGAGCTCTCTTCTTGCAGCTTCTCCATCATTTAGCTGCCAGCTGAACTTGAGCTGAATCCTTCATTAGGTCTAGGCCCAAGAAGACATTGAGATTAAATCAAAAGGAGGAGATGAGGGCTCCACCGCCTTCTTTGTGGGAGGCAGACCAAGGGAGGAGAAAGGATAGAAAGAGTGTGAGAGAGTGGATGAGGGAGAGATGAAGAAACACTGAGATAGAGAGATGAGGGAAATGGAGCTGCTGTGCTCTGGACCAAAACACAGACAACCTGACTGGTTCTGCTTCCTCTCCAGTTCCTTCTTGTCTGTTGTATGTAAAAGTGTGTTTACATGGATGTTTGTGTGTTTATATGTTTATCTGTATTTTAGCCAATGTAAGGAATAATGGCTTCCATGACTAGGTGACCGTTAATTAACATAACACATTTACCATCCCCTGGCTTCCACACATAGCCTACAAGCCATTTTAAAAAGTCTAATAAATCCATGTAATATAGCCTCCCCCTTCACAATGAATCAACTATTTATTTTAGACAGGTCTAAAGAAGCACGATATGAAGAAAATGTAGTCTATTTCAGAAGAACAGAATAGTATACTCTTGAGTTGCCCTTATGTTAGGTCCTGATCTGGCTATGACAAATAGCTGTGGGCAACACTAGTTCATTTAGCAGACAATATTTGCTTATAATTCAATGGCATTATTTTATAGTATGAAGAATACAATTGAACAAAGTGCGCATAAGCGGCTATTCTGTGTAGAGCGGTTAACAAAGAAATAGGTACTCCTAGAGTTATTGTAACTTTAGTTGTTCTACAAACGTTGGGCTATACGTTTTGATATTTAATACATTGTAAGGCTGCATGATGAGATTCTAATGATGATTTGAAAAAAAGTCCCTTGAAAGGCACAAGGCGTACAGCGCAGGCTGTACACACCAATAGTCTTCCATTCACAATTTGTCAAGCACTTGATAATGCCTCGATTTTCACGGCGGCATCTCCTTTGTGGCCGTAATGACCCCTAAACAAATCCATGCCTTTTGCGGCCCGGAGTGCTGTGATGTGCGGTTCTCCCTGAGAGTGCTGCACAATCCGAAGCGTCTCTCACTCGCAGTGCTCTCCGTCACCTGATCGGGTCTTTCTCACAGGCTACAAGTCAGACACACCCGGGACGCAACTGCGCGCGTCCTAATCCAATTCCGAAGTGCATATTGAAGATATTGGAAGAACCGTTCACATTTACTTTTCGTCAGCCAACAAGATGAGTAGGCCTAACGAAGAGCGAAACCAATAGCCTATGTGTCACGTTCACTGTCTTCAAACTTCCTGTCATAAATGAGCCAAGGCGCAGCGTGCATGTAGTTCCACATCTTTAATAAAGTGAAACCTTCACAAAAACCAACAACAGGTAAACAGAACCCGACCGTGAAGCACACAACCACACACAGAAAATAAATAATTACCCACAACATTAGGTGGGGAAAAGGCTGCCAAAGTATGATTCCCAATCAGAGACAAGGATAGACAGCTGCCTCTGATTGGGAACCACACTCAGCCAAAAACAAAGAAATAGAAAACATAGAATGCCCACCCAAATCACACCCTGACCTAAACAAATAGAGAAATAAAAAGGCTCTCTAAGGTCAGGGCGTGACACTATGTCAATCTACTATCCTCCATAGTACAAAAGTCGACCTATTATATTCTGTTTCTGTTTGAGAAATAAATATTCTAAACATAGTATGGGACAGTTGTGGGATGCAATAGATCACAAATTATTTGAGATTCTTCAAATATCCATCCTTTGCCTTGATGGCAACTTTGCACACTCTTGGCATTCTCTCAACCAGCTTCATGAGGTAGTCACCTGAAATGCATTTCAATTAACAGATGTGCCTTTTTAAAAATTAATTTGTCAAATGTATTTCCTTCTTAATGCGTTTGAGCCAATCAGTTGTGTTGTGACAAGGTAGGGGTGGTATACAGAAGATGGCCCTATTTGGTAAAAGACCAAGTCCGTATTATGTCAAGAACAGCTCAAATAAGCAAAGAAAAACGACAGTCCATCATTCCTTTAAGACATGATGTTCAGTCAATAAGGCTCATTTCAAGAACTTTCAAAGTTTCTGTGCAGTCGCAAAAACCCTCAAGCTCTATGATGAAACAGGCTCTCATGAGGAACACCACAGGAATAGAAGACACAGAGTTACCTCTCCTGCAAAGGATACGTTCCTTAGAGTTACCAGCCTCAGAAATTACAACCCAAATAAATACTTCACAAAGTTCAAGTAACATACACATCTCAACATCAACTGTCCAGAGGAGACTGTGTGAATCAGGCCTTCATGGTCGAATTGCTGCAAAGAAACCACTACTGTAGGACACCAATTAGAAGAATAGACTTGCTTGTGCCAAGAAACACGAGAAATGGACATTAGACCGGTGGAAATTTGTTCTGGAGTCCAAATTGTAGATTTTTGGTTCCAACGGCCGTCTTTGTGAGATGCGGTGTTGGTGAACGGATGATCTCAGCATGTGTGTTTCCCATCGTAAAGCATGGAAGAGGAGGTGTTATGGTGTGGGGGTGCTTTGCTGGTGACACTGTCTGTGACTTATTTTGAATTCAAGGCACACTCAACCAGCATGATGTGTGTGTGTGTGTGTGTGTTTGTGTGTGTGTGTGTATCTGTAAGCAGTGTGTGTCAGTGCTGGAGAAATTGTGTGTCAGTGTTGAGTCCACATTTAGATAGACACTGACTGATGGTATTTGTACAGCTGTGAATTAAAGCTTTCAGAGAGGATCACTGAGATGGTGCCATCTCTGTTTTTGTATGCCAGGGGGATGGGAGGATCAATTTGAAAAGCTCCTCTATTCCTCCCCCAGGGATGAAAGGATGGAAGAATGGAAGGATGATTCTGTGTGTCCATTGGGTTTAATGTGGGACTAAATGTTTACTCTTTGACAGGCCTCTGTCAACTGTTGGTTATGAGTAGGCTGTCAACTGTTGGTTGTGAGTGGGCTGTATGTGTGTAGTAAATGCAGTGAGTGTTTGAATATGTCATGGTCTTAATAAATATATGATGTGTGTCAGTTCTGTTAATAATAGGAGGAAGGTTGTATGTAATGGTATGCGTAGGGGGAAAGGGTTGATTGTGTGTGGGTTGTATGTACCATTGTAATTTGTTGGACATCCGTGGAGGTCTGTGTAACGTGGGTGATTAAAGCCTGCCTATGGCTGGCTAAGGCTGTGTATCTCTGTGTATGTCTGTTCAGCTGTGCCCAGAACAGCACTATGTTCAGCTCTGCCACGTGTGTTCATCTTTGAGATCTCTGTGTGTCAGTTAGTATTAAACCAAGCACTGGCACACACTCAAAGGCTACAGTTTCAAAGCCCAGAAATGAGAGATGCGGAGACACTCACACACACACAGACGCACGTACGTACGCGCACACGCACGCACACACTCACATGCAGATGCATGCACACACACACTCACACACAGAGGCACACACACACTTAGAGGGAGAGAGTGAAAGAGGGGAAGTGAGAAAGAGAGAGAGAGAGAGAGAGAGAGAGAGAGAGAGAGAGAGAGAGAGAGAGAGAGAGAGAGAGAGAGAGAGAGAGAGAGAGAGAGAGAGAGAGAGAGAGAGAGAGAGAGAGAGAGAGAGAGAGAGAGAGAGAGAGAGAGAGAGAGAGAGAGAGAGAGAGAGAGAGAGAGAGAGAGAGAGAGAGAGAGAAGATGAAGTGATTGAGTCACTGTAAACCCCTCAGGACTGCAGAGCTGAACTGATAAGAGGGAGTTTCTTCACACAGCCCTGACCAGATAACATAACATCTTCACACACAATATTTAGACTGATGTCTGGAAGGGACTGAGGTTGTTGGGGCTTACATCTGAAACACACTGCCTGCGTAGGCCTTAGTTGGTCATAATAACCTGGATGGATGGATGGATGGAGTTGATACAAAGACTATTGTAACTTGAATAATATTATATTGTTTCTCAAAGTTATATGCTATTACAGTTCCTTACCAGAAACATTTTTCAATGAAACATCAAGACATGTCTATGAGGTAGTAGCAGACAGGAGCAAAGAGGAGTGAGCCAGAACAAATTCATTTATCAAATTAATATTTCCCTTTGTAATTAGTCTTCACAGCGTCATCTCGTCTCCTCTCTCTCCAGGGCTGGATGACTGTCTGCAGCAGTACATTAAGACGTTTGAGAGGGAGAAGGTGGGGGGAGATCAGCTGCTTCGTATCACTCACCAGGAGCTGGAGGACCTGGGAGTGTCCCGTATCGGACACCAGGAGCTCATCCTGGAGGCTGTGGATCTACTCTGTGCTCTGGTGAGTAGTCATGATGGAGTCAGGGGGCGCTGGTCAGGGGTTAGGGCTAGCTAGAGTTAGAGCTTATCCTAGAGGCTGTGGACCTACTCTGTGCTCTGGTGAGTATTCATGATGGAGTCAGGGGGTGCTGGTCAGGGGTTAGGGATAGCTAGAGTTAGAGCTTATCCTAGAGGCTGTGCCCTGGTGCACAGGATGTGACTCCACCCCCTTCACTCCACCCCTATTCCTCTCTAGAGTCACCACCAGGCTGTGTGGAGTCATGAATCATACAGAGAATCTACGATTTAAACAGAGATTCAATGACTCATCCAGAGGATCCATGAACCCTCCAAAGAGTGTGAATCAAGTCAGAAAATCAGAGAACCATCCAGAGACTCACCAACTGAAGTAGCTTTTTAGTCCAAGCCTAGGCGTAATCTGTGTCTGGGAAGTCAGGTTTTGGTGTTTAATCTGTTTTGCTTAGAAGTTTTTGGACATAGTGAAGACCCCTTTTATAGAGGTCAGACAGGCAGCTGGTGGGGACAGTGCTTAACTGTAAGAGTCTTTACAGCTTAGGAGTACAGTGCTAGGATATGTTGAAGCATTTTTGCTCTGACAGCATTTCAGACTCTTGTTCAATCTTATACGTTTTATTTTGCCTGACGTCTGTGTCAATCTTAGGAGATATCATTTTATAATCCCCTTTAGGTTGCATTTTCTTTCTGATTATTGATAATTAATTATTAGTTGCCACCTTCACAGCTGGCTAAACTTCTGATTTAGGCTGATAGTGTTGCGTTAGACCAGGTAATTACCCTGTTTGTCAGTTCACTTCCACTGGTCCTTGTGTATGCTGGAGGGATAGTCACTCACTGAAATTGATTCCAGAGAAAATAAACACACACACATACTGTACAATCACACCACCCCACACACAGACGCAAAACAATACACAGCTTCTAGGGTGGTTTGGGTGGGTGTGACACGTGGATGATAGAGAGTGATGACCAAGAGAATAGAACAGATAGAGAGAAAGAGGGGGAGAGAGAGGAAGAAAGAGAGGATAGAGAGTGCAAGCAGAGATTGAGTGGGTGAGATTAATGGGACTAAAGGGAAACGAGTGACGCGTAAAGAGGAGGTGGGATGGAGAGTGGGAAGGAGTGATGTAGAGAGAGAGGAGATAGAGAGGAGGGGACGGAGAGTTAGGAGACAGAGGTCACAGATGTTATCTGAAGCCCACTCATCCTCCATAGCCATATGGGTAAGCCTCGTCTTCACTCCCAAAGCCCCTTATGTAACTGGGATTTGGTTAAATCAGTCCGTCAGGCATGCTGTATTAAATATGATTACTCATCGGCCAGCCCCCATCCAAGAAACCCTGGTGTTGCGACTTCACTTTCATCTGATGACTGTTATTTATCTAATCAACTAACTATGCAACAATTAACTAATTAGGATTTGAGGCACCACGAGAGCGGTTCTTTAAAGAGTAACCATCTCCCAAATTAAACCCTTAAGGTCTTTACCTATCACATACATAAATAATCAACTTATTAATCATAACCCCGTATCATATCATCATTCTGAACAGTCATAACCTCCTTGCATCTGCAAAAACCTGGGCCTTACTTATGATTCAGTACTACACAAATTGATTTAATTATTTATTTACTAGCTAACTAAATGATAACACAGGATAAACATACACAATACATTAGAAACAGGTCCCTAGCGACTGACAACAATATGGCTGCTTGCTACAAAAGAAATGGAGAGGGTGAGAAAGAGAGACAGAGACACTTAACGTTGGTCAATTTAGAAACTACTCTCACAGTAATCATATACTTTGCACACGAACCGCCGCCCGCTTGGAGTAAGAAATCATGAATGTATTTACGTGAAAATGCCTTGGTTCGCCGTGTATCTCTCCTAACCGGGCCGCCTTGGAAAGGGGGTTGGACCTTTTCACGGCACGCTTCTAAGGCTCTGATTTCCAAAAGGGTTTTCTCTGTTGCTCTCCTCTGCTTGTCGTCCGGTATCCGGTGACTTGTCGTTTAGTCCTGAACAGAACTACAAGTTCATTTTCCTTCCATTCGCTCTGGAAGAAGCTTCTTTGAAGATAGGCTAGCCAGCCGTGTTGATGGTGCCCAATGGAGTAATGGGAGTAGCGTACTACGATGGCTTGAAAAGAGTAGTATAGTGGTCCCACTTAAGTTCACTTTTCTAGATACTTTACTTAGGACAGCTAGCAGTGATTGTCCGGAAGGTAACTTCATCGTCTCTTCCTCGTGTTAAGATTCAGAGCTCAAACCACTTTAAACGTGAGTTCATTCAAAAGGGGCGGTTCCGTCAGGCTGACACGCTCTCTGACCTCACTCAAGGAGGCGGTGACTACTTACTGTGCACAGTTATAGAAACAATTTTTTCTTACAGTTTCTAAAATCACAACCCGCTCTTAGCAAAAATACTTTCATTATTTTTCATATAGCATACACAAGGCAGAGAATGGAAACTTCATTCATGTAGTGTGTATAATTTTCAAGTTACAGTATTTCCTTTATAACATTTTTAATGACATCACAAATGACATTAGTGTTCTTTTAGGTCGCCTCTGTCCATTCCCAACGTTCAATGTTAGAAAAATTGTTCCAGTAGTTACTTTTGAACGTGTTAGAGTTTCGGCTAGAAAAGTCTTTCCTTGGGGGAATTTGGAGAGGGATGTCTGAGTGTTCTGTCCTTGATTTACAACAGGACGTGAGGTGTTAACCCCCACATACAGGTGAGAGGGGGTCTGCTTTAAGTTATTTATTGCAAAGCTGATCTGACCTATTTGGATCCTCACAGGACAGTCATGACACTGGCATGACAGAAGCCCACAGACCTCCACGTACATAGGGGGCATTGTGGGTAGTGCATAATGAGTGTTCTGGTTTCCCCACACATGCGAGGTGACAGCTGGAGGGAGAGTGGGGGTGTGTCTGATGGATCGCTGGTTCTGTTAGATCCTCACATGTTTGTCACACAGCGAGGCAGGCGTAAGCAGGCGGGCAGGAATCCCTATGAGCCCCTGCCAGTACGACTGACTTTTTATTTACCACACTTTTAATCCCTGTACTTTCATTGCCTGCATGGAAAGAAACGTTACAGTGAATTATTTGTTTATGCCACAATCACTTCCTTTGAACGACAGTGTGAACAGTGCTTACGCACAAGGGAGTTTAGGGAGCGTTTTTATAATTACCGTAGACTTGTTTATCTCAACAACATTATCATACAGTATATTTACAGCTCTTGGGGAAGGTTATACCTAATACGTTTTTTTGCACTATTTGTTAGAGCCTGTAAGTAAGCATTTCACTGTAAGGTCTACACCTGTTGTATTCGGAGCACGTGACAAATAAACTTTGATTTGATTTGAGTAGCCTTTCATTTTCTCTTTTAGTTGCCTTCACATGTACAGGATGTGACTCACTGGTTAGTGTGCACTCATTCTTCACACACTATAGTGAAGATCTCCTTTGGTGAAATGCACCTGTGGCAGTCGACTTCCTGTAATTGTGTATAATATTGGCTGTGACATTGCTTTTGCTTTTTTGAAATTTATATCTACAGGGTAAAACCACTTGAGACCCATTGAGACACAACATCACCTCTTTCTGAGGGTTCTGTAGAAACATAAAACAACAGAAAGCATCAACAATCCCATGTAAATTATAACGACAACAAGAATCGACCAAAACTAAAAAAATAATGTTCCCTCTCCTCTCTCTCTTTCTCACTCAGAACTACGGTTTGGAGACAGAGAATCTGAAGACTCTATCCCATAAGCTTAATGCCTCAGCCAAGAACCTGCAGAACTTCATCACAGGGCGGCGTCGCAGTGGTCACTATGACGGCCGTGCCGCCCGCAAGCTGCCCAATGACTTCCTCACCTCTGTGGTGGACCTCATCGCTGCAGCCAAGAGCCTGCTGGCATGGCTGGATAGGTGAGATTTGCAATGAGCTACAGTACACACACAATCACACGCATACATGCTCAGGCACACTATTCTACCCAGACTAGTTTCATAGGTTGCTTTTCAAATCACACACTTCTCTATGTAGTGCACTACTTTTGCCTCAACCCATAGGGTGTGTCATGTCTCTGAATTCTTTAATATGACATGCTATTTTATCAAATCGATTACCTAACATGAATTGATTACGTGATTGAATTAAATCATGCAACAAAAATGTACTCTTTAATAACCTGGGGCACCACGGAAGTATTAGTTTATATAGTTAGTTAGTTAGTATAGTTTGTTAGTTTACATAGTAATTATTCTTGACCTAATATCAGTCTTATCTGAATGTCGTAAAATTCTTGGTTATCTGCACGAACCCAGACTTTACTTATGAATCATCCATACACAAATTGGCTCAATTATTTACTTACTAACTAATTCAACAATTACAGAATGTACAATACATAATAACATTAAACAGTAAATTCCGTCCCTAGTGGACTGAACAAAAACAGTTTGGTTATAACATGATAGATTCAGAGAGAAGAGAAAGGGGGTTTGGAAGGAAGACTAAGGAACATGAGTCTCTATTGGACCTGGAAAGCTATTCTCACATAAATACAGTGCCTTGCGAAAGTATTCGGCCCCCTTGAACTTTGCGACCTTTTGCCACATTTCAGGCTTCAAACATAAAGATATAAAATTCAGTCTCTCGATGTGCAAAACTGATAGAGACATACCCCAAGCGACTTACAGCTGTAATCGCAGCAAAAGGTGGCGCTACAAAGTATTAACTTAAGGGGGCTGAATAATTTTGCACGCCCAATTTTTCAGTTTTTGATTTGTTAAAAAAGTTTGAAATATCCAATAAATGTCATTCCACTTCATGATTGTGTCCCACTTGTTGTTGATTCTTCACAAAAAAATACAGTTTTATATCTTTATGTTTGAAGCCTGAAATGTGGCAAAAGGTCGCAAAGTTCAAGGGGGCCGAATACTTTCGCAAGGCACTGTACATATGCCACTAACGATAGCTCATTGGGAAAAGCAATGCATTGTATTTACGTGAAGCTGGCTTCGATAGTAGAGCTGGTGAGGCTCTGGTTTGCACAGTCGATGTCGCCATTGTCCTTTGTAGATTCTTCCGGGTCGTCGTGTGAGAGTTTCACGTGGTCTGAGAGGTTCATCTCACTCTGGAGATTCGTCTACGTCAGTCAGTGTTCTCGTATTAGATTTGCTACCTTTCCAGCTACAGTCTGTTAGGCTGTCATCTAGGACTCACTTCTTGAGTGATCAATAGAGTAGTTATACTGGACGGGCAGGCAGGTATGGGCAGCGATCGGTTGAAGAACATGCATTTAGTTTTACTTGCATTTAAGAGCAGTTGGAGGCCACTGATGGAGAGTTGTATGGCATTGAAGCTCATCTGGAGGTTAGTTAACGCAGCGATAAAAGAAGGGCCAGAAATATACAGAATGGTGATGTCTGTGTAGAGTTGGATCAGAGAATCACCTGCAGCAAGAGCGACATCATTGATGTATACAGAGAAGAGAGTCAGCCCGAGAATTGAATCCTGTGGCACCCCTATAGAGACTGCCAGAGGTCTGGACAACAGGCCCTCTGATTTGACACACTGAACTCTGTCTGCAAAGTAGTTGGTGAACCAGGCGAGGCAGTCATTAGAAAAACCAAGGCTATTGAGTCTGCCGATAAGAATACGGTGATTGACAGAGTCGAAAGTCTTGGCCAGGTCGATGAATACAGCTGCACGGGATTATCTCTTATCGATGGCGGTTATGATATCGTTTAGGACCTTGAGCGTGGGTGAGGTGCACCCATGACCAGCTCAGAAACCAGATTGCATAGCGGAGAAGGTATGGTGGGATTCTAAATGGTCGGTGATCGGTTTGTTAACTTGGCTTTCGAAGACCTTAGAAAAGAAGGGTAGGATAGATATAGGTCTGTAGCAGTTTGGGTATAGAGTGACTCCCCCTTTGAAGAGGGGGATGAACACGGCAGCTTTCCAATCTTTGGGGATCTCAGATGATACGAAAGAGAGGTTGAACAGGCTAGTAATAGGGGTTGCAACAATTTTGGCAGATAATTTTAGAATGAGAGGGTCCAGATTGTCTAGCCCGTCTGATTTGTAGGGGTCCAGATTTTGCAGCTCTTTCAGAACATCAGGTATCTGGATATGGATGAAGTGGGAAATGGGGGAGGCTTGGGCAAATTGCTGTGGGGGGTGCAGGGCTGTTGACCAGGGTAGGGGTAGCCAGGTGGAAAGCATGGCCAGCCGTAGATAAATGCTTATTGAAATTCTCAATTATTGTGGATTTATCGGTGGTGACAGTGTTTCCTAGCCTCATTGCAGTGGGCAGCTGGGAGGAGATGCTCTTATTCTCCATGGACTTTACAGTGTCCCAGAACGTTTTGGAGTGTGTGCTACAGGGTGCAAATTTCTGTTTGAAAAAGCTAGCCTTTGCTTTTCTAACTGCCTGTGTATATTGGTTTCTAACTTCCCTGAAAAGTTGCATATCACGGGGGCTATTCGATGCTAATGCAGTACACCACAGGATGTTTTTGTGCTGGTCAAGGGCAGTCTGGTCTGTAGTGAACCAAGGGCTATATCTGTTCCTGGGTTTGCATTTTTTTAGATGGGGCATGCTTTTTTAAGATGGTGAGGAAGGCACTTTTAAAGAATAACCAGGCATCCTCTACTGACGGGATGAGGTCAATATCCTTCCAGGATACCCGGGGTAAGTCGATTAGAAAGGCCTGCTCGCTGAAGTGTTTTAAGGAGTATTTAGGTCACCTAGCAGCACGAGTTTAGGTCACCTAGCAGCACGAGCTCTGAAGATAGATGGGGGGCAATCAATTCACATATGTTGTCCAGGGCACAGCTGGGGGCAGAGCGTGGTCTTTTGCAAGCGGCAACGGTGAGAGACTTGTTTCTGAAAAGGTGGATTTTTAAAAGTAGAAGCTCAAATTGTCTGGGTACTGACCTGGATGGTAAGACAGAACTCTGCAGGCTATCTCTGCAGTAGGTTACAACTCCACCCCGTTAGGCAGTTCTATCTTGTTCGGAGATTTTGCTGGTCTTCCTAAGCCAGGATTCAGACACAGCTAGGACATCCGGGGTTGGCAGAGTGTGCTAAAGCAGTGAATAAAACAAACTTAGGGAGGAGGCTTCTTATGTTAACATGCATGAAACCAAGGCTTTTACGGATACAGACAAATGAGAGCACCTGGGGAATACATCACCAGAGGAACAGAGGAGGAGTAGGATAAGGGTACAGCTAAAGGCTATAAGAACTGGTCGTTCTAGTACGTTCGGAACAGAGAGTAAAAGAAGCAGGTTTCTGAGCACGGTAGAATAGATTCAAGTCATAATGTGCAGACAAAGGTATGGTAGGATGTGAATACAGTGTAGGTAAACCTAGGCATTGAGTGACCCTTGTCCCTAGAAACATAATTTAAACCAGGTGAGGTCACCGCATTTGTGAGAGATGGAACTAAAGGGTTAGCTAAGGCATATTGAGCAGGGCTAGAGGCCCTACAGTGAAATAAGACAATAATCACTAACCAAAAAAGCAATGGACAAGGCATATTGACATTAGGGAGAGGCATGCGTAGCAGTGTGATCCTAGGGGTCCAGTGAGTTGCTAGGCGGGCTGGAGACACTGCAATTCAGACAGATAGTGGGCCGGGGCTAGCAAGCTAGCAGAGGGGCCTTAGAGGGACGTCGCGACGGAATACGTTTTTATGTAGCCCCCTCGTGCAGTTACTTCGGCAGACCTGTCGTGATGGATCAGCATGACTCCGTGTAGTAAAAGCATACAGGCCAATTGGCAAAATAGCTATAGTGGCCCAAGAAATTGGTCAATGGGCCTCTTCAGCTAACAGTCCGATATGCTCTAGACAGCTAGCGGGCCGCTGCTAGCAGGCTAGCAGATGGGCATTCAGGGGACGTCGCGACGGAGGAGCCTGTTGAAAACCCCCCTCGGGCAGATTACGTTGGAAGTCCAGTCGTGATGGATCGGCGGGGCTTCGTATCGGCAGTAAAAGGGGTCCAACCCATTTGGCAAAAAAAGGTATTGTAGCCCAAGGAGTGGCTGATGGACCTCTTCAGCTAGCCGGGAGATGGGCCTAGCATAGGCTAGCTCCAAGCTAGTTGGTGTTTGTTTCAGGACAGAGATGTTAGCCAGGAGAAGCCACTCGGATAGCAGCTAGCTAGCTGCGGTGATCCAGGTGAAAAGGTTCAGAGCTTGCAGTAGGAATCCGGAGATATGGAGAAAAAGAACTCCGATATGCTCTGGTTTGAATCGCGCTATGCAGGCTAAAGTTTAGCTGATGGCCGCTAGCAGTGGCTAGCTGACTACTATCTAGTAGATAGTTAGCTGGCTAGCTTCTGTTGGGGGTTCCGGTTCTAAAGTAAAGAAAATAGCAAATCCATACCACATTGGGTGAGGCGGATTGCAGGAGAGTATGTTGAAGTTGAGGAAAATAGAAAAAAAAGAAAAAAAAGAAAAATAGAAAAAGTATATGCGAAGAACAAAGATCAAAAAATATATATACATGGGACATGACAAGATGAAGACTAAGAAGTCTGACTGCTACGCTATCTTGGAATATAACTAACACTTAACACTGCATTGTTGGTTATGGGCTTGTAAGTAAGCAATTCACTGTAAAGTCTACATGTTGTATTTTGAGCATGTGACAAATAACATTTGATTTGATTTTGACCACTCAAACATGACTAAGTTCATGTCCTCACATAATTTCCATTAGCAATCAGCTGACAAACAAAAGATGAGTAAGCTTTTATGTAAGTGTTGTTTTGAGAGGTTGGCCATGAGAGAGCGTGTCTGTTAGGTGCTGCTGTTTATCCTCCTCAGGTCCTCTGTGAGATGCTGCCAGACAGTGTGTGTGTGTGTGTGTGTGTGTGTGTGTGTGTGTGTGTGTGTGTGTGTGTGTGTGTGTGTGTGTGTGTGTGTGTGTGTGTGTGTGTGTGTGTGTGTGTGTGTGTGTGTGTACGTGTGTACGTGTGTACGTGTGTGTGTGTACAAAAACATAAACGCAACATGTAAAGTGTTGGTCCTATGTTTTATGAGCTGAAATAAAAGATCCCAGAAATGTTCTGTACGCACAAAAAGCTTATTTCTTTCAAATTTTGTTTACATCCCTGTTAGTGTGCATTTCTCCATTTCCAATATAAACCATCCACCTGACAGGTGTAAAATATCAAGAAGCTTATTAAACAGCATGATCATTACACAGGTGCACCTTGTGACGTGGACAATAAAAGGCTGCTCTAAAATGTGCAGTTTTGTCACACAATAATGCCACAGATGTCTCAAGTTTTTAGGGAGCTAACTGCAGGAATGTCCACCAGAGTTGTTGCCAGGGAATTTAATGTTTATTTCTCTACCATAAGCCACCTCAAACATCTTTTTAGAGAGTGGCAGTACGTTCAACCGGCCTCACAACCGCAGAACACGTGTATGCGAGTGTTTGAAACGTTGTGAATAGAGTCCCCCATGGCGGTGGCGGGTTTATGGTATGGGCAGGCATAAGCTACGGACAACGAACACAATTGCATTTTATCGATGGTAATTTGAATGCACAGAGATACCGTGACGAGATCCTAAGGCCCATTGTTGTGCCATTCATCTGCCGCCATCACCTCATGTTTCAGCATGTTGCAAAGATCTGTACACAATTTTTGAAAGCTGAAAATGTTCCAGTTCTGCATACTCACCAGGCATGTCACCCATTGAGCATGTTTGGGATGCTCTGGATTGACGTGTATGACAGTGTATTCCAGTTCCCGACAATAACCAGCAACTTCGCACAGCCATTGAAGAGGAGTGGGACAACATTCCACAGGCCAGAATAAACCGCCTGATCAACTCTATGCGAAGGAGATGTGTCGCGTTCCATGATGCAAATGATGGTTACACCAAATACTGACTGGTTTTCTAATCCATGCCCCTTCCTATTTTGTTAAGTTTCTGTGACCAACAGATGCATATCTGTATTCCCAGTCATGTGAAATCCATAGATTAGGGCCTAATGAATTTCTTTCAATTGACTGATTTCCTTATATGAACTGTAACTCAGTAAAATCTTTGAAATTGTTGCATGTTGTGTTTATATTTTCGTTCAGTATATATTGGGACAGTGCATTTTTTTCATCTTTTGGCTCTATACTCCAAAGGTTTGGATTTAAACCCAAACAATGACTATACGGTTGAAGTGCAAACTGTCAGCTTTAATTTGAGTGTATTTTCATCCATATTGGGTGAACCGTTCCGAAATTACGGCACTCTTTGTACATAGTCCCCACATTTTAGGACACCAAAGGTTTTGGGACAAATTTAATTACAGTATATGTGTTTTCAAGTAATAAAAAGTTACGTTTTTGGTCCCATATTCATACCACGCAATGACTACATCAAGCTTCTAACTACAAATTTGTTGGATGCATTTACTGTTTGTTTTGTTTGTGTTTCAGATTATTTTGTGCCAAATAGAAATAAATGGTAAATAATGTTTTGTGTCACTTTTATTGTAAATAAGAATAGAATGATATTTGTGCGTCTGTAACATTCTCACTGATCATTATTCAGTATTAATTCAGGATTATCCGTAACCATGGTAGCATCCACATTAATGTAGACGTGTTTAGAAACATATTTGTTCTTAACTGACTTGCCTAGTTAAATAAATGTTAAATGAAAAAAAAGAAGTGTGAATTTGTCCCAAAACATATGGTCCCATAAAATGGGGGAACTATGCACTGAAAGTGCTGTAATTGATAAACGGTTCACACGATATGGATAAAAATACCCTCATATTAAAGTTGACAGTATGCACTTTAACATTGTTTTATTAAAAATCCAAACTTTTGGAGTATAGAGCCAAAAGAAGAAAATAACTAGGGAGGGCACTGTAGATGCCTGTCATTGTCATATATAATATGGCACACGATATACACTTCATACTCACCCACATGTATTGTCCAGCCAAAGGGATTAGAATGAAGAATGATCTAATGGTTAATTCCAGGTGCTACTTCTTTTTCAGGTCTCCGTTCGCAGCAGTGGCAGACTACTCCATGACAAGAAACAATGTGATTCAGCTGTGTCTAGAGCTCACCACGATTGTACAGCAGGTAAGCCATCAAACACAGTTCCATATACAGCTGTACCACGAGCTAGAATTACCACCGTTACTGTTTCCCAAAACTGGGTTATAAACAAACATTTCTCAAAGGCCTTTTTTCAATTAAGTTAGTCAACACAGGAGCTGTGTGCTCTGCTCTGCTATTGGAAATTACTATATGTGTCATCATGCCCATGGAGAGAGGACAGCCTCTGGCTACTCAAATGTAGCCTTACCTTTTGTAAAGAGCATGACGGTCTGCATGCCTACCATACAGTATGTGTGCACGCTGGGAGGATGTATTTCTCTGTGTTGCTCTAATTCATACTGCGGGAACAGTGCTGAGGTGTTCCAATAGATATAAATAGGGGAAGGCTGGCACTGTGTAGAGGCATCCATCTTCACTAGAGCAGGACATGATGCTGTAGGGGAAGGGCTGCAGGGAGGGAGGGAGTGTTAGTTCAGCCCTGGGTCCTGCAGGGATTGGCACAAGGACAGGCAGGCACATACGAGAGGCAGTGGTGGAGGACGCACCCCCGCAGTCCACCCAAAAGCTCAAGACCCCCCAGATAGCAAATTAACACATCATAAGCCATAGCAAAATGTTTAGAATTACAGGAACATAGCTTTAAAACTGCAACATTTTCTCTCAGCCTCATGGATTTATTTTAGGATAGCATGTTAGCTATGAAACTGCACATTTTTCTCTCAGCCTCATGGCAAAATGTATAGAATTGCATGAGATTAGTTAGGGGGGGGGGCTTGCTTAGACCTTGCAGGGGGCCTCGCGAAACGGTGCTATGCCACTTAGGAGAGGGTCTGGTCAAAGGCTGGGGAGGTGCTCCAAAAGAGCAGCAGGTATTGCAGCGGAGATTTCATCCGTGTGTGGCTGTCCTTAGAGTCTATCTGATGGCAGAGAGATATCGCCTGTAGAGAGAGAGAGAAGGAGTGGAGAGAGGTAGCGAGGGATGCAGGCCCCGTAAGGGCAGAGTGACTCACGGTGGACTGTTTGTGTGTGTGTGTGTGTGTGCTGAACCTCTCTGTTCTTTGCAAATAGCCACTTTGTTATAACTGGAATAATAATCACTTCTCTGACACATTGTCCTGTGGTGACCTCTGCCTCTCCATCTCCCTCTGCATTTCAGGACTGTTCTGTGTATGAGACCGAAAATAAGATTCTGCATGTGGTGAGTGGGCCCACTTATTTCAATTCCCTTCAACACATCCAAACAGAATTAGAATCCCCATAATTTAGTTACTGGCTGGTGACTCATCCCTAATCGATCTAAAATCACTGTTCACTCTTTTCCCCTTACCACCACCTTCCCTTTTCCAGTGTAAGACTCTATCTGGAGTGTGTGATCACATCATCTCTCTGTCCTCTGACCCGATGGTGTCTCAGTCAGCCCATTTGGAGGTAGTTCAGCTGGCCAACATCAAGTCTACTGAGGGACTGGTAAGACCCCAATTACTCAGGCATACAGTACATACTAGGTATTGCGCCTTGTACTTATTTTCTCTCTCTCACACAAATACAAAACAGGCACTCTTTCTGGGTAATAGATCAATATTATGGGTAACTCTTATAACCAGTGCATTCGGATAGTAATTCAGACCCCTTGACTTTTTCCACATTTTGTTATGTTACAGCCTTATTGTAAAATATATTACATTACTTTTTTCAATCTACACACAATACCCCATAACAAAGCTAAAACAGGTTTTTAGAAATGTTTGCAAAAAAAAAAAAAAAAAAAACAGAAATACCTTATTTACATAAGTATTCAGACCCTTTGCTATGAGACTCGAAATTGAGCTCAGGTGCATCCTGTTTGCATTGATCATCCTTGAGATGTTTCTACAACTTAATTGGAGTTGACCTGTGGTAAATTCAATTGATTGGACATGATTTGGAAAGTCACATACCGGTCTATATAAGGTCCCACAGTTGATATTGCATGTCAGAGCAAAAACCAAGCCATGAGGTTGAAGGAATTGTCCGTAGAGCTCCGAGACAGGATTGTATCAAGGCACATATCTGGGGAAGGGTACCAACACATTTCTGCAGCATTGAAGGTCCCCAAGGACACAGTGGCCTTCATCATTCTTAAAAGTTTGGAACCACCAAGACTCTTTCTAGAGCTGGCCGCCTGGCCAAACTGAGCCATCGGGGGAGAAGGGCCTTGGCCAGGGAGGTGACCAAGAACCCAATGGCCACTCTGACAGAGCTCCAGAGTTCCTCTGTGGAGATGGGAGAACCTTCCAGAGGGACAACCATCTCTGCAGCACTCCACCAATCAGGCCTTTATTCCAAACGGAAGCCACACCTCAGTAAAAGGCACATGACAGCCCGCTTGGAGTTTGCCAAAAGGCACCTAAAGGACTCATAAACAAGATTCTCAGGTCTGATGAAACCAAGATTGAACTCTTTGATCTGAATGCCAAGCGTCACATCTGGAGGAAACCTGGCATTATCCCCAAGGTGTAGCATGGTGGTGGTAGCATCATGCTGTGGAGATGTTTTTCAGCAGCATGGACTGGGAGACTAGTCAGGATCGAGGGAAAGATGAATGGAGCGAAGTACAGAAATCATTGATGAAAACCTGCTCCAGAGCACTGAGGACCTCAGACTGGGGCATAATTTCACCTTCCAACAGGACAATGACCCTAAGCACACAGCCAAGACGACACAGGAGTGGCTTCTGGACAATTCTCTGAATGCTCTTGAGTGGTCCAGCCAGATTGCGGAATTTAACCTTATCGAACATCTCTGGAGAAACCTGAAAATAGCTGTGTAAATATCTGTGAAAATAGCTGTGCCAACCTGACAGAGCTTGAGAGGATCTGCAGAGAAGAATGTGAGAAACTCCCCAAAAACAGGTATGCCAAGCTTGTAGTGTCATACCCAAGAAGAATCGAGGCTGTAATTGCTGCCAAAGGTGCTTCAACAAAGTATTGAGTAAAGAGTTTGAATATTTATGTAAATGTGTTTTTTTCAATTCTAAAAAGCTGTTTTTGCTTTGTTATTATGGAGTATTGTGTGTAGATTGATGGGTGGGGGGAACAATTTAATCAATTTTAGAATAAGGCTGTAAGGTAACAAAATGTGGAAAAAGTGAAGGCGTCTGAATACTTTCCGAGTACACTGTATTTACTTAGTAGATTTCTCCTGTACAATATGTGGACATAAACTGTTATCTAAAACCTCCATGTTTGCTCTGACTTGCACTTAGATATGACTGTCCTGCTTGGGGCTGTAAGCTCCCACCCCCACACACAAACATATGCACAGGCCACACAGAGGGCCACAGAGCTTTTCACATACAGTACAGTCAATATAACCTGAACAGAGGAGTGGGCCGAATGGGATAAAAATAAACCTCTTACTCTCATCTCACTCAGACTGAAATGCACTGAGTGTGTGTGTTTGTGTGTGTGTGTGTGTGTGTGTGTCTGTGTGTCTATTTGTTATGCACTTACAGCCCATCAAAGGGCAGGCTTGAGCATTTTAGTATGTTTGTCTGTTTGCCTCTACGATTGACAGGGACCGATTGAATATTTACGATATGGATTTACGGAGATGTTATATGTTTCTTTTAAACTGAATTAATTTCTGTGTCTGTGTTTGTTATGTACTGCATATGGATGTATGAACTTGTCAGGATATGGCTGTAAGCTACCTCTCTCTGTCTCTCTATAGGGCATGTACATCAAATCCACATATGACGGCCTGCATGTCATCACTGGAACTACAGAGGGAGTGAGTAAATCTTCAACATGCTCAGTCAGGGCTATGAAGCCATTTGGCATGTAGATCATTCTCCTATGATACAGACAGAGAAGTGTCACTCATGGCTGTGTCACAGTGAATCCCATTAATGACAGTGAACAGCATCAGGCCAATCTGTTTTTATAGCTGTGTGATGTGTCTTCCTCTCCATAAGTCTCTGGCTGACCGCTGTAAGAAAATCCACGCAGGCGATGAAGTCATCCAGGTCAATCATCAGACAGTGGTGCGTCTCTCTTTCTTCTTACCTTATATTATCTCTCTGCCCATCCCCTTTATCTTATTCTCATTGTACGTTTACATAATGGTATATGACTACCCTATGATTACTACTATGCTTGTGTGAAAGGTCGCCCTATGTGTTTTTCATTGTGTGTTTGTTGGCGTGTGGCGCTAGGTGGGCTGGCAGTTGAAGAACTTGGTGAATTCTTTGCGCGGGGATCCCGGGGGTGTTATGCTGACTCTGAAGAAGCGCCCACAGAGTACACTCACATCCACCCCAGCACTACTGAAGAACATGAGATGGAAACCCTTAGCCCTGCAAGTATGACAATACTTTCAACCTCCACACAACTGATGAATGTGTTTGTTTTTTGTTGTTGTTTTTTTCCACCTTTATTTAACCAGGTAGGCTAGTTGAGAATACGTTCTCATTTACAACTGCGACCGGGCCAAGATAAAGCAAAGCAGTTCGACACATACAACAACACAGATATATAAACGATATATACAGTGTGTGCAAATGAGGTAAGTTAAGGTAGGTAAGGCAATAAAATAGGCCATAGTGGCGAGGTAATTACGATATAGCAATTAAACACGGGAGTGATAGATGTGCAGAAGATGAATGTGCAAGTAGATATACTGGGGTGCAAAGGAGCAAAATAAATAAATACAGTATGATGAGGATGAGGTAGTTGGATCGGCTATTTACAGATGGGCTATGTACAGGTGCAATGATCTGTGAGCTGCACTGACAGCTGGTGCTTGAAGTTAGTGAGGGAGATAAGAGTCTCCAGCTTCAGTGATTTTTGCAGTTCGTTCCAGTCATTGGCAGCAGAGAACTGGAAGGAAAGGCGGCCAAAGGAGGAATTGGCTTTGGGTGTGACCAGTGAAATATACCTGCTGGAGCGCGTGCTGTGGGTGGGTGCTGCTATGGTGACCAGTGAGCTGAGATAAGGCGGGACTTTACCTAGCAAAGACTTGTAGATGACCTGGAGCCAGTGGGTTTGGCGACGAGTATGAAGCGAGGGCCAGCCAACGAGAGCATACAGGTCGCAGTGGTGGGTAGTGTATGTGTGGCCGAATCTGAAATAACACACTATTCCCTTTATAGTGCTTACGTTATAGTATATATGGAATAGGGTGGCATTTAGTGAGAGGTGATTTATGTACGGTATACCTCTATCTTATCAGTAGATTCATGACTGAGATGGTGTGTGAACTTTTGCATGTGCATAGTATGTGACTGTCTGTGCATTGTGTCGGTGAGTATGCAATCAGGAGAATGAACTTGTATGTTGGTGGGTCTCGGTAAAGCAGTGAGTTTTTGTTACTGTGTCTGTCTGTGTGTCATATTCTGCCCCAAAATGTTGTGTAATATAGGTGTTATATCTGAACTGGTGCATGGAGGAAGCGTGTGTGTGAGGGGAATATTTGACTTCATCCCTGCCCCCCCTCTGAGTCCCGTGCTGGGCTAAGTGCTGTTTTCCTCCCTCCCCCTGGGGCCCTGACCAACTGGAGCGCATCAGAGTTCTGCCACCTCCTGATCCCCCCCCATCTTACCCACCTCCCCCTCACCTTTTCCTTTACCTCTTCTCTGCTACCTCTCTTCTCCTCTCCCTACATTCCTCTCCCTCTTGTTTCATCATGCATCCAGATTCAGTTATTGTCTTATGCTTTGAATTTATAGTTCATCAAATGCAAAGGATCAATTATATGTTCCATTCCCTAACCCTGCTTCTAGCCATTCTCCAACTGAGAAACAAAGAATTCCCACATATTGAAGCTCTAATGGTTTGATTAAGCTTAGTCTTAAACTGTTTACGAGACTACACATCACTGCAGTATGTCAGAAAAGTAACCCCCCCCCCCTCTCCCCCTTCTCCCCCCTCTTTATCTCTCTCCTCATAGCCCATCATCCCTCAGAGCCCCAGCAGCAGTGTGGCCACGCCCACCAGTACCCTGAGCACCCCGTCCAGGAGAGACAGCTGTGCCCTGCAGGACCTCTTCATCCCCCCGCCCCCTGATGAACCATACACCCCCAGGTACACACACAAGCTGCCTCACTATGACATACTGTATGCCTTACCTTAGGGATTACAGTATAGTCACTGTTCATATGTTGTGAGTAAGCTAACTGCAGTGAAATATTGTACAATGGTTTTACCTGTGTAATTACGATAGTCTGTGTATTTAGTCAGTTTGTTCCCTTTTGAGGGGTGATATATGTGCCTTGTAGTATATGAGTTTGTTTTGGTTTACCTATGCAGTCGATGCTCCATAGGCAAACAGACTCTCTCCATGATCTGTGCTGCAGAGATGACAAGGGGAATCTACCAGGTGACGATGACCTTCAAGCTGAAGTCCCGGTAGCCAAGGGCTCTGAGTCCCCCAACTCCTTCCTGGACCAGGAGTGTCGCCGACGTTTTCCTCTGGTGGAGGAGGATGCCGTTCTCTACTGCTACGAGTACGACCAGAACCATGGACCTCCACCTGCCCGCAGAGACAGCACCCCCACTTATGGTATGACCCAGTCCAAGCCTGCATATTTGTATGAGGGATGTCAGCCCCCTACATACTGTATGGTAAGATCAAGTCCAAGCCTGTGTATTTGTATGAGGGATGTCAATCCCCCACATATGGGATGACCCAGTTCAAGGCTATGTGTTTGGATGTGGGATGTCAATCCCCCAGATATGGCATTAACCCAGTCCAAGGCTATGTGTTTGGATGTGGGATGTCAATCCCCCAGATATGGCATTAACCCAGTCCAAGGCTATGTGTTTGGATGTGGGATGTCAATCCCCCAGATATGGCATTAACCCAGTCCAAGGCTATGTGTTTGGATGTGGGATGTCAATCTCCCACATATGGTATGACCCAGTCCAAGAATGTGTGTTTGGATGTGGGATGTCAATCTCCCACATATGGTATGACCCAGTCCAAGGCTGTGTGTTTGTATGAGGGATGTCAATCTCCCACATATGGCATGACCCAGTCCAAGGCTATGTATTTGGATGTGGGATGTCAATCTCCCACATATGGCATGACCCAGTCCAAGGCTGTGTGTTTGGATGTGTGATGTCAATCTCCCACATATGGCATGACCCAGTCCAAGGCTGTGTGTTTGGATGTGGGATGTCAATCTCCCACATATGGCATGACCCAGTCCAAGGCTATGTATTTGGATGTGGGATGTCAATCTCCCACATATGGCATGACCCAGTCCAAGGCTGTGTGTTTGGATGTGGGATGTCAATCTCCCACATATGGCATGACCCAGTCCAAGGCTGTGTGTTTGGATGTGGGATGTCAATCTCCCACATATGGCATGACCCAGTCCAAGGCTGTGTGTTTGGATGTGGGATGTCAATCTCCCACATATGGCATGACCCAGTCCAAGGCTGTGTGTTTGGATGTGGGATGTCAATCTCCCACATATGGCATGACCCAGTCCAAGGCTGTGTGTTTGGATGCGGGATGTCAATCTCCCACATATGGCATGACCCAGTCCAAGGCTGTGTGTTTGGATGTGGGATGTCAATCTCCCACATATGGCATGACCCAGTCCAAGGCTATGTATTTGGATGTGGGATGTCAATCTCCCACATATGGCATGACCCAGTCCAAGGCTGTGTGTTTGGATGTGGGATGTCAATCTCCCACATATGGCATGACCCAGTCCAAGGCTGTGTGTTTGGATGTGGGATGTCAATCTCCCACATATGGCATGACCCAGTCCAAGGCTGTGTGTTTGGATGTGGGATGTCAATCTCCCACATATGGCATGACCCAGTCCAAGGCTGTGTGTTTGGATGTGGGATGTCAATCTCCCACATATGGCATGACCCAGTCCAAGGCTGTGTGTTTGGATGTGGGATGTCAATCTCCCACATATGGCATGACCCAGTCCAAGGCTGTGTGTTTGGATGTGGGATGTCAATCTCCCACATATGGCATGACCCAGTCCAAGGCTGTGTGTTTGGATGTGGGATGTCAATCTCCCACATATGGCATGACCCAGTCCAAGGCTGTGTGTTTGGATGAAGGATGCCTGTGGTGCACTTGTTCCTATGCAATCCCTTATGTGTTTGTAATGTTAGTGTTTGTGTCACTATGGTGTTAATATAGGCTGTTTGTAGCTCTTTGATGTTCCTGGGTAGGTCTGTAATGTTGTATGTTATGTGTGCTGTGTGCTCCAGGCAGGCTTAGGCCCATCTCCATGCCAGTGGAATATAACTGGGTGGGAGACTATGAAGACTCGGCCAAGCTGAAAAGAGAGAGCAGGAGAGGTGAGTGGGAGGCTGGGATGGAGAGAGAGGGAGAGATAAAGAGAGAGGGGAGACAGAAAGAGAGAGATAAAGCAGCAGAGGTGAGTGGGTGGATATCTCTCATAATTGGGCCAGGGACGGGTTTTCTACCTCCCCATCTCAGATGTCTTAGCCAAGGGACCAGGAGGCTGAGCAGCCATGTGAGGCAGGGCTCAGTACATGATAGATATGATACTGAATTAGCTATCCTCCTCTTTATCTGTCCCTCTTTTCCTGTATCTTCTTTCTGTGTATCTCAATTAGTCCTTCCTGCTCTCTCTCTTCCTCTCTCACCTCTTTCTCTCGGTCTCTTTCTCTGCTTTTGGGTCTTGAAGGTACTGTATGTCGTTGCCTTGGCAACTGTAGCCAGGATCTTCCCAAGATTCGTGCCTTTCATTGGTTGCTGCCAAGCCCAGTGGCAAACAGAGTAGGAAGAGAGCGAATGGCCTTGTTTCAGTCTGAGAGGCAGACATTGTGGTGTTATGTTTGTGCTTCCTGAAGGGGGTGGTGGCAGGCAGTCTATTGTTCCTGTGGGCTTTTGAGCATCATTGAGGGTGCTATATTTATCTGCCTTTTTGGCAAGAGGCAGTATCTTTGACATATTGAATTTCTTCCTGAATGCAACATTTATTTATATTTTTGAGGGAAATGCCCCATAAGTGAGATGGAGGACATTCGTCAATGGGCCTTGCTCCAGTCTTAAGGCCTTAATGCTCACAAGTCACACAACTGTCCACTTTCATCCAAGCAATCATTACACAATCTCAAGAATTGGATTTTGGCTTGGCTTGTTTTTCCGCTGTTGTTTAAATTTGCATTAAACCTCTTAAGGATCGGACCCTTCAGCTCAATTTCTTCCCAAAATGACATACTCAGGACCTTTAGCATGGATATGCAAATTATTGATACTATTTGACAGGAAACACTTTAAAGTTCGTGGAGATGTGAAATTAATGTAGGAGAATATAACACATTAGATCTGGTAAAAGACAAAACAAACAAAAAAGCATGCATTCTCTATTTTTATTTTTGTTGCATCATCTTTGAAATGCAAAAGAAAGGCCATACATTGACATAGGAAGCTGGGTGTAATTTAGATGTTTCCCACAAGAGGGCAGCAGTGTGTGTGCAAAGTTTCAGACTGATACATTGAAGAATGAGAGATCTACATAATATTTTGTATCAAGTCTCCCAGGTGTCCTGAGTTTGCCCAAATGTACCCAAGTGGCCAAATTGGGAACATACAAAAATGCTATGGTAATAAAGTTTACACACTCCCAGGAATGTCATACATGATGGATCATTAGCTTCCATACATAAAAGGTACTAACCTTCACACCTCTAGATTGCCGGGCGGGGTTAGGGTGTGTAGCGAGACACAGCAGGGGGTCAGACTGGAGGATTCAGGTCCTATGTTTGAGTGAGTGGGGGATGGAGGAGTCTCTAACACTATTGAGGATTTTTTTAAATCAATTAGGACTCAAGATTACCATTACTTATTTTATTTAACCTTTATTTTAGTAGGGGGTTAGCACTACATCAATACATCAAATACACAACACAAACACTACCGGTCAAAAGCTTTGCCTTGATAACAGCTTTGCACACTCTTGGCATTCTCTTAACCAGCTTCATGAGGCAGTCACCTGGAATACATTTCAATTAACAGGTGTGCCTTCTTAAAAGTTCATTTGTGGAATTTATTTCCTTCTTAATGCGTTTGAGCCAATCAGTTGTGTTGTGACAAGGTGGGGGAGGGGGGGGGGGGGTATAAGGAAGATTGCCCTGTTTGGTAAAATACCATATTATAGCAAGAACAGCTCAAATAAGCTAAGAGAAATGACAGTCTATCATTACTTTAAGACATGAAGGTTAGTCAATACGGAACATTTCAAGAACTATCAAAGTTTCTTCAAGGGCAGTCGTAAAAACCATCAAGCGATATGATGAAACTGGCTCTCATGAGGACCGCCACAGGAATGGAAGACACAGAGTTACCTTTGCTGCAGAGGATAAGTTCATTAGAGTTACCAGCCCAAATAAATGCTTCACAGAGTTCAAGTAACAGACACATCTCAACATCAACTGTTCAGAGGAGACTGTGTGAATCAGGCCTTCATGGTCGAATTGCTGCAAAGAAACCACTACTAAAGGACACCAATAAGAAGAGACTTGCTTGGGCTAAGAAACACGAGCAATGGACATTAGACCCGTAGAAATTTGTAATTTGGTCTGGAATCCAAATGTGAGATTTTTGGTTCCAACTGCCGTGTCTTTGTGAGACGCGTTGTGGGTGAACGGATTATCCCAGCATGTGTATTTCTCACCATAAAGTATGGAAGAGGAGGTGTTATGGTGTGGTGGTGCTTTGCTGGTGACACTGTCTGTGATTTATTTCGAATTCAAGACACACTTAACCAGCATGGCTACCACAGCATTATGCATCGATACGCCATCCCATCTGGTTTGGGCTTAGTGGGACTATCATTTGTTTTTCAACAGGACAATGACCCAACACACCTCCAAGCTGTGTAAGGGCTATTTTACAAAGAAGGAGAGTGATGGAGTGCTGCATCAGATGACCTGGCATCCACAATCCCCCTGACCTCAACCAAATTGAGATGGTTTGGGATGTGTTATGTGTTATTTAACAGTTGTGATGTCTTCACTGTTATTCTACAATGTAGAAAATAATAAAAATAAAGAAAAACCCTTGAATGAGTAAGTGTTCTAAAAATGTTGACCGGTAGTGTATCTATATGGATATTACATAGAGTATGGGGAACACAATCACTATAATGAAATACGAGGACCAATAGCCTATAAGACGGTCAAAAGCCACAGCCACAGCATTTCATAGCCAACATAACATACACAGACTATACTAATATATTGTATGCCTTAGGTCTATATATTATATATACTGTACATATATAGAAATCAAAGACAAATATCTTAAATGAATATGCATCCATTTAAACAACTGGATTAGCACGAGAAGAAAAAACCTATTTTACTTACAGATATAAAAGTAACGTTACCTTCTCCTTCCAATCTTTCTTGCTCGCAGGACTCCTCTTGTCACTCTCACGGTCAATTTCTGCAATAATATCATCCAAATGTGTGTACTTGAAGTTCGATTTAGCATTTATACTCTTAGCAGCCATGTTGTACTTTTTCAGTTTTGAGAAAACTTTGTGGATTTTCAATGGGGAATGAATTGTGTTTCGCGCAGCCATAGGACAATGGCCATTAGTCCTACAAAGGGCCATCACATACTCATGTAAAGCATAATGATGGCTGTCCTTCATGGGCTAATTAACATGTTGTGTAGCCAATACGTAATGTAAAATGATTAACACTTTTTGGGTTGCCTTCTAGAGTGTCTGAGGATTACACAGAAACCAAACTTGACCGGGTGAAACAAGGTTTAGCCGGTTAGATTTCATAGATTGTTTTGTTGCAAGTTGAAAGAGTTGGAATTCATGCAAAACGCTGTATAAAACATGGATCGTGTTAGGATATAAAAATAGATTTGATCAAACAAAACTATGCTACATTTTGTCTCTGGGACCCTCAGGATGACAAATCAGAGGTAGATTACTGAATGTAAGTACATTATATACCATCAGAAGTGAATGTATCAAACCAGTTGCCTTGATAAAAGTGTTATGTTGTTGTGCACTATCCTCAAACAATAGCATGGTATTTTTTAGCTGTAATAGCTACTGTAAATTGTACACTGTGGTTAGATTAACACCATTTAAGCTTTCTGACCATATAAGACATGTCTGTGCCCTGGAAAGTTGGCTTTTGTTTACAATGCCATTCAAGTCAAATATTGAGTAGCAACTGTCCCGATTTCGGGGTTTTAACTAAGTTACAGCGCAGTTAATATTCAGTTGGTAGAAATAATGTACACATTGTAGGTCTATAGAATCAAATGGCATTAGACAAAGTGATAGAATTGCTGACCTTTCCTGCTCCCATAGAAAACTCCTTGCTGCGCTATGTGAGTCAGAGTGAGGACAAGGCCATGCCAGAGGAGTACATGACAGGACGCAGCAGGAAGAAGAGTGACAAAAGCAGCCCTGCCCACTACGCCCTCCACCCAGCCCTCCAGATGGAGGTCTCCATGTCCACATCCAGCTCTGACTCTGCCTCCCTCTACCATGTAAGTCCCATTGGTCCCAGACCCCTGAGACAACACTGGCTTATACAGTTTGTTTGTTGTAATTATGGTAAGTTATTTTGAGGACTGATAACAGTGGAGACGGATCAATGTGTATTGCTATCTCTCAATTTCATGTGTGCTATTTTGTAGATGTTTGAACGATCCTCGCTGCTCTCAAGGTCTAGGAAGAAAAGTAAAGGTGAGTTATTCAAAACCTACAGTTGATACCCTATGTACAGTCTCAAATATGCAGTACATACACCTCCTGTAGATACATAAATGTATGCTGACGCAGATCATCCAATACAGTCCCTTCATTGCTACCCATCTCCTCCTCTCTCCTCACTTCAGTAGGTGGCTCTCTGTCCTCCATCAGTAAGAGGCGTATCTCCTGTAAGGACCTGGGACGTGGGGACTGTGAGGGCTGGCTGTGGAAGAAGAAGGATGCTAAAAGTTATTTCTCCCAGAAGTGGAAAAAGTACTGGTTCATCCTGAAAGATACCTGCCTGTACTGGTACATGAATGAGGAGGTGAGTGTGTGAGTGACACTGACACTGACAGACTTGCTGATTTGTAGTACTGTGGCTTCCTGTCCTGATTATCTGATCTAAAATGTGAACCATCCCTTTATATTTTTTGTATGTGTCAGAAAATGTATGGATGTCAGAACAATATATGATATTGTGTTTTTTCCCCCCTCAGGATGAAAAGGCAGAGGGCTTTGTAAGTCTCCCTGAATTCAAGATTGATCGTGCATCTGAGTGCCGTAGGAAGTAGTGAGTACATGCATTTGTGTTTGTATACCGATTCATTCATATTTGAGTCTTGGGGTCTGTTTGTCTCTGTGAACCTCAACATGTGTTTGTTTGAATATGACGAGAACATGTGTGTGTGTGTGTCTTTAAATGCAAGACATGTTTATGGGTGTCTTGTGTCTCTATGTACAGTACAGAATATGCAGTCTGTGTATGTGCCCCAGGATATTTACAGTATGGTGGAATCTGTCCTTAACATCATGTTTCTGTGTTCCAGTGCTTTCAAGGCCTGCCATCCAAAGATCAAGAGTTTCTACTTTGCAGCAGACAATGTGGATGACATGAATAGGTGAGAGTCACTGTCAGTGACGATTACTGTAGCTGACACAGAGCTGAGATATGAGAGGGGGAGACAGGAAGAGACAAGGAGGTGAGACAGACTGACAGAAACCTGGAAAGTCTAGGAAAATAGGGCTAGGCAAATGACCAGGTGAGCTGATGTGAGATGCAAAAACAACAGGGAATAACAGAATGGTATGTGGTGTGTGAGATCTGGAATGGTGTGTAGCTGTCACATTTCATTAGTGTTGTTCCCTCACAGGTGGCTGAGTCGTTTGACCATGGCAGTGGCAGGTTACTCGGAGCAGGAGAGGATCCGACAGGACCAGGGTGAGAATACATGAATACACATTAATAAAGCTGGCAATAATAAAGGACAATAGCTGCTTTGTTTGCCCTACTTTAGAAAATCCCCCCCACGTTGTCTCTTTCTGATGGTGACGTGTCCTCTTTTCTGCTTCTTCCTTGCCATTGTCACCAGACTACTGGAGTGAAAGTGATCATGAGGACACGGAGATGCCGTCAACCATACCCAAACAGGACAGCCCTCCACCCCCCTACGACAGCTACCCCAGGCCCCCCTCGGCAAGTTAATCTCTCTTTAAAAAGTTAGACAACAACTCTGTGCGTAGTTTTAATATGTTATTTACATTATTTTTACAATGCAATTATATACCTCTCTAGCTGTGTCTCTTCCTTTTTTATCATTCTGGTATTTATATTAATAACCGTTACAATGCCATTACACCTCTCTGTCTGGTTCTCTTTAGGTGTCCCAGATGAGTCCATACCTGGAGCCCAAACACGGCCGCCTCTCCTCTGAAACCTTCCAGTCACACTCCTCTCATGAGGAGTTCCACCCCGAGCCACAGGAGGGCAGCGGGAGCGGCTCCCCTGGTCAGAAGTCTTCCAGTCAACGGCGTTCGTGGCAGGACTTGATTGAGACTCCCCTGGGCAGCACGGGGCTCCACTACCTGCAGACCCTGCCCCTGGAGGAGGCCCTGCTGCGTTCCCCTGGAGGAGGTGGCCTTTCTGTGGAGTACCGCCGCCAGTCAACCCTCCCTGCTCAGCGCAGCCTGATGCAGGAGCACTATGGCCCACTGCCCCTGCAACTCAGCCCCAGTGTCCCTGTAGAGGCTGGGGGGAAACCCCGTAGCTTCACCCTTCCCCGAGACAGTGGGCTCCATGCCATCCTCTCAGCCTCGGCCAGCGCCTCTGACCACACGGACCACCACCGCTACCAGCTGGCCAGAGACACAGGTGAGACATTACTGAGACACAGGACAAAGAGATGTGACAGCCACGATGACGCCATGAAATGGAGAGACATGACACTGTGAGGCAGAGAAGAAAGAGATTTGACAACAACCTCACTCTCACTCTCTCTGCCACATTCTAGGATATAACTTGATGGGTATAAATAGTTGAATATACTTAAATGGAAATTATTACTTGTAGGGTTATAACCTGGTAACCAGTAGTGAGTGACGTTGCTAATTAAAGGCATTGTTCAGACAGTCTGTGTCACAGACTTTGCTGATTGTCTGAAATTTAGACCGGCCCCATCCCCCATCCCTACAGACCTCCAGGACACTATTCTAAAGTGAAGTGAAATCTTAGTGTCCTAATTGACACTAATTCATCCTGGCAGCCCAACCCCCTCTTCGATGTCTTACAGGCACACACACACGCACAATGAAAAACACATAGGGCGACAAGCATAGTAGTAATCATAGGGTAGTCATATACCAGTATGTAAACGTACAATGAGAATAAGATAAAGGGGATGGGCAGAGAGATAATATAAGGTAAGAAAAGAGAGAGACGCACCACTGTCTGATGATTGACCTGGATGACTTCATCGCCTGCGTGGATTTTCTTACAGCGGTCAGCCAGAGACTTATGGAGAGGAAGACACATCACACAGCTATAAAAACAGATTGGCCTGATGCTGTTCACTGTCATTAATGGGATTCACTGTGACACAGCCATGAGTGACACTTCTCCGTCTGTATCATAGGAGAATTTATTTATTTATTTATTTTACCTTTATTTAACCAGGTAGGCAAGTTGAGAACAAGTTCTCATTTACAATTGCGACCTGGCCAAGATAAAGCAAAGCAGTTCGACAGATAAAACGACACAGAGTTACACATGGAGTAAAAACAAACATACAGTCAATAATGCAGTATAAACAAGTCTATATACAATGTGAGCAAATGAGGTGAGAAGGGAGGTAAAGGCAAAAAAGGCCAAGATGGCAAAGTAAATACAATATAGCAAGTAAAATACTGGAATGGTAGTTTTGCAATGGAAGAATGTGCAAAGTAGAAATAAAAAAATAATGGGGTGCAAAGGAGCAAAATAAATAAATAAATTAAAATTAAATACAGTTGGGAAAGAGGTAGTTGTTTGGGCTAAATTATAGGTGGGCTATGTACAGGTGCAGTAATCTGTGAGCTGCTCTGACAGTTGGTGCTTAAAGCTAGTGAGGGAGATAAGTGTTTCCAGTTTCAGAGATTTTTGTAGTTCGTTCCAGTCATTGGCAGCAGAGAACTGGAAGGAGAGGCGGCCAAAGAAAGAATTGGTTTTGGGGGTGACTAGAGAGATATACCTGCTGGAGCGTGTGCTACAGGTGGGAGATGCTATGGTGACCAGCGAGCTGAGATAAGGGGGGACTTTACCTAGCAGTGTCTTGTAGATGACATGGAGCCAGTGGGTTTGGCGACGAGTATGAAGCGAGGGCCAGCCAACGAGAGCGTACAGGTCGCAATGGTGGGTAGTATATGGGGCTTTGGTGATAAAACGGATTGCACTGTGATAGACTGCATCCAATTTGTTGAGTAGGGTATTGGAGGCTATTTTGTAAATGACATCGCCAAAGTCGAGGATTGGTAGGATGGTCAGTTTTACAAGGGTATGTTTGGCAGCATGAGTGAAGGATGCTTTGTTGCGAAATAGGAAGCCAATTCTAGATTTAACTTTGGATTGGAGATGTTTGATATGGGTCTGGAAGGAGAGTTTACAATCTAACCAGACACCTAAGTATTTGTAGTTGTCCACGTATTCTAAGTCAGAGCCGTCCAGAGTAGTGATGTTGGACAGGCGGGTAGGTGCAGGCAGCGATCGGTTGAAGAGCATGCATTTAGTTTTACTTGCATTCAAGAGCAATTGGAGGCCACGGAAGGAGAGTTGTATGGCATTGAAGCTTGCCTGGAGGGTTGTTAACACAGTGTCCAGAGAAGGGCCGGAAGTATACAGAATGGTGTCGTCTGCGTAGAGGTGGATCAGGGACTCACCAGCAGCAAGAGCGACCTCATTGATGTATACAGAGAAGAGAGTCGGTCCAAGAATTGAACCCTGTGGCACCCCCATAGAGACTGCCAGAGGTCCGGACAGCAGACCCTCCGATTTGACACACTGAACTCTATCAGAGAAGTAGTTGGTGAACCAGGCGAGGCAATCATTTGAGAAACCAAGGCTGTCGAGTCTGCCGATGAGGATATGGTGATTGACAGAGTCGAAAGCCTTGGCCAGATCAATGAATACGGCTGCACAGTAATGTTTCTTATCGATGGCGGTTAAGATATCGTTTAGGACCTTGAGCGTGGCTGAGGTGCACCCATGACCAGCTCTGAAACCAGATTGCATAGCAGAGAAGGTATGGTGAGATTCGAAATGGTCGGTAATCTGTTTGTTGACTTGGCTTTCGAAGACCTTAGAAAGGCACGGTAGGATAGATATAGGTCTGTAGCAGTTTGGGTCAAGAGTGTCCCCCCCTTTGAAGAGGGGGATGACCGCAGCTGCTTTCCAATCTTTGGGAATCTCAGACGACACGAAAGAGAGGTTGAACAGGCTAGTAATAGGGGTGGCAACAATTTCGGCAGATAATTTTAGAAAGAAAGGGTCCAGATTGTCTAGCCCGGCTGATTTGTAGGGGTCCAGATTTTGCAGCTCTTTCAGAACATCAGCTGAATGGATTTGGGAGAAGGAGAAATGGGGAAGGCTTGGGCGAGTTGCTGTTGGGGGTGCAGTGCTGTTGTCCGGGGTAGGAGTAGCCAGGTGGAAAGCATGGCCAGCCGTAGAAAAATGCTTATTGAAATTCTCAATTATGGTGGATTTATCAGTGGTGACAGTGTTTCCTATCTTCAGTGCAGTGGGCAGCTGGGAGGAGGTGTTCTTATTCTCCATGGACTTTACAGTGTCCCAGAACTTTTTTGAGTTAGTGTTGCAGGAAGCAAATTTCTGCTTGAAAAAGCTAGCCTTGGCTTTTCTAACTGCCTGTGTATAATGATTTCTAGCTTCCCTGAACAGCTGCATATCACGGGGGCTGTTCGATGCTAATGCAGAACGCCATAGGATGTTTTTGTGTTGGTTAAGGGCAGTCAGGTCTGGGGAGAACCAAGGGCTATATCTGTTCCTGGTTCTAAATTTCTTGAATGGGGCATGTTTATTTAGGATGGTTTGGAAGGCATTTTTAAAAAATATCCAGGCATCCTCTACTGACGGGATGAGATCAATATCCTTCCAGGATACCCCGGCCAGGTCGATTAGAAAGGCCTGCTCGCAGAAGTGTTTCAGGGAGCGTTTTACAGTGATGAGTGGCGGTCGTTTGACCGCTGACCCATTACGGATGCAGGCAATGAGGCAGTGATCGCTGAGATCTTGGTTGAAGACAGCAGAGGTGTATTTAGAGGGGAAGTTGGTTAGGATGATATCTATGAGGGTGCCCGTGTTTAAGGTTTTGGGGAGGTACCTGGTAGGTTCATTGATAATTTGTGTGAGATTGAGGGCATCAAGTTTAGATTGTAGGATGGCTGGGGTGTTAAGCATGTTCCAGTTTAGGTCGCCTAGCAGCACGAACTCTGAAGATAGATGGGGGGCAATCAGTTCACATATGGTGTCCAGAGCACAGCTGGGGGCAGAGGGTGGTCTATAGCAGGCGGCAACAGTGAGAGACTTGTTTTTAGAGAGGTGGATTTTTAAAAGTAGAAGTTCAAATTGTTTGGGTACAGACCTGGATAGTAGGACAGAACTCTGCAGGCTATCTTTGCAGTAGATTGCAACACCGCCCCCTTTGGCAGTTCTATCTTGTCTGAAAATGTTGTAGTTTGGAATTAAAATGTCTGAGTTTTTGGTGGTCTTCCTAAGCCAGGATTCAGACACAGCTAGAACATCCGGGTTGGCAGAGTGTGCTAAAGCAGTGAATAGAACAAACTTAGGGAGGAGGCTTCTAATGTTAACATGCATGAAACCAAGGCTATTACGGTTACAGAAGTCGTCAAAAGAGAGCGCCTGGGGAATAGGAGTGGAGCTAGGCACTGCAGGGCCTGGATTCACCTCTACATCGCCAGAGGAACATAGGAGGAGTAGAATAAGGGTACGGCTAAAAGCTATGAGAATTGGTCGTCTAGAACGTCTGGAACATAGAGTAAAAGGAGGTTTCTGGGGGCGATAAAATAGCATCAAGGTATAATGTACAGACAAATGTATGGTAGGATGTGAATACAGTGGAGGTAAACCTAGGTATTGAGTGATGAAGAGAGAGATATTGTCTCTAGAAACATCGTTGAAACCAGGAGATGTCATTGCATGTGTGGGTGGTGGAACTAATAGGTTGGATAAGGTATAGTGAGCAGGACTAGAGGCTCTACAGTGAAATAAGCCAATAAACACTAACCAGAACAGAAATGGACAAGACATATTGACATTGAGGAGAGGCATGCTTAGTCGAGTGATCAAAAGGGTCCGGTGAGTGGAGATGTTGGTTGGTGATTTAGACAGCTAGCCAGGGCATCGGTAGCAGGCTAGCATAGGATGGAGGTCTGTTGTTAGCTACCTCTTGCGTCAGTAGATTAGTGGGGTTCCGTGTGGTAGAGGGGATTAATCCAAATCACACAACAACAACAAAAATAAAAACAATAGATATAGTTATAGAGGCCCAAGAAGAAAACATAATAATAATAATAATAAAAAAATAAAAAAATAAATATAAATATATTTAAAAAAAAATGTCCGATTGTCTATTCAGATAGCAGCCGGTAAGACAGCTAACGGTTAGCAGGCCGCAGATGGGCGTTCAGGTAACGTCGCGACGGAGGAGCCAGCCAAATAACTCCTTCGGGTAGATAACGTCGGCAGTCCAGTTGTGAAGGCCCGGTGGGGCTCCGCGAAAGCAGTAAAACGGGTCCGGATAGGTGACTGCAGCCCAGGTGTGATTGATGGAACTCAGGAGTGATTGACGGAGCTTGCTAGCTCCGGAATAATTGATGTTTGCTCCGGAATCGACGAAGGCCGATAGTCACACGGATAGCAGCTAGCTAGCTGTGAGATCCGGGTATGAATGTCCAGAGAGCAGTCGAAATCCAGGGACATGGAGAGAAAAATTGGTCCGGTATGTTCCGTTCCGAGCCGCGCTGCGCCGTACAGAACTGGCGATAGATTTTCGAGCTAAAGGATAGCTGATGACCACAAACCGTGGTTAGCTGGATACTAACGATTTGCCAGTAAAGGAGCTAACTAGCTTCTGAACTAGCTTCTGGATTAGCTTCTGGCTAGTTTCAGGCTAGCTTCTTGGAGTTTCTGGCTAGCTTCTTGGAGGATTACAGATCTGAGGTAAATAATACTTTTTTATAAATATACATTGGTGAGGCGGGTTGCAGGAGAGTGTTTTGAAGATGAGTTGATGGAAAATAAAAATAAAATGTATGTGAAAAAGTTGTAAATATATATATATACAGGACACGACAAGACGAGGACAAAAGACGTCTGAACTGCTATGCCACCTTGGAGAGTTGATCTACATGCCAAATGGCTTCATAGCCCTGACTGAGCATGTTGAAGATTTACTCACTCCCTCTGTAGTTCCAGTGATGACATGCAGGCCGTCATATGTGGATTTGATGTACATGCCCTATAGAGAGACAGAGAGAGGTAGCTTACAGCCATATCCTGACAAGTTCATACATCCATACACAGTACATAACAAACACAGAAATTAATTCGGTTTAAAAGATAAATATTCAATCGGACACTGTCATGTGTAGAGGCAAGCAGACAAATGTCCTTAAATGTTCAAGCCTGCCCTAAGATAACAAATAGACACACATACACACACACAAACACATCCGTGTCCTTTCAGCCCATGTTAATGTTGAATTTTGAAGAGGACAAAGAAACATGCCTAAGGGGACTTTTTTCTGTCCTAATTTCTCTACTGCTCTCTCTGTAGACTATATCTAACACAAAACATGCAGCAAACACTGCATGATACACTTCAAGAGGCACAGATTTACAACTGACCCCCGAAACACACAGCACGTCTCACAAATGGACAACATAGTATGACAACCACCAGACACAAAACCTTTGGGTCTGTTTGAGTCCACAAAGCTTGCCAGATAACTTAACATAAAATAAGAGCTATGTGACAATAGCACCATAAGAGGGCAGTATACAGGGCATTCGGGAAAGTATTCAGACCCCTTCACTTTTTCCACATTGTTACGTTACAGCCTTATTCTAAAATTAATTTAATCGTTTTTTTCTCATCAATCTACACACAATACCCCATAATGACGAAGCAAAAACTGAAATACTACACTCAGTACTTTGTTGAAGCACCTTTGGCAGCGATTACAGCCTTGAGTCTTCTTGGGTATGGCGCTACAAGCTTGGTACACCTGTCTTTTGGGAGTTTCTCCCATTGTTCTCTGCAGATCCTCTCAAGCTCTGTCAGGTTGGATGGGGAGCGTCGCTGCACAGCTATTTTCAGGTCTCTGCAGAGATGGTGGCTCCAGAGTTCCTCTGTGGAGATGGGAGAACCTTCCAGAAGGACAACCATCTCTGCAGCACTCCACCAATCGGGCCTTTATTTAACTAGGCAAGTCAGTTATGAACAAATTCTTATTTACAATGACGGCCTACCAAAAGACAAAATGCCTCCTGTGGGGACCGGGGCTGGGATTAAAAAATTAAATAACATAACATAACATACATCATGACATAACACACATCATGACAAGAGAGACAACACAACACTACATAAACAGAGACATAAGAGGAAAAGCATAGCATGGCAGCAACACATGACAGCACAGCATGGCAGCAACACATGACAGCACAGCATTGTAGCAACACAACATGACAACAACATGGTAGCAACACAACATGGCAGCAGCACAAAACATGGTACAAACATTATTTATTATAGTCTTAAATCATTTTCCACACACAGTCTGTAACTGTATCTGGTGAGGGCCGAGAATCCACTCTCACATAGGTACGTGGTTGAAAAGGGCATCAGTGTCTTAACAGCGCGATTTGCCAAGGCAAGAAACTCTGAGCGCATCCCTATCCAGAAATCTGGCAGTGGCTTCTGATTCAATTCAAATTTCACAGAACTGCTTGTTGCAATTTTGATGAGGCTGTCTGGTTCAGATATCGGTAAATGGACTGGAGACAGGGCATGAAAGGAATAATGAATCCAGTTGTTTGTGTCGTCTGTTTCGGGAAAGTACCTGCGTAATTGCGCAACCAGCTCACTCAGGTGCTTCGCTATATCACATTTGACATTCTCCATAAGCTTAAGTTAATTTGCACACAAAAAATCATACAATGATGGAATGACCTGTGTGTTGTCCTTGTTAATGCAGACAGAAAAGAGCTCCAACGTCTTAGTCATAGCCTCAATTTTGTCCCGCACATTGAATATAGTTTCGGAGAGTCCCTGTAATCCTAGATTCAGATCATTCAGGCGAGAAAAAACTTCACCCAGATAGGCCAGCCGTGTGAGAAACTCGTCGTCATGCAAGCGGTCAGACAAGTGAATATTAGGGTCAGTAAAGAAAACTTTAACCTCTCTGGTACAAGTGGGACGCACCAAATTCAAAAACAACAGAAATCCCATAATTAAAATTCCTCAAACATACTAGTATTATCCACCATTTTAAAGATAAACTTCTTGTAAATCCAACCACAGTGTCCGATTTCAAAAGGCTTTACTATGAAAGCACACCATGTGATTCTGTTAGGTAAGCACCTAGTGACAGAAAACCTAAGACATTTTTACAGCCAAAGAGAGGAGTCACAAAAAGCAGAAATAGAGATCAAATGAATCACTAACCTTTGATGATATTCATCAGAATGCACTCATAGGACTTCATGTTACACAATACATGTATGTTTTGTTCGATAGAGTTCATATTTATAACCAAAAATATCAGTTTACATTGGCGTTATGGTCAGAAATGCATTGTCTCAAACAAACATCCGGTGAAAGTGCAGAGAGCCACATCAAATTACAGAAATACTCATCATAAACATCGATAAACGATACAAGTATTTAACATACATTTAAAGATAAACTTCTCCTTAATGCAACCGCTGTGTCAGATTTCAAAAAGGCTTTACGGAGAAAGCACACTTTGCAATTATGTTAGGTCTGCACCTAGCCACAGAAACCCATTCAGCCATTTTCCAGCCAAGGAGAGTGTCACAAAAGTCAGAAATAGCATTAAAATGAAATCACTTACCTGTGATGATCTTCATCTGGTGGCACTCCCAGGTCTCCATGTTAGACAATAAATGTTTGTTTTGTTCGATAATGTCCCTCTTTATGACCAAATACCTCCTTTCTGTTCGCACATTTTGTCCAGTATTCCGAATGCTTAAGGCGCGTGCACTAAGTCCAGACAAATGTTTTTTTAAAGTACAATAAAGTTAGTAGAAACATGCCAAACGATGTTTAAAATAAATCATCCGGTTGTTTTATTCATAAATAATCAATCATATTTCAACCGGACAAAAGCTTCGTCAATAGAAAAGGAGAAACAAGAAAGGTGCGTTCCCGATCAGGCTGATGAATGGAAATTTCCACTGGCCAATGATTGAAAGTGCTGTATCTCCCTCATTTTTCAGAGTAAAAGCCTGAAACAATGCCTAAAGACTGGCCACACGTAGAGGAAGCCACAGAGCCCGTGAACTGGGTCATAAGTCTTTGTATGGTGGATAGGCTTTCAATGGAAAAACAGCCTTTCAAAATAATAGTACTTCCTGGTTGGATTTTCCTCGGGTTTTCGCCTGCCATATCAGCCAGAAGAGGACTGGCCACCCCACATAGCCTGGTTCCTCTCTAGGTTTCTTCCTAGGTTTTGGCCTTTCTAGGGAGTTTTTCCTAGCCACCGTGCTTCTACACCTGCATTGCTTGCTGTTTGGGGTTTTAGGCTGGGTTTCTGTACAGCACTTTGAGATATCAGCTGATGTACGAAGGGCTATATAAATCAATTTGATTTGATTTGAGTTATGTTATACTCACAGACATTATTTTAACAGTTTTGGAAACTTTAGAGTGTTTCCTATCCAAATCTACTAATTATATGCATATCCTATCTTGGATGAAAAGGTGCCCATTGTAAACAGCCAGCTCCTCAGTCTCAGTTGCTAATATATGCATATTATTATTAGTATTGGATAGAAAACACTCTGAAGTTTCTAAAACTGTGAATTATATCTGTGAGTATAACAGAACTCATATTGCAGGCAAAAACCTGAGAAGTTCTACTTCCTGTTTGTATTTTTTCTGGGGGTGGCAGATTTTCAACCAAGCTCTCATTGAAATTACAGCGAGATATGGATGAGTTTTCACTTCCTACGCCTTCCACGAGATGTCAACAGTCAATGGAACTTTGTCTGATGACTCTAATGTGAAGGGGGGTCGAATGAGACAGGAAATAGTCACCACTGCCACGAGTTGACCATGCTTTCACTATGCGCGTTCACAGGGGAAGGACCTACGTTCCACTGGTCATCTGAAGTCATTTTAATTCTCCGGTTGGAACGTTATTCAAGATACAGTATATGTAAACAACATTCTAAAGATTGATTCAGTACATCGTTTGACATGTTTCTACTGACTGATACGGAACTTTTGGACATTTCGTCACGTTATAGTGGACGCACTTTGTGACGTTGGAATTGTTTACCAAACACGCTAACCAAAGTAGCTAATTGGACATAAATAACGGACATTATCGAACAAATCAAGCATTTATTGTGGACCTGGGATTCCTAGAACTGCATTCTGATGAACATGTATGTATTGTGTAACATGAAGTCCTATGAGTGTCATCTGATGAAGATAATTCAAGGTTAGTGATTAATTTTGTCTCTATTTCTGCTTTTTGTGAATGATATATTTCACTGGAAAATGGCTGTGCTTATTATGGTTTGGTGGAGACCTAACATAATCGTTTGTAGTGCTTTTGCTGAAAAGCATATTTGAAATCGGACACTTTGGTGGGATTAACAACAAGAATAGTTTTAAAATGGTATGAGACACATGTATGTTTGAGGAATATTAATTATGAGATTTTTGATGTTTTGAAAATGGCGCCCTACACTTTGACTGGCTGTTGTCAAATCGCTCCCGTTAACGGGATTGCAGCCATAAGAAGTTAACAAAGTTAACCATTTTCACAATCGTGTCCAAAACATCTTTCAGGCTGTCAGGCATTCCCTTGGCAGCAAGAACCTCTCGATGGATGCTGCAGTGTACCCAAGTGGCGTCGAGAGCAACTGCTTGCACGCGTGTTACCACTCCACTATGTCTCCCTGACATGGCTTTTGCGCCATCTGTACAGATACCAACACATCTTGACCACCAAAGTCCATTTGATGTCACAAAGCTGTCCAGTACTTAAAAAATATCCTCTCATGTTGTCCTTGGTTTCCAGTGGTTTGCAGAAGAGGATGTCTTCCTTTATTGACCCCCCATAAACATAATGGACATATACCAGAAGCTGTGCCAGGCCCGCCACATCTGTTGACTCATCCAGCTGTAATGCATATAATTCACTGACTTGTATGCAAAGCAGTAATTGTTCCAAAACATCTCATGCCATGTCACTGATGCGTCGTGAAACAGTGTTGTTTGATGAAGACATTGTCTGTATAGTTTTTTGGGCCTTTTCCTCCAGCATTGTCCCTGCCAAATCCAAGACAGCAGGAAGAATGAAGTCTGTAGTATGGGGCTTGCCTGTCCTAGCCACTCGGTAGCTCACCATAGAAGACACTTCTAGCCTTCTTATAAATGGTTGTTTTTCATAAATAATAATAATAATTTTTCATGTGAATCAAATTTTTATTTGGCATACCCCCGACGGCATTGCTCGTACCTCTGGGGGTTTGGAAATACCTGGTCTACCGTATCAAAAGCTTTGGCCAAGTCGATAAAAATAACAGCACAACATTGCTTAGAATCAAGGGCAAAGGTGACATCATTGAGGACACATCCATAACCTGAGTGGAAATCAGATTGCATACCACTTTTGATGAACAGGGCAAAATAGAAATAGGCCTATAACAATTAGGATTAGCTTGATCTCCCCTTTAAACAAAGGACGAACTGTGGCTGCCTTCCAAGCAATGGGAACCTCCCCAGAGAGAAGAGACAGGTGAAAAAGTTCAGAGATAGGCTTGGCGATTATAGGGCCAGCAACTGTAAAGAAGAAAGAGTCTAAACCATCTGACCCAGATGTTTTTTGGGGGTCAAGTTTAAGGAGCTCCTTTAGCACCTCGGACTCAGTGACTGCCTGCAGGGAGAAACTTTGTAGCGGAGTAGGGGAAAAATATGGAGGAGCATCGGGGCTAGTCATATTAGAAGGGGTCAGAGATGAGGAAATGTAAAAGGCACATGACAGCCCGCTTGGAGTTAGCCAAAATGAAACCAAGATTGAACTCTTTGGCCTGAATGCCAAGCGTCATGTCTGGAGGAAAAAAGGCACCGCTCATCACCTGGCCAATACAATCACTACGGTGAAGCATGGTGGTGGCAGCATCATGCTGTGGGGAAGTCTTTCAGCGGCAGGGAATGGGATACTAGTCAAGATCGAGGGAAAGATGAACAGAGCAAAGTACAGAGAGGTCCTTGATGCAAACCTGCTCCAGAGCACTCGACTTCAGACTGGGGCGAAATTTCACCTTCCAACAGGACAATGAGCCTTAGCCAAGACAACGCAGTGGCTTTGGAACAAGTCTCAGAATGTCCACGAGTGGCCCAGCCAGAGCCCGGACTTGAACCCGATTTAGCATCTCCGGAGAGACCTGAAAATTGTGAAAATTGTGCAGCGATGCTCCCGATCCAACCTTACAGAGCCTGAGAGGCTCTGCAGAGAATGGGAGAAACTCCCCAAATACAGGTGTGCCAAGCTTATAGCATCAAACCCAAGATGATTTGAGGCTGAAATCGCTGCCAAATGTTCTTCAACAAAGTACTGAGTAAAGGTTCTGAATATTTACATTGTGTAAATGTGATATTTCAGTTTTTTATTTGTAATAAATTTGCAAACATTTCAAAAAAACTGTTTTTGCTTTGTCATTACGGGGTATTGTGTGTATTTTGATGAGGGAAAAAAACTATTTAATCAATTTTAGAATAAGTGTCATGATTTCTTCCGAAGTCAATGCCTCTCCTTGTTCGGGCGGTGCTCGGCAGTCGACGTCGCTGGTCTTCTAGCCATCGCCGATCCCTTTTTCATTTTCCATTTGTATTGTCTTGTTTTTCCACACACCTGGTTCTCATTTCCCTCATTATGTGTTGTGTTTTTAACCCTCTGTTTCCCCCATGTCTTTGTGTGGTATTGTTTATTCTGTTTCATGTTATGCGCATGTTAGTCTGTTGTGCTGGGTTATGTTAACCCAAATTGTTATTTCGTGTTTATTTTGCCATGGGCTTTTTGTTTGCCTAAATAAAAGGCTCCATTGGCTACCCAATATCTGCTCTCCTGCACCTGACTCCCTTACAGCCATTTACGCATACCTGACAATAAGGCTTGTTACGTATCAAAATGTGGAAAAAGTGAATACTTTGAATGCACTGTATGTAAAGGATAACATGGGAAATTCCACAGTAGCAGCCTACCGTGTGTGTGTTGCCTGCCCTTGAGGAAGTGCAATGCTGTGCTGAGATCTAGATTCACATGTATGTTGTTGTTGTTGTTTATGTGGTGCAAAATAAAACAGCACATGAATGACACGTATGGTGAATCTGCTTGTCCTCAGGCTGCGAGCGGGAGGGACGTCCTCAGGCTGACTCTTTGGGGGACCTGTACCGGGCCCTGGAGAGGGCCAACCTGTCCTCCATAGGCGATCACCGGCCCTCCTCCCGTCTGGAGTACAAACGCTCCTTCGTCCGCCGCGTCAACGACCCACTGCTCAGTGAAAAGCTGCACCGTCTCCGCATCCTACAGAGTGCTCTCAAGGTATGAGAGGACCTATAGAATATAGTGTATGTACAGTGTGTGTGTACTGTGTAGTGTATACAGTGTATTACCTCTTAAATCGTACTCTTCTCTCCTCCTGACAGAATGTCCCTCTTCAGGACTCTGACCCATCGTTGGGTTTTTTAGGATAGCCTATGTGGAACAGACCATGGACACAGCAGCGCCATTACAGTCATCCCATACATCCTGCCAAGGGACGTGCCCTTACTGCCCTACCCCAGACATCCCCTCATCACTGGAAGACAACCATAACAACCAGTGTTACACCCCTCTCTTTCTCTCTCTCTTTCTCTCTCACACACTCACTCAATCTCACTCTCTCTGCATGCCCACATCTGCTTCTAAGGACCTTTCCTCATGCAAAATAATTTGTTCAGTGAGCAAAATAACGATAACATATTAAATAAATGGGATGACTAATTATCCAAGTTTGCATCATAAAATGCGTGCAATGCATGTTCACACTATTTACTTAAACTCTGGTTCAATAATAGTCTTCTTCTCATTGACATTGTTAATCCTTTGACGCGTACAATCACATTGTGATCATTGTTGAGTGGTCCCTGCAGCGTGCGATCTCAAATACGTGATTGGAACAGTAGTAACAGAATGTATGATGCAACAAACGCGTCTAAACACCATTGTTGTCTGAACAGCATCTAAATATTTTTGTTGTATTGATGGAAAATAAAGTTCTTAAACTTTATTCCTCAATTTTATATTTTATTGTAAAAGATAAATGCGAACTTCATCATCCAAGCATCACACGGAACACATCCACAGCCAAACTCATTCCATAAACCAGTCTAAATAACAGGTTGCGCTGACAATTTTTTTTAACTGAAGTTAGTGACCTAACAGCTAGGCTAGTTTACAATGTACCACATCTCTGGTGAGCATGAGACTAACGTAATGTTGTTTAGAAAAGAAATGCGTGTCAGCTATGCTAACAACAGCTCAATTCTTTAAGATGGCAGCCATGTTGGTTTACGTTTGACAAGCAAAAACTCTCTAATCCCAGAATGCTATTCACTATAAAACGCAAATAAACAAAATCAAAGATTGCTGCGCTTATTGCCTGAAAAATATTAACTTAGTTCAGCCACTTTTCAGCATATTACAAATTGTTGATGTACTTGTTACAGTGTATACAAGAACTGGAGCACATGACTTGACAAGTCATTAACCGTTTCTGACAGATCACAAAGCAAATAAAGGTTTTTACCTCGCAGAGCATCACATCAAATACAAGCCTACTGCCTAGCCTAACCATAGTGCAAAACCTAAACAGGGATGAAACCATTTTAGGGGGGTTTGTGGGAGGGTTCCTTTCATTTGTGGGGGGTTTTCAAATCCATTAGGGGTAGAAATGGGGGAAGGTATCTTGTGGGGATAGGATGCAGGAAATACTACTAAGATGGGGGATTTATCAATAAATGGGGGGCAAACACAAGAAGGTTATAAATAAAAATAAACCCCCTGGAAAGAGGGATCGGAGCTGGTAACCCTGAGGTACCAAAGTTACAATCTGATGCCGCGTTCAAGACAACTGGGAACTTAGGAAAAAAGTTTTGAACAGTTATCCAATTCGGAATTCCTACTTGGGAACTCGGGCCTCTTTCTAGAGCTCCAACTTTCTGACCCAAAGATCATTGATGCCATGATTTTGCCTAGTTTTTTTCAGAGTTCACAGTTGTCTTGAAAGTACCATAAGTCAGTCGAGTTGTTATAACATCTTTGGTCTGACAGACGCTAACGTGACAAACAGAATGTTCACAAACATGGCGCCTCACATAGCCAGCAAATAGCTTAGCATTAGCTCATCATAATCAGTACAACATTCAAGTATTTTACACGCATCATATGTGTCCATTACAATCTATGCAAGAATCGGAATACGTTATTTGTCACCAGTACTTGAAAACATGTTACTAAAAGAGTAAACACATTATGATCCATACAAATATCTTGATCGTGATGTGTGTTTTGTCCTATATTTGTATTACATTTAAATTGATTTTTAATCCCAGCCCCCGTCCCCGCAGGAGGCCTTTTGCCTTTTGGTAGGCTGTCATTGTAAGTAAGAATTTGTTCTTAACTGACTTGCCTTATTAAATAAAGGTTAAATAAAACATAAATAATATGATATACAGAAAATAAGCCGCTTACTTCGATAGGAACGTACACATGTCCAAAGTCCAATTTGTAAGACAAAGAACCAGCCAGAAAATGTGCTGGGGGAAAACGTTTGTGCAAGGCCTGTTTTGATGAGAGATGCGCAATATCTTGGGCTCAAGTTGAAGAGAGAAGTTTGTCTGCTCAGTAAAGCCTCAAACATAAATTGTCAGCAAGAGTGAAATGGGCTACTTCTTATGCAAATTAACGAGGAGGCGGAACACACCTCAATCCAAACTTGTTAGAAAAATGTTGAAATTGACAAGTCGAAACATAGCCTATTGATAATTAGCAGGCAGCGTGCCTTGGTTTGAGGGCAGCGCAGGTAACTGTCCTGTTGTGTAACAATCACATTTTGGAACAGTGAGAGCATTCTGACATCACGCTCATGAAAAAACTCACGCAGGGGCGACAGTTAGAGATATTTGGAACTCAAGTATGAAAAGGTTAAAGGAAAGTTACAGCAGAAATTGCACTGTAGTGAGGCCAGGATTCAATCAGATCAGCGTTAACCCACGGTAACCGACAAATGCATGGCTTAACCTTTCTGGCGCAGGCTTTCCGCTAGCGACCCACCTCGACAACATCCGGTGAAATTGCAGAGCGCGAAATTTAAATGACAGAAATAGTCATATTTAACTTTCATGAAAATACAAGTGTCATACATCAAAATAAAGCATAACTTCTTGTTAATCCTGTGTCAGATTTCAAAAAGGCTTTAGGACAAAAGCACACGATGCGATTATCTGAGGACAGCGTCCCGAACACAAATGCATTAAAAACATTTTCCAACCAGACAGGTGCGCCACGAAAGTCAGAAATAGCGATAAGATAAATGCCTTACATTTGAAGATCTTCTTCTTTTGGCACTCCAAAAGGTCCCAGCTACATCACAAATGGTCCTTTTGTTCGATAAAGTCCTTCTTTATATCCCCCAAACTCGCTTCATTCAATAATCCACCGGTTTCCCTCCTTCACAATGCATACAAAATTAATCCCGAACGTTACCAATAAACTTCTCCAAACAAGTCAAACAACAACGTAGAAAGACTACACATTCTAGCTAATTTTTCCAAAAACAAGCCTGAAACTCTTTCTAACGACTGTTAACATCTAGTGGAAGCCCTAAGAACTGTAATCTGGGAGATTTTCGCCTCATATTAAAAATGATAGCTATTATAAACAGTGGTAAGCTGAGTCTTTTTTTTTTGTTGGGATCGTTTGTCCTCGGGTTTTCACCTGCCATATCAGTTCTGTTATACTCACAGACATTATTTTAACAGTTTTAGAAACTTTAGAGTGTTTTCTATCCAAATCTCTATATATATGCATATCCTAGCTTCTGGGCCTGAGTAACAGGCAGTTTACTTTGGGCACGCTTTTCATCCAGACGTCAAACTACTGCCCCCTAGCCCCAAAGAGGTTTAAATATTGCTTTTGTTTAGGCGGTGGAAGATTGACTGTGTTGGAGCTGTCAAAAGCAATATTTAGCTATGCGTTTGTCACTACCGGGGTTAGCGCTGATCTGATTGAATCCTGGCCTGTGTTTGATGGTATTTTTTTGCACAATTCATTGTTTTGTATGAGGAAAATATCACGTTATGTGTCTTTACGCCCATCTCCCTCCACCTATTTCAGAGGCTCTTCAACACACATACATCTCACTCTGGGTTTCTGTCCACCCCATCTCGTTGACTCACTCACTCACTCTCCCACTCGCACTCAGAACATTGTCTGTGGAGGAATGTATTGTTTGATTTATTTTTCTAGAAGGCAACCATGACATCCACAGCCTTTTCTGGTTTGATAATATTGGATATTTCCACCCATCTGAAAGACTGCATTAGTGGGGCGCCCTTTAACTCACTGCTCACCTGCATGGCCATGTTAGAATCTTCTGCTTCTGTACAGTACTGTCTGTTCTGAAGACTATGCCAGGGTTGTGCACAGTATCACTACAATTAATCTTGATCCTAAATTAACTATAATAAGCAATTGTATTTTTGATGTCTACAATGTTTATGTTATGCATGTGTGAATGGTAAATGAGTATGTGCTGTATGTCTGTGTGTTATGAGAGTGTACAGTATGTTAAGCGTATATATTTATTTCATAAACTGGATATCACGCAACTGCTATGTCAGCACAAAATGCAAGGAGATTATCTTTCAACTTCAGTGTTGTGCCTCAGAGATTCTGAAAGTATTAACACTCCAGGACTGGGTGAACATAGATTATGGCTGCAGGGTGGAATTTCTCTCTTATAATAAACAGAAACTGGTGCACAGAGAAGAGGACTGGCAATAATAAACCAGTACTGTAAATTGTGAAGCATTGATCAGAAACACGTGTTTATTTTTGTATGCATGCTATCTATCCAAATGTTTGTAAATGGTTTTGTATTCCGAGGTGTGTGTGTGTGATCTGGAAACTGCTGGTGTGAACCCATCGTCCACATTGTGTTTCAAAGAAATATTTTACATTTTAAGTAAAAGCGACAGGAGAAAGTGTTTGTTTTTGAAGTGATCTCTGCTAAAAGGTAAATAACTGTATTTATAAACTGTTCAATGTTTGAGCATGCTTTGTATAACTTAAACAGAATACCATGCCATTTGAAATATATGGAAGTTGCACATGTTTGCCGTATTGTGGCTAATTTACTTTTTTATTCAATAATAATAAACAAAGGCTTGTCCATCTCCAGAACTCTCCCTTAATGATGATTCCTCCATTTCAAATGTTTTCTTTGGTGCTCTATTCTTGATGAGGGGACAAGGGCGGATTGGCCATCAGAGCTGGACCATTTTTTGTTTGGTGTAAAAAAAAGAATGTAAAAGGTGACGTGGCCAGCGGCCCATGGGCCTGTTAATTTGTCCTTTTTTTACTAGATTTTTTTTTGCAATTTCTCTGTTATACTGATCAATTAGGAGCCTTTGGCTGATCAGTGGGAAACGGCTGGCCCGGTTTTCTGAGATGAGGTCATGCAAACTCAAATTCTAAGTCAAACTTGGCATCAGAAAAGAGACCTGCTCTTCTGACTCTGTCATCAGTTAGACAGCTAAGATCACGGATCGTAAAAAACGGAAAGGGTGCCTATAAAAGTAGAAAGACCACATTCTAAATTGTCACCTCATCTCATGGGTGGATAAAACCATGATTTGGTCCAACAGTGCATTAACCTCATGATTCTTGTAATGAAAGTGTGTGCCCTGTCCCAGTGCCTGTTTTGCTGGGGCCTGCTGCTGTAATGAGCGAGCCATGCGCTTGTGAGGAAAATGTGTTCTTATGTATAACATCTCAAAATGAAGCTTCATCCCCTTGTCCCTGTCGAACAGAGGAGGGCCTCAGCTTTCTGTAGATATCATTTATATTTCTCAACTCTCAATATTCAGATCAATAGCAACTATTTTACAACCAAGATATTTTTTAAGGCTTTGAGATATGAAGCAGCATGCACGAAATGCATATCCGCCATTGCGAAGGCCTATAGGCCTATAGGTCTCATGGGTAGATGTCACGCCCTGGTCAAAGTATTTTGTGTTTATCTTTATGTATTTGGTCAGGCCAGGGTGTGGCATGGGGTTTTTGTAATTGTGGTGTGTTTGTCTTGGGGTTTTGGTGGTGGTATTGGGATTGTAGCTTAGTGGGTTATCTAGCAAAGTCTATGGCTGTCTGGAATGGTTCTCAATCAGAGGCAGGTGCTTATCGTTGTCTCTGATTGGGAACCATATTTAGGCCATATTCTTTGAGTTTGTCGTGGGTGATTGTCCTTAGTGTCCTATGTGTACTCTCGGTTAGTTTGCACTAGATAGGCTGTTTCGGTTTCGATTACGTTTATTGTTTTGTGTAGTGTTCGTGTTTCTTTATTTGATTAAACATGAATCTCAATCGACACGCTGCAGTTTGGTCCGACTCTCCTTCATCACCACTAGAAAACCGTTACAGTAGAAGCCAACAAATGCAATGGTTTTTTAGGACATTAAATTGACTGTTGGATTAATACATGGCTACTAGCAGTGGGTAGTATATTTATAGTTAGCGATCTAGTTAATGTGTTTTGAGTTTCCACTTCCTCAAGTAATTAATTGCTATTCAACAAAAACAATCTGGAAATTCTGGAGTCCTATTTTGAAAGTAAAATAAAGCAACTATAGTCTAACCGTCATCCCAAATGTTATGACAATCACGTGATTAAATTGCACGAAATATCTTCAGTTGTGCATTCCTGCTTTGACGTGTTGGATGAAACAACGTATTTCTTGAATACCTCAGTAGGCTATTTATTACACTTAATAAAACACTATGAATGATTTAAGATTAATGTTCATGATGATTACTCATGATTTGGGTCTGACCAAATCATGGGCTGGTGCCACTAACTGTAAAAGCTAGTCGCATCAGGAGAAAATGTTAGTCTGGAGCCATGTCATAGTAATTAACACTTAGGGCTCTATTCAATCCGTATTGCGAAAGTTCAGATTTACAACGTCATTGAAATTGAAAGGCAATGTTCCTACTTTAGCGGAGACTACATTCACGGTAAACTCTGCATATGTCGGCTCAATCGGAAATTACCTTCACATTTCTATTGCGGAATCTGTAATGCTTCAGCTTTACAGATTGAATAGAGCCCTTAGGGTAGGTGTGGATTCAGGGGAACACATACTGTATGACAGGTACTAATGTGCATAGTGAGTCTGTGGCGCGTGCAGGAATGTGGGCTGGTGTCGATAAAATGCCAGGGTGAATTCTTGTCCCAGATTGTAGAAGATAAATAAAACGTTTCCTCTAAAAGTGTCTCCCTCAATGTTGGATGGTTCCTATTATCAGCAGTGAGCATTAATAAGTACCTCTTACCTGTAAACTCTTATGTGGATACGCTTTTGAAAAGCTCCGAACATTCTCTATAATATCCATTTAAAGACAAGAGAAGGGAGAAGCTTCAACATGGCTGTCAGTTTATAAGGAGGTTGATGAATGAGGTAGTAGCAGCAGCAGCCGGAGGGGACACCACAGATCAAATCTAACGAACATCAACAGGAGATCATCTCATGATCTGGGATGAAGATCAACCCCAACTCATTATACACTAACTCTTACCTACACAATACAAAAGTATGTGGACACCCCTTCAATTTAGTGGATTCGGCTATTTCACCCATTCCACCCCGTTGCTGACAGGTGTATAAAATCGAGAACACATACATGCAATCTCCATAGACAAACATTGGCAGTAGAATGGCCTTACTGAAGAGCTCAGTGACTTTCAAAGTGGCAGCGTCATAAGATGACACCTTTCCAACAAGTCGGTTCATCAAATTTGTGCCCTGCTAGAGCTGCTCCAGTCAATTTTAAGTGCTGTTATTGTGAAGTGGAAACATCTAGGAGGAACAACAATTCGAAGTGGTAGGCCACACAAGCTCACAGAATATTCTAGACGATTCTGTGCTTCCAACATTGTGGCAACAGTTTGGGGAAGGTCTTTTCCTGTTTCAGCATTGCAATGCCCCGGTGCACAAAGCAAGATCCATACAGAAACGGTTTGTCGAGATCGGTGTAGAAAAACTTGACTGGCCTGCACAGAGCCCTGACCTCAACCCCATTGAACACCTTTGGGATGAATTGGAATGCTGACTGTGTGCCAGGGTTAATTGTCCAACATCAGTAATCAACCTCACTAATGCTATTGTGGCTAAATGGAAGCAAATCCCTGCAGCAAAGCAACATCTAGTGGAACGCCTTCCCTAAAGAGTGGAGGCTGTTATAACAGTAAAGGGGGACCAACTCCATATTAATGCCCATGATTTTGGAATGAGATGTTTCGACGAGCAGGTATCCACATACTTTTGGTAATGTAGTGTACCTAGCTCAATGCAAAACAATATTCTTAACCTGCTGGTCTTGAATCCAGTTTGGATTCCAATAAATTTGAACATATGCATTTATAAGTCTGCTCCACAATGCATAGTTACACAGATTGCATGAATAACACACTGAACACACAAATCAACTTGCTTAACGGTATGTTAAACAAAAGGGGATGTCTAACCATGTCACATCCAATCAGTAGCTGTGCGTGGGTAAACTCACTGGGGAAGCCAATCCAGAAAAACAGCCATATTACAATCTATGTGTTGCGTTGTTTGATTGGTTGCTCATATGCCTTGACACCATGATACAGTATATAGGCCTAAACCCGAGGCAATAAGAAGACACAGTGGCAGAATACATTCAACCACACATTTGTTTCATTACAAAACCTGAGAGAGACATCTGTCTGGTGAAGTCTACAAAACATATTGCATGTAACAAACAGTTAAATGACCTACAGCATGGTCAAGCAAGGTAATGTTTCCGATATTTTCGGACTGCTAAACAATTATTGATTTAGAACCACAGAGAGTTACCGCTATTGTGAATTTTTCAGTGCGTATGTGGCAATTATTTATTTCAGAAGGAGCCAGCAAAACTGGTTCACTCTATGTGCTCTAGGTCATTGGACACCATGAGACATGCATGTGGTTATTCTTGTAACTGTTATGGCCAACTATGGTTACACCTAATAACATCTATTGGTTATTCCTGTAGAGTGCCAAGGTCTGTTGCTATGGTCCTACATACTTGAAACTATTTCTGTGACTCTACAGGTTGCATGTCCTAATATGAAGGCAATATGATAACTGTGGCTAAATGCCAGAGGTGATAAGCCATTAAGAGAAGTTACTATGAGTATGAAGTAAGGAGGACAAATGTATAAGTAGTTTGTACCAATACTGAAAGGGAGTTGTTTTCATGATTCCAGCTCAGGCTTTTATTATGAAGTAATAAAACGTCTATTTGAACTTACATGCTCCGGTATTTGTGAAATATGATTGACCAAATATTTCCACGACACCGCAAGTCGCAAATAAAACAGGAGCTGCCTCACCTTTTCCAGCACCATTTGAATTTCAACATTTCAACATCATCTAATCACATATACTTAGTCTAATACAGTTACAACTAAAAAATACCCCAAAATATTTTTGGGTCCAATCCACGTAAGCTAAATATGATTTTTTTTTTCTCACCTTTATTTAACCAGGTAGGCTAGTTGAGAACAAGTTCTCATTTGCAACTGCGACCTGGCCAAGATAAAGCATAGCAGTGTGAACAGACAACACAGAGTTACACATGGAGTAAACAATTAAGTCAATAACTCAGTAGAAAGAAAAAAAAGAGAGTCTATATACATTGTGTGCAAAAGGCATGAGAAGGTAGGCGAATAATTACAATTTTGCAGATTAACACTGGAGTGATAAATGATCAGATGGTCATGTACAGGTAGAGATATTGGTGTGCAAAAGAGCAGAAAAGTAAATAAAAACAGTATGGGGATGAGGTAGGTAAAAATGGGTGGGCTATTTACCGATAGACTATGTACAGCTGCAGCGATCGGTTAGCTGCTCAGATAGCAGATGTTTGAAGTTGGTGAGGGAGATAAAAGTCTCCAACTTCAGCGATTTTTGCAATTCGTTCCAGTCACAGGCAGCAGAGAACTGGAACGAAAGGCGGCCAAATTAGGTGTTGGCTTTAGGGATGATCAGTGAGATACACCTGCTGGAGCGCGTGCTACGGATGGGTGTTGCCATCGTGACCAGTGAACTGAGATAAGGCGGAGCTTTACCTAGCATGGACTTGTAGATGACCTGGAGCCAGTGGGTCTGATGACGAATATGTAGCGAGGGCCAGCCGACTAGAGCATACAAGTCGCAGTGGTGGGTGTTATAAGGTGCTTTAGTGACAAAACGGATGGCACTGTGATAAACTGTTGTGGCTGTCCATGGTACTGATTTGTCTGCGTGCAACTAGAAAAAGCATGTTGACACACTTACTTGAAGAAAAACACCAATGCCATCCTCCTCTCTTTCATGTTGCCGAAACAGTCTATGACTCTGTCATACATTACACGCTTTTAGTTTTTGTAGTCCTAGGCTACCTGGCTAAAATGCTTGTTTGCTAGCCTAACTACCTTTCATGGGCAACGATGCACCAGGCTAGCTATTTAACATTAGCATACCACATGTTGAACTTCCATCCTCTCAGTCCAGGGGCACAATGTATGAATTAATGGTTGGATCAGAATCACCGTTTTATAATCATTGGCCAGTACGGAGAATTAAGTAAAACCAGTGGTGGAAAAAGTACCCAATTGTCATACTTGAGTAAAAGTAAAGATACCTGAATAGAAAATGACTTAAAAAGTAAAAGTGAAAGTCACCTAGTAAAATACTGCTTGAGTAAAAGTCTAAAAGTATTTGGTTTTAAATATACTTAAGTATCAAAAGTAAATGTCATTGCTAAAATATACGTAAGTTTTTAATTATATATTTTTTAAATGTAGTATTATTTTTTAATATATATTTTTTATTATGAACACAACAAATACAAAAAAACTGAAATATACAAACAAGAGTACATAAACCTAACAGACAGGGGTGTTACATATCAGATTCATTTTCTATTTGTTAAATACTTTTATGGTGCGTATTGCTTTTTTGTTTTTACATTTACTGATCCTTTCAAAATAATATTTACATTCTATCTTAAATAATGTGAAAAGGGGTTTCTTCTCTGCCCACTTAATTTTATGGACAAAGAATCTTCCATGAAAGATAAACAAATGAACAATGAAAGTTAAATCAGGGTCCATATCATTTGGTTCAAAATAAAACATAATATCAGAGTCTTTCATATTAACATTCATAGTTGTTTCTTTTAAAATAAAATCTTCTAACTCACACCAAAGTCTTCTGGCATAAGAGCAGTCCCAAGATAAATGGTCAAGAGTCTCTGGGTCACAATCACAAAATACACATTTGTTATTATCATCTTCCAACAGTCTACTATTGAGTTTCCAATAACTCCGATTTGGTTTAACTTCAGATCCATTCATATTTAAAGATAAGAATATAACTTTATGATCAGTAAGAATTGATGGTTCAATTGATACCTTGAGTACAGAATTATCTAATGAATTAGAAATCAACCAGAAGTCAATTCTTGACTGTCTGGGCATGTCCTTGTTACTCCAAGTGAATTCCTTTTTATCAGGACATTTACATCTCCAAATATCTACTAATCCAAGACCAATACATAGGAGGTGGATATCTGTCAATCATCACATTAGATACAGAATTAAAATCTCCACCTAAGATAATTTTGATATCCTGAAATACACCTATAACTCTATGAATTTCTTCTTCAAATTCTTGAAATAATATCCTGTTGTTTTGTTTGTTGTTGGATGCATAAATATTCCCTAATAAAAACATTTATCTGTTGAAATATACTGTTAAAATTAACCAACATCCAGAGTGGTCTTACAAAGTCCAGAGTCTTACTACTGATGATCTTCTCTTTAAATGCACCTCTTAAAATTGCTACACCTGCAGAGTGGTTGTTGCCATATGATAACCAGATAGTGTTACCCCATTGATTTTTCCAAAAAGATAGATTGGAAGAACAAGCTTGTAAAAAGTATGATTCTGCATTAAACCGTTTGCAATACAGGAAAATAGCCTTACGCTTGAGTAAATTACGAATAGCCCTGACATTAATTGAACAAAGAGATAAAGACATAAACTTCAACCAACAACCTTGTTGTGGTAATATAAGCTTTTCCTAAGGATATGTAACTAAAAAGGATTTCCATCCCATTATTAAACACACTACTTTTCATGAAGCGGTCGGGAAATGGGTCTATACTACAAAATCACGGTGATTGGAAAAATAGTGTGACGAGCTATAAAACAAAGATTCTATCGATTGGGGGTGAACATCTCAATATATTTTAAATTGTTTGAGCTTGTTCTTTTTAAAATGACTAAAGTATGTGTCCTGGAAGCCATATCATAACCTTTGGCAGCGTCATGTTAGAATCACATTTGGCAGTGATTACAGCTGTGAGTGTTTAAGGGGTAAATCTCTAAGAGCTTTGCATACCTGTATTGTACAATACTTTCCCATTATTCTTTTTTTAAATTATTTAAGCTCTGTGAAGTTGGTTGTTGGTCATTGCTAGACAGGCATTTTCAAGTCTTGTCATAGATTTTCAAGACGATTTAAGTCAAAACTGTAACTAGGCCATTTAGAAACATTCAATGTCATCTTGGTAAGCAACTCCAGCGTATATTTGTCATTTTAGGTTATTGTCCTGCTGAAAGGTGAATTTGACTCCCAGTGTCTGTTGGAAACCAAACTGAACCAGTTTGTCCTTTAGGATTTTGCCTGTGCTTAGCTCTATTACGTTTCTTTTCATCCTAAATAACTCCGTAGTTCTTGACAATCATAAGCATACCCATAAACCTGATGCAGCCACCACTATACTTGAAAATATGAAGAGTGGTACTCAGTGATGTGTTGTGTTGGATTTGCCATGAGCATAACACTTTTTATTCAGGACAAAAAGTTAACTTCTTTGCCACATTTCTTGCAGCATTACTTTAGTGCCTTATTGCGAACAGGGTGCATGTTTCAGAATATTGTACAGGCTTCCTTCTTTTCACTCTGTCAATTGCATCAGTATTGTGGAGTAACTACAATGTTATTGATCCATCCTCAGTTTTCTCCTATCACAGCCATTAAACTCTGTAACTGTTTTAAAGTCACTGAGCGGTTTCCTTCCTCTCCGGCAACTGCTTTAGGAAGGACACCTGTATCTTTGTAGTGACTGGGTGTATTGACACACCATCCAATGTGTATTTAACCCTCTAAGGTTGATGTCCCCCACTGAAATATAATTAGCATAATACAAAAATCCCCATAAAATCTGTAAGTTATTTTGGTTAGTATTGTGGAGCATTGATACACCATCCAAAGTGTAATGAATAACTTTACCATGCTCAAAGGGATATTCAGTGTCTGCTTTTTTAAATTTTCACCCTGTCTACCAATAGGTGCCTTTCTTTGCAAGGCATGGACAACCTCCCTGATCTTTGTGGTTAAATCTGTGTTTGAAATTCACGACTGAGGGACCTTACATATAATGTTATGTGTGTGGTACAGAGATGGGGTAGTCATTAAAAAATCATGTTAACTACTATTACTGCACACTGAGTGAGTCCATGAAATGTATTATGTGACTTGTTAAGCAAGTCTTGTTAGTCCTGTACTTATTTAGGCTTGCCATAACAAAATGTTTGAATACTTTCTGAAGGCACTGTGTATGTGTGTAATTCCACGGTACCAGAATGATACTGAGATTCAGATTTTCACTTTAAAATGTTTACCAAACAAAAAACATTGATTGCATAGTTAAACAAACGATACAGCTCTATGCAAAACTCTTTGACTATATGTAACATTTTCCTCCGAAAATCTTACAAAAAATTTACTTGAAGAAGCAGAAATAAAGTTTTCCCAAACCCTGTTTCAAATCTACTCAGAATTAAGATACAAAATATCTTTGCAAAAGGTGTGCCAGCTATGATATGACACCTTGAGTTTGAAAAACTATATTTTGGTTATTCAACTACAGTAAGCAGGGCTCTGAAGTGTGACCAATTCGCATGTGCGACAAAATATTTTGGTCTGTGACCAGGAGCTTTATTTTTGGGGAGCACTGTGCAATGTAATGTAAAGTCTTGTAATGATAAGACTTGGCTGTAGTGTTGTTTCTGTACGCCCTAGAGAAACAAGCGATTGCAGATTCGTTAGTGTCATGGTTGCACCATTACTCCAAACAAAATGGCTTGCTGCTAGCCCAACCAGGTCAAAATATCTGACCCATATTACTGGCGCAACATTTTTATCTTTTTATAGCGGATCACCAATAAATATTTTTACATTCATAAACCATGTTGTGGGCCATTCTAAAACTATGTCACGCCTACTCCCGCTCTTCCCCTCTGGCGTTCGACCTCGTCGGTTTACTAACCACTGATCCTGGACACCATCGTTACGTGCACCTGGCATCAATTATTACGCGCACCTGCACTTTATCATGAGGCACACCTGGACTCCATTACCTCACTCATTACCTCCCCCTTATTTGGTACTCGGGACGCTACTCCGTGCTATGTTGTATTGTTCCATGTTCTTTGTCGTATTAAACTTACCACCTGCACCTGCTTCTCGACTCCCAGAGTCTACGTATGCCAAGAGTGTGCAAAGCTGTCATCAAGGCAAAAGGTGGCTACTTTGAAGAATCTCAAATATAAAATATATTTTGATTTGTTTAACACTTTATTGGGTTACTACATGATTCCATATGTGTTCATAGTTTTGATATATTCACTATTATTCTACAATGTACAAACCTTTGAATGAGTAGGTGTGTCCAAACTTTTGACTGGTACTGTACATAGTCATTGAACACTGGTCACTTTAGCACGCTTACAGTAAATGACTTACTCACATTGGTCACTGAGAACGAGAGCACACTGTCCTCATGAACGGTGCGGGCCCACGTTGGCGGCGGAAGAAGGTGTTTAGCTTATCTGGGAGCGAGACATTGGTGTCCGCGATGTGGCTGGCTTTCCCTTTGTAATCCGTGATTGTCTGGAATCTGTGCCACATCTCACGTCTCGTGTCTGAGCAGTTGAATTGAGATTCCATTTTGTCCATGTACTGTCGTTTTTCTTCTTGATTGGTTTGCACTTCTCAGTTTTGTGGGAATGCTGCCATCTATCCACAGTTTGGATAAGTTCTAATTGTCACTGTGGGAACAACATCCTCTATGCACTTCCTGATGAACCCAGTCACTGAGTCAGTGTATACTTCAATACTATTCTCAGAGACGACCTGGAACATTTCCCAGTCAGCATGTTCAAAACATAGCATAGATTCCATTTGGTCAGACCAACGTTGAACAGTCCTTGCTATGGATGCGTCCTGTTTAAGTTTCTGCCTATAGGTGAAGAGGAGCAGGATGGAGGCGTAATATGATTTGCCGAAGGGTGGGCGGGGGTGAGCCTTGTAGCTGTCCCAGAAGGGAGAGTAGCAATGATCCTGATTATGTGATGTTTATGTAGCAGAGCAGATGTGTCCCCAGATTTCCTTTATTAAAGTCCATAGCTACAATAAATGCGGCCTTAGGATATGGGGTTTCCAGTTTGCACATAGTCCAGTGTACTGTAGTTCTTTGAGAGCCATCACGGTGTCGGCTTGAGGGATATTTTGATTCACCTGCAAGTTTTCTGTCACCTCTGTCTGCACAGGGCCACACTAAATACAGTAAAGTGTGTTTAGGGTGGTGGGTATTGAGTTTCTGGTATACAGGCTCCATGGCCATGGCATTACTCTCATCATGTCTTACTTGAGTAATATTTTAACCTTACCTGAGAAGCAGTTAATGGCATCCACATGGCAAATGATGGCGTGTTCATGAACACACCACAGATCTCCATATCACCTTTGACACTACCAAGGGTTGAGGAACAACATACATACACCAGAATTCATGATACATTTTTTTATTCTGTCCTGGTTAAGATGGATTATCGTCATTCTAACAGCACGTCGCAGACAAGCAGTGAGTAGTGTGAAGTCATGTTTTCAAATTTTATTTTGAACTTTGGTCCCGGTTGCAAGTTCTTTAGGAACTTGTTATGATATAGGTGGAAAGTCTTGTTAATTGTGTGGTGATGATGAAAGGGTTGTGAATAACAGTGGCATTGGTGCAGCAACCCGTTACTACAGTCATAGTTACTCTAACACCAATTAGAACCTAAACTGGTCTTGGCGACAGTGCTAAGGGAATTGGGAATTTGGGAGGAGAATTTAAGATGGGGCCACTGTTTGACCAGGAGGAGAATATAGCCAATAAGGATGAGGGGTAAGACACTGTGGACAGTGTACTGTTGGTGCTCCTTCCTTTGTTCTCTTTAGTCTATGAGAAGTGATGAGCCATTTACATGACAGGGTCAATAATGGGTTGCCTTGATACATCAACAACAAGGTACAGAGAAACCATCCGCTGATCAAATTTTCTTGCTGACTTCACTTCAAATGCTAAATCTTTTAATGAAATGTATATGCTTAAATTACCCCATATACACAGCTTTGAGCGAAGACAGAAAACCACTGTCTAAAGAATACTGCTGGAGAACTATTGGGGATCAGTTGAAAAAAGTGATTTCTTTCTTTTAGATTAAGTCATTGCTCACTGTTTTCATGATAGGTTGAAATATGCACTAAAGCTGCACTAATATCTGTTTTCTTATTTTGGTTGCAGGTATTGATTTAACCTCCCAAGTGCTGGAATGGGAATGGAATTTGGAACCTTCAGAAATTTCTCCCATTCAGAATTTTATTTCATTTAATTTACTTCCCTGAAAGAGTATCGACGGCTCCTCTTCATTCCTTCCTTTTTCGGCTTCTGTTTCTCAATGACTACCAGCATTGCTCTGGTATTTACTATTGCGATACAGAAGACTCTCCATTCACCTATGTATGTGCTGAAAGGTGACATTGCTTATATTGACACCTTAACTCCCTTTTGGATTGTTCCCAGAATGATATTCAGTTTTGCCACTGGGATGAATGTTTTTCCTCAAGGATTATGTATGTTGCAGATGTGGTTTGTTCACTACACTTGCAGCTTTCAGTCCTCTGTTCTGTTTGGGATGGTTGTTGACCGGGTTTTGCCATTTGTATGCCATTGCGCTACAATGTCGTCATGAGCTACAATAATTGTCGAATAGCTAGCCTTGTGATTATAATCCATAACTTCATTATAATAACAGCCATGGTTGCCCTTGTTGGGACTCTAACATTTTGCTCATCCAATATCTTATATCATACTCACTGTGAGCACCAGTTAGTGGTTACATTGGCATGTGGGGACACAAGTAAAAACTACTTGGCACGTTTGATCAGTTTCTGTGTGCCCACGGTTGACTTTATGGCATTGCATTGTCATATATAGCCATTTTTGTATTTATTTTATTTATTTAACCAGGTAGGCTAGTTGAGAATAAGTTCTCATTTGCAACTGCGACTTGGCCAAGATAAAGCGTAGCAATTCGACACATACAACAACACAGAGTTACACATGGAATAAACAAAACATACAGTCAATAATACAGTAGAACAAAAGAAAACAAAGAGTCTATATACAGTGAGTGCAAATGAGGTAAGTTAAAGAAATAAATAGGCCATGGTGGCGAAGTAATTACAATATAGCAATTAAACACTGGAATGGTAGATCGGCAGAAGATGAATGTGCAGGTAGAGATACTGGGGTGCAAAGGAGCAAAATAAATAAATACCAGTATGTGGATGAGGTAGGTAGATAGATTGGCTGTTTACAGATAGGCTATGTACAGGTGCAGTGATCTGTAAACTTCTCTGACAGCTGGTGCTTAAAGCTAGTGAGGGAGATGTGATTCTCTAGCTTCAGAGATTTTTGCAATTCGTTCCAGTCATGGGCAGCAGAGAACTGGAAGGAAAGACGACCAAAGGAGGAATTGGATTTGGCCTTGTTTTTTAGCTTATTGTCCTGATGAAAGGTGAATTTGTCTCCCACTGTCTGTTGGAAAGCAGACAGAACTAGGATTTTGCCTGTGCTTAGCTCTATTCTGTTTCTTTTTATCCTAAAAAACTACTAGTCGTTGCCAATGACAAGCATACCCATTACATGATAAAGCCACTATTATTCAGTGATGTTATATGTTGAATTTGCCCCAAACATAACACTTTGTATTCAGGACATTAAGTTAATTTCTTTGGCACACTTTTGCAGTTTTACTTTAGTGTTGCAAACACGACACATGATATTGAATATTTGTTATTCTGTACAGGCTTCCTTCTTTTGACTCTGTCATTTAGGTAAGTATTGTGGAGTAACTACAATGTTGTGGATCCAACCTCAGTTGTCTCCCATTAAAACTATTTCTCAGTTTTCTCCCATTAAATTATGTAACTGTTTTAACGTCACCATTGGCCTCATGGTGAAATCCATGAGCGGTTTCCTGCCTCTCCAGCAACTGAGTTAAGAAGGAGTACTGTAGCTTTGTAGTGACTGGGTGCACTGATACACTATCCAAGGTGTAATTAATATCTTCATCATGCTCAAATGGTAAAGTATGCTTTCAAAAAATTACACATCTGTAACGTGTATACTAGGAGTCGGGAAACGAATTTAATAAATAAACGAACATGGACAAAAAAATAAACATGAGTAGCGTACAGACATGAAACACAGAAAAAATAACACCTAGGGAAAGAACCAAAAGGAGTGACATATATAGGGAAGGTAATCAGGCAGGTGATTGAGTCCAGGTGAGTCTGAGGTGCTGATGCACATAACGATGGTGACAGGTGTGCATAATAATGAGCAGCCTGACGACCTCGAGCGCCGGAGAGGGAGTATACGTGACAGTACCACTCCCTGATGTTCAGCTCCAGCTGCAGGACGCCGACCAGAGGGACGGTCCCGAGGACCAGGAGCGGGCCGGTCGCTTCTGCTGAGGCGCGTGGGCCTGACGAGCCGGCTGAGGCGCGGGGGCCTGATGAGGCTTGTTGCTTCCCTTTGGTGAGGCGTTATTGATCCTGTTCCAGTGTTATATGTCTGTACACTACTTGTGTTTCTTGTTTTGTTCCTTGTGTTATTTATTATTCCCCGAACTTGCTTCCTGACTCCCAGCGTACACGTTACAAAATAACACCTCACCAAATGGGAGCATCAGGGAGTGTTTTTTGTTTTTTGTTAGTGTATGTGACGTCAGGCCCGGGTGCCGCAACTGGGGATACCTCAGCTGGCTCGTCAGGCTTCCATGCCTCAGCCGGCTTGTCAGGTTTACAAGACCCGGTTGACCCATCAAAAGTCTGTTGCCGAGTCTACTGAGGATGCCTCAGCTAGCTCGTCAAGCTCCTATGCCTCAGCTGGTGTGACAGGCTCCCAAGACTTGTTTGGCTTGGCAGGCTCCCCATGCCTCAGCCGGTTCGTCAGGCTCCCCATGCCTCAGCCGGTTCATCAGACTCCCACGCCTCAGCTCGCTCGTCAGGTTCCCGCACCTCTGCCGGCTCGACAGGTTCCTGCGCCTCAGCAGAAGTGACTGGCCTGCTCCTCGGGACCGTCCCTCTGGTTGGCAACCTGCGGCTGGTGCCACGCATCAGGGAGGGGTACTGTCACGTATACTCCTTCTCCGGTACTCAAGGTTGTCAGGATGCTCATTATTACGCACACCTGTCACCATCGTTGCGCGCATCAGCACCTCCTCAGACTTTCCCTAGGCTTTATTGTCTGTGTTTCATGTCTGTACACTATTTGTGCTTTTTATTTATAATACCGCCGAAGGAGACGGCTGCCGTTTTATGATCCTGTAACCAATTATGCTATTGTGTATGTTTTCCACATTATTTGTAACTTATTTTGTACATAATGTTTCTGCCACCATGTCTTATGACCGAAAAGAGCTTATTGATATCAGGGCAGCGATTACTCACCCCGTACTGGAGGAATTCTTCTTCAACGAGTCGGACGGGAAAGATTTACTTCAGACTTCCGACAGGGTCCTCATCCCCGCCATTCGCAAAAGAGGAAAAGATGGAGATATTGTGGACGACAGTCCGGGTGCCTTATAAGGACCTGTCGCTGAGAGGGAAATCTATCTTCACCATCGGTCCTATTAGCCAACGTACAATCAATCAATAATAAAATAGACGAACTACGAGCATGTATATCCTGCCAACGGGACATTAACTGTAATATCTATTGTTTCACCGAGTCGTGGCTGAACGACGACATGATAACATACAGCTAGCGGGTTTTAAGCTTTATTGGCAGGACAGAACAGCAGCCTCTGGTAAGACAAGGGGTGGCGGCCAATGTATAATTGTAAACAACTGGTGCATGAAATCTAATGAAGTCTCAAGCTTTTGCTCACCTGAGGTAGAGTATCTCATAATAAGCTGTAGACCACACTATTTACCAAGATAATTTACATCTATATTTTTCGTAGCTGTCTATATACCACCGCAGACCAATGCTGGCACAAATACCGCACTCAGTGAGCTGTATACGGCCATAAGCAAACAGGAAAATAATCATCCAGAGGCAGCCATCCTAGTGGCTGGGGACTTTAATGCAGGAAAACTCAAATGCATTTTTACCTCAACTCTACCAACATGTTAAATGTGCAACCAGAGGTTAAAAAAACTCTATACCACCTTTACTCCACACACAGAGACGTGTACAAAGTCTCCCTCGCCCTCCATTTCACAAATCTGGCCATAATTCTATCCTCCTGATTCCTGCTCACAAGCAAAAACTAAAGCTAGAAGCAACAGTGACTCGCTCAATGAGAAAGTGTTCAGATGAAGCAGATGCTAAGCTACAGCACTCTCTGGGATTCTTACGATGGCATTTACGTGTACACCACATCAGTCAATGGCTTCATCAATAAGTGCATTGAGGACGTCGTCCTCACAGTGATCGTATGTACATACCCCAACCAGAAGCCATGGATTACAGGCAACATCCGCACTGAGCTAAAGGGTAGAGCTGCCACTTTCAAGGAACAGGTCTCTAACCCGGAAGCTTATCAGAAATCCTGCTCTACCCTCCGATGAACCATCAAAGAGGTAATGTGTCAATACAGGACTAAGATTGAATTGTACTACACCGGCTCCGACGGCCGTCGGATATGTCAGGGCTTGCAAACTATTACAGACAACAAAGGGAAGCACAGCTGTGAGCTGCCCAGTGATACGAACCTACCAGATGAGCTAAATTACTTCTATGCTCGCTTCAAGGCAAGTAACACTGAAATATGCATGAGCGCACGAGCTGTTCTGGACGACTGTGTTATCACACTCTCCGTAGCCAATGTGAGTAAGACCTTTAAACAGGTCAACATTCACAAGGCCGCAGGGCCAGACAAATTACCAGGACGTGTACCTCGAGCATGCACTGACCAACTGGCAAGTGTCTTCACTGACACATTTTTAACCAGTCCTGACTGAGTCTGTAATACCAACATGTTTCAAGCAGACCACCATAGTCCCTGTGCCCAAGAACACTAAGGTAACCTGCCTAAATGACTAACAACCCGTAGCACTCACATCTGTAGTCTTGAAGTGCTTTGAAAGGCTGGTCATGGCTCACATCAACACCATTATCCCAGAAACCCTAGACCCCCTCTAATTTGCATACCGCCCCAACAGATCCACAGATGATGCAATCTCTATTGCACTCAAGACTGCCCTTTCCCACCAGGGCAAAAGCAACACCTATGTGAGAATGCTATTCATTGACTACAGCTCAGCATTCAACACCATAGTGCCCTCACAGCTCATCACTAAGCTAAGGACCCTGGGACTAAGCACATCCCTCTGCAACTGGATCCTGGATTTCCTGATGGCCCGCCCCCAGGTGGTAAGGATAAGGAACAACACATCTGACATGCTGATCCTCAGCATGTGGGCCCCACAGGGCTGGGTGCTCAGTCCCCTTCTGTACTCCCTGTTCACTCATCACTGCATGGCCAAGCACGCCTGCAACACCATCATCAAGTTTGCAGAAGTCACAACAGTGGTAGGCCTGATCACCGGCAACGATGAGACATCCTATAGGGAGGAGGTCAGAGACCTGGCCATGTGGTGCCAGGACAACAACCTCTCCCTCAACGTGATCAAGACAAAGAAGATGATTGTGGACTACATGAAAAAGAGGACCGTGCACACCCCCATTCTCATTGACGGGGCTGTAGTGGAACAGAATGAGAGCTTCAAGTTCATCGGTGTCCACATCACCAACAAAGTATCATGGTCCAAACACACTAAGACAGTCGTTAAGAGGGCACGACAAAGCCTATTCCCCCTCAGGAGACTGAAAAGATTTGGCATGGGTCCTCAGATCCTCAAAAGGTTCTACATCTGCACCATTAAGAGCATCCTGACTGGTTGCATCACTGCCTGGTATGGCAACTGCTCGGCCACCGACTGCAAGGCACCACAGTGGGTAGTGCGTATGACCCTGTACATTACTGGTGCCAAGCTTCCTGACATCCAGGACCTCTATACCAGGCGGTGTCAGAGGAAGGCCCGAAAAATTGTCCAAGACTCCAGCCACCCTAGTCATAGACTATTCTCACGGCTACCGCATGACAAGCGGTACCCACAAGCAACTCCTGAACAGCTAATCAAAGGGCTACCCAGAGCCCTCTTTTACGCTGCTGCTACTCTCTGTTAATAATCTATGCATACTTTACCTCTACCTACATGTACATATTACAGTTCTAATTAACAGAAAACCTAGGAATGCACTCACTGTCTTATCTAAAACACCCCAGAGCTAAGTTTAGTTGATTCAACCATAGGTTAACTACCTTATCTGTTTACTCATTAACTTTAATTACTCCTTGTCTGTGTCACACAATCCCTTCTTATGAACTCATATTGTTAATCAGATATAATAAAACAGAGTATAAGTTTACTTAGTTATAGTTCCATTTAAAATGATTTGTTCGGTCATTTAATCATAATTTTCCTAACACACGTAATAATAGTTACAGAGAATTGGTTTGATAAAATTACAGTCTTCAGTTTAATGATGCCAAAGACACGTTGCATATAAATGATCAACTAAAGGCTTTTTCATTAACATTTTTAAGGGCAGCTCTGGCACAGCTTTTCCTTGAGGGCAAAACCTCTCAGGCCTCGAATAAATTATCAGAATTGGTTAAGGTTAGAGTTTGGGATTGGCTTAAGTTTACGCAAAAGGAAATCGATTGGCAACCGTGTGTTTACACACTCCAACATCACCCTTGAGCCATTTTTTTTTTATTTTTTATTTTTTTATTTAACCTTTATTTAACCAGGTAGGCTAGTTGAGAACAAGTTCTCATTTGCAACTGCGACCTGGCCAAGATAAAGCATAGCAGTGTGAGCAGACAACAAAGAGTTACACATGGAGTAAACAATTAACAAGACAATAACACAGTAGAAAACAAAGGGGGAGTCTATATACAATGTGTGCAAAAGGCATGAGGAGGTAGGCAAATAATTACAATTTTGCAGATTAACACTGGAGTGATGAATGATCAGATGGTCATGTACAGGTGGAGATATTTGTGTGCAAAAGAGCAGAAAAGTAAATAAATAAAAACAGTATGGGGATGAGGTAGGTGAAAAAGGGTGGGCTATTTACCAATAGACTATGTACAGCTGCAGCGATCGGTTAGCTGCTCAGATAGCTGATGTTTGAAGTTGGTGAGGGAGATAAAAGTCTCCAACTTCAGCGATTTTTGCAATTCGTTCCAGTCACAGGCAGCAGAGTACTGGAACGAAAGGCGGCCAAATGAGGTGTTGGCTTTAGGGATGATCAGTGAGATACACCTGCTGGAGCGCGTGCTACGGATGGGTGTTGCCATCGTGACCAGTGAGCTGAGATAAGGCGGAGCTTTATCTAGCATGGACTTGTAGATGACCTGGAGCCAGTGGGTCTGGCGACGAATATGTAGCGAGGGCCAGCCGACTAGAGCATACAAGTCGCAGTGGTGGGTGGTATAAGGTGCTTTAGTGACAAAACGGATGGCACTGTGATAAACTGCATCCAGTTTGCTGAGTAGAGTGTTGGAAGCCATTTTGTAGATGACATCGCCGAAGTCGAGGATCGGTAGGATAGTCAGTTTTACTAGGGTAAGCTTGGCGGCGTGAGTGAAGGAGGCTTTGTTGCGGAATAGAAAGCCGACTCTTGATTTGATTTTCGATTGGAGATGTTTGATATGAGTCTGGAAGGAGAGTTTGCAGTCTAGCCAGACACCTAGGTACTTATAGACGTCCACATATTCTAGGTCGGAACCATCCAGGGTGGTGATGCTAGTCGGGCATGCGGGTGCAGGCAGCGACCGGTTGAAAAGCATGCATTTGGTTTTTACTAGCGTTTAAGAGCAGTTGGAGGCCACGGAAGGAGTGTTGTATGGCATTGAAGCTTGTTTGGAGGTTAGATAGCACAGTGTCCAAAGACGGGCCGAAAGTATATAGAATGGTGTCGTCTGCGTAGAGGTGGATCAGGGAATCGCCCGCAGCAAGAGCAACATCATTGATATACACAGAGAAAAGAGTCGGCCCGAGAATTTAACCCTGTGGCACCCCCATAGAGACTGCCAGAGGACCAGACAGCATGCCCTCCGATTTGACGCACTGAACTCTGTCTGCAAAGTAATTGGTGAACCAGGCAAGGCAGTCATCCGAAAAACCATCTCCTTCAAAAGAAAAATGTAATTCCATGATTATGTATTTTATTATAAAACAGCATTAAGAAGATGTTCTGCAGTTTATTACATTTCATAGATTGTTAGATATATAATATCTATGTTATATGTACAACCAGTGTAATCTATACTATTACTTCAACACAATACAAACATTATAGATAAATAGAGAAACATGTACAATGGAAATCAAATCAACATCCTTGGCTACTGTATTGACAATATCCTATTCTTATTATAACAAAGTTTCAACAGCTTCACTCTTATGGCTTGAATACTTAACCCATAGATTGCTGGATTAAGAATGGGAGGGAATATCAAAAAGTAAAGTGACATAAACACTTGAGTTCTGTAAGGTAAATGACTTGTGTCAAATCGGCTTTGCAATATTTCAAAGTAGCAACCCACAAAGTAGTTGATAATAGCAAACAGGTGTGGAGTGCAAGTTCGCAGTGCTTTGAGTTTGGATTCTTTGGAAGATAATGCACAGACTCTCAGGACATGTGCATATGAGTAAATTATCATAACTAACTGTGGTACACTATACAAAACCACAGACATTAATCCTATTATGTTCACAACAGACGTATTTGTACAGGAGAGCTTTATAAGTGAGTAATTGATGCAGTATAATTTATCTATAGTTTTATCACAAAATCTCAGTTGAAGAGTTATAATGAAAAAGATGAGAAATGCTACCAAAGGGTAAATCCAGGTGAATGCTACAAGTTTATACACTTTTGTCAGAGACATGATGGTATGATATCGCAGTGGATGGCATATAGCAACATACCTATCATAAGACATCACTCCTAAAATTGTAAATTCAACAATAGCATATGTATGTATACAATAGATCTGTGTTCGACAGCCGGCTAGAGATACCTCACTAGGGTGGGAAACTACATTTTTCAACAGTGCTGGCAGCAACGCAGTGCTACCATAGAGACCATTTGCTGCCAAGTTACACACCAGGAAATACATTGGTTGATGCAATGTTTTCTCAGTGTAGATTACTCCAATTATAATGACATTTTCAGCAACAATTGCAATGTACAAAATAAGGAAAATGCTGAAGTACAAATACTTAAGATCCTCCATTCCAAAGTATGCAGACAGTATGATGGATGATACTGTTGATGAATTTTCCATCACCTGAAATGTATTTCTTCAAATACTGTAAGAAAATAAATGCTTAGATGTTAGAAGTAATGTCCTAAATTTAGCTAATTTTCCATCACCATAAATGTCTTGTTTTTAATTTGTATTATATGCTATATGTGAAATAATAAGTAGGGGAGACTGGGGACAATTGTTTCACAGGTCAGTTGTAACAGGCATACATAACTCAAATTAGAAACGACTGTTATTCAATAGTATGATCCATGGTTATATCTCTCATGCCTAAACATATTTGTATTTTTATTGTTAATCCATACATTTTGGGGGGTTTTATTGACAAAACATTTGAGGCTAAAAACAAATATATATTTTTGTCACCTTTCTTTTTGTATTATTAACCTGTGAAAGATCATGTGTTAAACATATATCATTTTTATGATATAGTAAGAAGGGATTTTGATAGGTATAGTTGATGACAATAATTATTGTTGTATTTTCTCATGACTCTAAAAAGTAAAGGCTCCTATGCTTGTGTTAAATTGTAAGGTAGTGTTAGAATTGACCCCTTACATAAAGTTTTATAGTATATAGACACATTCACAGATTTATATCAAATTGCACTTGTTAACGTCAACAAACAAACAAAAAACATTTTTAACATTTAAAACAAAATATTACATTTTGGCAACTCATTTTATTGCCAATACATGCCTAAAAGATCATATGAAAATATTTTATGTCAATTTAATATATTTTCATCAAATATCAGTTTCAAATCATAACATTGGTGAATTGCCCTTCATGTACACCATTAAAGACAGTTACAACTGACTCCTATACTGTTACTATCTTATTGGGGTTATATGAGGTTTTTCAGACTTTGGATCATAAGGCAGAATTGTGACAAGTTCACATTCAGCATAGGTCTCTAAATGGTACTATTAGTTAGCAGACAAATCTACATTGATTTGTGTGAATATTAAACAGTGTATGAGTCTCTTGCAATTTCTACCCTGTAGCATAATTTTGTAGACAGAAATTAAACATGGGAACCATTAAAATCATTCACCTTTGTACTTGTATCTCCCCACCAGTTGTATGACCTGAATTGAAGAGCTTATGAACTCTTTAAATCTGATCTCCTGTCAAATCAGGTCAGGTGGTCTTCACGGCACACCAATGATGAGACGCGATGTTATGAAAATCCCTTTAAACTTCCTTAATCAGTGTGAAAACTGGAAGTTCTGTTTCGGGTTGAAACTGGAAAGAAAATCCTTAATACAATTTAATGGCCCCAGTGAAGCCCCACTGTTGATGAAAATGACTATATCAAACAGATACAAAGTGAATGCATCAACACAAATTCATCCAATGAAGGCCTTTTAAAATGAACTATTTCAGGAGAAAACAAACAGATATTCAGAATATTCATAAATAAATAAAACATCATTGTTAATCTGATTTACCTGTTTCTGAGAGTCCCTATCTATCCAAGCCAAACACTCTTCTCCAGGTTGCCAGAAGTATATCATTATGATATTTTTGCGCACGGCTTTTGTAGACTACATGATGGGAATCACAAGGTAAAAAACAACAACATGGTGATGTGCATGATGGGAGTATAAGGTCAGAACATGGTGATGTCACCTATTTGTCTTGCACATTTTACTGACATCAAGTACCATCCCACAGTACACCAGCTGTAATTTGCATGTCTCTAGACAGCCCATGTCAATTACAATGGTTTTCCAAAACAAATTAACAAATGATGTGAGCAGATTTGTTCAACATTTAACTGTGTAATACGTACAACAACACAGGCGTACCGTTTAGTTAGAGTTTAAGTAATTTGTTTCCTATATTTTTTTATCCTAGCTTGTTGCACAATTGTAAAAGAATTTGCACTGCTTTTATAGACATTTTTTACAATCACATAAAAAGGGTCAATCTGCAATTGTTACATCCATTTTTGGACATTTATATTACTGATTATATATACCTTTTTTCTTTTGAAGAATATCACTTATAAATGCCTAATGAGCTTAGTTCAACTGTCTTACCCAATCAGAACCCATAACATGTTTTTTTTACTGCATTGTTTGTAAACAAACACTGTATTGCCTCAAAACAAGGTTCAAACTAAATTATTGATCTTATGGCTAGTCAGTCCTTGCATCCATAGCTCTGTCTATGAATTTGATAATTCTCCAGATGGAATTCCTCTGCTGTTTACCAAATCAGAAATGCAGTTATTGTTTGAACAGCAGACTGCCCCTTTTACGCAGAACCAGCGACAGAAATGATGCAGGTGACTTGCATTCATTTCTACCACGTGCAGTTTATGACCTACAGTCTGGTTTTCTAAAGTCCAACTCTATCGAATATGTTTCGTAAAATGTACATTTCTGAACACTTACAGTGCATGTACATTTTAGTACATCCAGAGCGACCTACAGGAGCAATTAGGGTTAAGTGCCTTGAAGATGTTCACCTAGTCGGCCTGGGGATTCGAACCAGTGACCTTTTGCTTCTTGCTGCCCCAATTTTTTGGGTGAGGTATGATATTTATTTCTCTAACTTTCTCACTCATCATTATTCACAATTAATTCATGATTATCCATAATCATGGCAGCATCCACATTAATGCAGAAATGTTTAGAAACATATTATATTCTTATTGACAATAAACGTGCCCCAAAATGACACAATATATTATATACCATTCATTTTTATTGGGCACAACATAATTCGAAACAAAACCAAAACAAACTGCAAATGCATCCAACATGTTTGTTGTCACAAGCATGATGTAGTCATTGCGCAATATGGGATCAAAATTCAATACACTGTAAATGAATTTGCCAAATACTTATGATACCTTCAAATGGGGGACATTCCCCACTAAACGGTAAAACAGATACTGTAACATCAAAGTATTCACACACCCTGACTTTTTCCAGATTTTGTGGTGCCTCGAAGTGAGATTAACATTGATTTAATTGTCTTTCTTGTCAATGACCGACAGAAAATACTCTAATGTCAAAGTGGAAGAAAAATTTGAACATTTGGAAAAAAATCATAAAAAAGTAACATATCATATAACATATGATTCAATAAGTATTCGACCCCCTGAGGCAATACATGTTAGAATTACATTTGGCAGCGATTACACATGGGAGTCTTTCTGAGTAAGTCTCTAAGAGCTTTCTGTTACGTTCATTGGATGAATTAGACCAAGATGCAGCGTGATAGGCGAACATCTTCCTATATTTAAAAACGAACACCGAAAAACAACAAAATACAAAACAGGCTACACAGCGATAGACAGCTGCCTCTGATTGGGAACCATACCAGGCCAAACAAAGAAATAGGAAAACTAGAATGCCCACCCAAATCACACACCGATCTAACCAAATAGGGAAATAAAAAGGCTCTCTAAGGTCAGGGCGTGACAGTACCACCCCTACAAAGGTGCGGACTCAGTCAAAACCTGACTCCATGGTGGAGGGTCCGGGTGGGCATCTAGCCTCGGTGGCGGCTCCGGTTTGGGATGTAGACCCCGCTCCGCTCGCTGATCCCTCAGCGTCCGTGGAACCGGACTGCGGATTGTTGCCGGAGGCTCTGGACTGCAGAGGTGCGGACTCAGTCAAAACCTGACTCCATGGTGGAGGGTCCGGGTGGGCATCTAGCCTCGGTGGCGGCTCCGGTTCGGGATGTAGACCCCGCTCCGCTCGCTGATCCCTCAGCGTCCGTGGAACCGGACTGGACTGCAGACCGTCGCTGGAGGCTCTGGATCGCAGACCGTCGCTAGAGGCTCTGGACCGCAGACCGTCCCTGGAGACTCTGGACTGCAGACCGTCGCTGGAGGCTCTGGACCGCAGACCGTCGCTAGAGTCTCTGGACCGCAGACTGTCGCTAGAGGCTCTGGACTGCAGACCGTCCCTGGAGACTCTGGACTGCAGATCGTCGCTGGAGACTCTGGACTGCAAACCCTCGCTGGAGAATCCGGACCTTGGATCATCACTGGAGGCTCCGGACCGTGGATCATCACTGGAGGCTCAGGGCCGTGGATCATCACTGGAGGCTACGGACTGTGGACCATCACTGGAGGCTCCGGACTGTGGACTGTCGTTGGAGGTTCCGGACTGTGGACCGTCGTTGGAGGTGGGAACTGTCGTCGGAGGCTCTGGACTGGGAACTGTCGCCGGAAGCTGTGGACTGGGAACTGTCGCCAGAAGCTTGGTGCGTGAGGCCGGCACTGGTGGTACCGGGCTGGTGCCAAGCACCTCCGGACGAGCGCGAGGAGCAGGCACATCCAGTGGATGCGCACTGGAGACACATTGCTTATCTCCGCAAATCAAATCAAATCAAATGTATTCGTCACATACACATGGATAGCAGATGTTAATGCAAGTGTAGCAAAATGCTTGTGCTTCTAGTTCCGGCAATGCAGTAATAACCAACGAGTAATCTAACCTAACAATTCCAAAACTACTACCTTGTACACACAAGTGTAAAGGGATAAAGAATATGTACATAAAGATGCATGAATGAGTGATGGTACAGAACGGCATAGGCAAGATGCAGTAGATGGTATCGAGTACAGTATGTACATATGAGATGAGAAATGTAGGGTATGTAAACAAAGTGGCATAGTTTAAATGAAGATTGATGTCAAATATCTACAAATTATGGTAATTTAATATATCTAAATATGAATTTTCTATTACATTGAAATTAATGTGTGCTCTTTCAGTTGGTCAGCTCGGGACAAAAACATCTATGGAGAGTACGCTTACTGAAGAACATTAGAATCCCACCTGACAAGGCCAATGAACACTGAGTCAGGGATTTCTTCCTTAATTTCTTCCGCTCTTCACCAACAGGTGACCAGAACAATTCATATGCATTTCTTAAAAAACAAACATTGTAAAAGCAGAATGTATCAGACTTTACTCCAACTTAACAGTCCCACTTAAGGAAGGTGTGCTCATCTTTCTGGATGTTGTGTGTTAAAGTTTGGTAACTAGTTTCGTGAAGTTCCTTACCAATTTTTTATTTATTCTTCTGCCTGTTTAACTCACTGGTTGTAAGTAAGATGACTAGCACGAATGAGTCGACGAAGGCTGCTATGCCGGGATCGTGTTCACAACCTTGCCCACAGTCATGTGGTTTCACCATGCCTTTGAATCATACTCACAAGTGTAGTCTTGTATATCTCGGCTGGGTGCATGGTCAGGCTTCCCTGGATCAAACCAGCTCGTGCGAACACAGTCGGCGGCTGCGTACAAGAGAGGTGTGTAGCCTTCCTTAGAAGGCTTGGTGGGACTGAAGTTTACTTTCCTCCCCTGGATGCCTGTATCTCGGCAGAATCTGAATTGCAGGATACGGGGTGGATCTGGGCATCTGGTCGGATCACATCGAGCTATCCTCGCAGCATGGCAATATACGGTGGAGCTGTCTGATATCTCGGTCTCCTTCGTTATTACACAGGACTCAAGTTTGGATGACGATGTGGGCTCTATGTCCACTTGCCTTTTTTTTTTACAGACGACCTGGGCACAGCCGCATTCAGCCAAGCTGATGTTACATGGATATTCCCACTTTTCGTCACATCAGTGTGAAGAAAAGACAGAGAAAAAGGGGAAGGAGGGCGGGGTGCCTTGTAAGAATTTGCTGACGAGTAGGTAAACCACCACCCCCCTCGGGATTATTGGCGTGCAATCATTTGTGCAATCATTCGAAAACAAACCAGATGATCTATGATTATTAAGACTATCCTACCAACGGAACATTATGAACAGTAATATCTTGTGTTTTACAGAGACGTGGATAAATGATGACATGGATAATATAGAGCTGGCTCGCTTCTCCATGTATCGGCAAGACAGAGCAGCTACGTCTGGGAAGACAAGGGGCGGGGGTGTGTGTATATTTGTCAATAGCTGCTGGTGCGCAATGTCTAATATTAAAGAAGTCTCGAGGTATTGCTCGCCTGAGGTAGAATACCTCATGATAAGCTGTAGACCACACTATCTGCCAAGAGAGTTCTCATCTATATTATTCGTAGCTGTCTATTTACCACCACAAACTGATGCTGACACTAAGACCGCACTCAACGAGCTGTATAAAGCCATAAGCAAAAAAGAAAATGCTCATCCAGAAACGGCGTTCCTAGTGGCAAGGGGACTTAATGTAGGCAAACTTAAATTTGTTATACCTCATTTCTACCAGCATATCACATGTGCAACCAGAGGGGAAAAAAATTCTAGACCACCTTTACTCCACACACAGAGACGCATACAAAGCTCGCCCTCCTCCTCCATTTGGCAAATCTGACCATAATTATATCCTCCTAATTTCTGCTTACAAGCAAAAACTAAAGCAGGAAGTTCCAGTGACTAGCTCAATACGGAAGTGGTCAGATGACACGGATGCCCCGCACCAGGACTGTTTTTCTAGCGCAAACTGGAATATGTTCCGGGATTCATCCAATGGCATTGAGGAGTATACCACCGCAGTCACCGGCTTCATCAATTAGTGCATCGACGATGTCGTCCCCAGAGTGAATGTACGTACATTTCCCAACCAGAAGCCATAGATTACAAGCAACATCCGCACCAAGCTAAAGGCTAGAGCTACTGCTTTCAAGGACTGGGACACTAATCCGGATGCTTAAAAGAAATCTCGCTATGCCCTCAGATGAACCAACAAACAGGCAAAGAGTCCATACAGGACTAAGATTAAATCCTACTACACCAGCTCTGATGCTCGTCGGATGTGGCAGGGCTTGAAAACTATTACGGACTGCAAAGCAAAACCCAGCCGTGAACTGCCCAGTGACGGGAGTCAACCAGACGAGCTAAATGCCTTTTATGCTCGCTTCGAGGCAAGCAACATTGAAGCATGCATGAGAGCACCAGCTGTTCCGGACAACTGTGTGATCATGCACTCCGTAGCCTGTATGAGCAAGACCTTTAAACAGGTCAACATTCATAAAGCCGCGGAGCCAGATGGATTACCAGGATGTGTACTAAAAGCATGCGTGGACCAACTGGCAAGTGTCTTCACTGACATTTTCAACCTCCCCCTGACCGAGTCTGTTATACCTACATGTTTCAAACAGACCACCATAGTCCCTGTGCCCAAGAAAGCGAAGGTAACCTTCATAGATTGTTACCGACGGTAGCCATGAAGTGCTTTAAAATACTGGTCATGGCTCACATCAACACCATCATGTTGGAAACCCTAGACCCACTCCAATTCACATACCACAACAGATGACGTAATCTCTATTGCACTCCACCTTGCCCTTTCCCACCTGGACAAAAGGAACACCTAGGTGAGAATGCTATTCATTGACTACAGCTCAGTGTTCAACACCATAGTGTCCACAAAGCTCATCACAAAGCTAAGGACCCTGGGACTAAACACCTCCCTGTGCAACTGGATCCTGGACTTCCCAACGGGCCACCCCCAGGTAGTAAGGGTAGGCAACAACACATCTGCCACTCTGATCCTCAACACGGGGGCCTCTCAAGGGTGGGTGCTTAGTCCCCTCCTGTACTCCCTGTTCACCCATGACTGCATGGTCAAGCACGACTCCAACACCATCATTAAGTTTCCTGATGACACAACAGTGTTAGGCCTGATCACCGACAACGATGAGACGAACTATAGGGAGGAGGTCAGATACGTGGCAGTGTGGTGCCAGGACAACAACCTCTCCCTCAACATGAGCAAAACAAAGGAGCTGATCGTGGACTATAGGAAAAGGAGGGCCGAACAGGCCCCCATTAACATCGACAGGGCTGAATTGAAGTGGGTTGAGAGATTCAAGTTCCTTGGTGTCCACATCACCACCAAACTATCATGGTTCAAACACACCAAGACAGTTGTGAAGAGGGCATGACAACACCTTTTCCCCCTTCGAAGACTGAAAAGATTTGGCATGGGTCCCCAGATCCTCAAAAGGTTCTACAGCTGCACTATCGAGAGCATCCTGACCAGTTGTATCACCGCCTGGTATGGCAAATGCTCAGAATCTGACCGTAAGGCTCTACAGAGGGTGGTGCGTACGACCCAGTACATCACTGGGGACAAGCTTCCTGACATCCAGCTATATACTAGGCAGTGTCAGAGGAAGGCCCCAAAAATGGTCAAATACTCCAGTCACCCAAGTCATAGACTGTTCTCTCTGCTAATGCACAGCAAGCAGTACCGGAGTGCCAAGTCTAGGACCAAAAGGCTCCTTAACAGCTTAAGACTGCTGAACAATTAATCAAACGGCCACCCGGACTATTTACATTGACCCTTCCCCACCGTTTTGTTTTTGTTTTTACACTGCTGCTACTCACTGTTTATTATCTATGCATAGTCACTTTATAAATGACCTCCACTAACATGTACCCCCACACATTGACTCGATACCGGTACCCCCTGTATATAGCCTCATTATTATTATGCAAATTTCTTGTTACTATTTGATTTAATTGATTTTCAGCCATCAACCGCAAATCTGTTACGTTTTACTCCGGATTTACTCAGGCTAAAAATGTGTGGTGTTCACCCTGCTTTAGAAAGCGCTCTACCACAAGCCAGATTAGCAAAACAGACAATGACACCCCTGGTCCGCTCAATGTACATGCATAACGCTCATACCAGACCCCAGGCATGTAACCTCGGCTGCTCCCCAGAAGCAAATAGAGGAGGCGAATAGGGAAAAGGTTTAAAAGCTAGAGACCTGAAGGACATAGTAATGACCTGTATTAGGCTGTATTAGGACGCAATTTCACCTTAGAGTTTCAAAGGGCAAACTTCATTCAGGAGGGATGAACAGAAAACGCATGGAGATCTCCAACTTGTTGAGCCAAGGCAAAAGCCATGAGCAGGACCATCTTGTAGGAGATGATCTTCAGATCCACAGACTCCATTGGTTCAAAGGGGGCCGCACGCAACACATCCAAAACCAAAGCCAAGTCCAAAGTGGACGCAATAGGTCTCAAGACCAACCTGAGATGGCACACACACCGCCAGGGGTGTGTGCTGGGGTGGCTGGGTAGCCTAGTGGTTGGAGTGTTGCACTAGTAACCGGATGGTTGCAAATTCAAACCCCCGAGCTGACAAGGTACAAATCTGTCGTTCTGCCCCTGAACAGGCAGTTAACCCACTGTTCCTAGGCCGTCATTGAAAATAAGAATTTGTTCTTAACTGACTTGCCTAGTTAAATAAAATAAAAATAAAAATCACCTGACTTAAGTTGCACTGCAGAGATGACTCACCTCACAAAGCTACCATTTTGTTAATTGTGCTTCTTTATAAACAAAAACGTGACTAACTCAAAACATAACTAGTACCGGTAAGTTTCATAATGAAAAATGATCTAACGGGCGAAATGATGAACGCAATATGCTTTATCTATTACCTGGTGCATAAGTTCATCTCGGGCCTAACAACTAGCGTGCCAATATATTCTCCAAACACCGGCTTCTTAGGCATTAACACTTAAATGTAAATACTGTAGCTACCTCAATTACCTCGTACCCCTGCACATCGACTAGGTACTGGTTCTCCCTGTATATAGCCATGTTAATTTTTACTTGTTATTGTTATTCATTATTCACTGTGTATTTATTTCTTGTGTCACATTATCTTTTCCTTTAACTCTGCATTGTTGGAAAAGGACCTGTAAGTAAGCATTTCACTGTTGTCTACACCTGTTGTTTTACGAAGCATGTGACAAATAACATTTGATTTGATTTTAATGACTTCAGCCTCCTGTTTTAATGGTTTAACTGTCTCTTCTTGAAAAACGTGTTGAAAAAAATATTTACGCTTAAATTCCTATTACTCACAATTCAAATAAGAACTTTTAATTATATATTTGTTTTACTTCATATTTATTTTGGAAATAACAGCGCTCTACCAGGTGGTTTGGAAATCAAAAGAGGGTCATACCAGCAATTACATATTTTATAGGTGGTTAACATTGTTAAATGACGACTGATGTCATATTTTAACGAATGAATGTATGTCCATACATGAATATTCAATTACATTGAAATAAATGCATTTTCTGGTGATGTATTGTGCAATGTCCCTGAAAATGGGGGCGACAAATGATTCATGTTCTTCCACAATGTTTCCCACCTGTTCAGACTACATTTGAGATAGTATGGCAAAGTGCAGTTTTGTATGACTATTTTAGGCATTCTTTTATAGGCAACATTAAGTATTTTCAGAGGGCTTCCTCTAGCAAACTTTTTTTTTAACCTGAAAAGGTTCCTCCACAGTGGCAATCTTCTGAACCCATAAAAGTTATTTGAGGCTCCTTTACTTCTAAGAGTGTACAGTAGTTTCAACGAAACTGTGCCTAAATGACAACATATATCGGTAGGAAATGGGTGCAACAGAATTTCCTTTTGAAGTGCCAATGGAATTGTTAAAGATCATATTTTCTATGTGAGTAAGCATTTCTCTGTTATTGAAATTAATTGACAGATGACATATAGACAGTATCATTATGAAGAGTGTGTCACTTTATAGTTAGAACTTTAAAACTATAGATGTTGTTATCCAATTCTATCTGATATTGTGGACATTCTGGAGTGTTCCCAGTACCTTCTGGGATATCGCTGACAAACTGCACATAACTGCACATGGGTAAACATGTTTATCAGAGGTCATAAACATGTCTATTAGAGGTCATTATCCACTTGATACTTTCATCCCCTGGAAAGCAATTAAAGGCCACACACTGATGAGACGCAAAGGACACTCCAACCCAAATGGAGCCCTCTGTGGCTGATGTCTGGGGGATAGTGTGAGCAGATGAGGACAGACCTGTAATGACCTACCGTCAGACAGCACTGATGTAACGCTGATGAAACTGGAGGGATGGAACAAGGATGTGCCCTCTGTGTCCTCTGTAGCCATGGAAATGGTGGCAATTGAAGAGTTTGAGAGGGTAACTACTATATCTCTCCGACCTTTGCATCTAGCGTTACCTTCCTGGCTCGGGCCTTATTGTAGTTGAGAACCTAAGTCAACCAGTGACGGCTCCTCAGAGGAGGTCATTCAGCCTCAGTGAATGTCATGAAAATAAAAATGTGAAAATATTTTTAAAGTTATCCTTTTTAGATTAAACTATACTAAATATATTCACGTAACCCAATAATTGACTAAAACACTACTGTAGACCTTTGCAATGAAGGTCTACAGTAGCCTCAACAGCCCTCTGTAGGGTATCACCATGGGGTAGCCGGAGGGCAGCTAGCTTCCGTCCCCTTAGTACATTGACTTCAATACAAAACCTAGGAGGCTCTTGGGTCTCACCCCCTTCCATAGACTTACACAGTAATTATGACAACTTTTGGAGGATGTCCTCCAACCTATCAGAGCACTTGCAGCATGAACTGACATGTTGTCCACCCAATCAAAGGATCAGAGAATGAATCTAGTACTGAAAGCATAACCTACAGCTAGCTAGCACTGCAGTGCATAAAATGTGGTGAGTAGTTGACTCGAGAGAGAGAAACACAGTTTTAAACTAATTAATTTCTTCAAAAATGAAGGAGAATCAAGAGAGAGTCATTTTTTTCACTTTCAGTTTCACTTAGCTAGCAAATGCAGCCTACTCAAACACTTAGCTTTACTTAGCTGGCCTACTCAAACAGAGGGATGCTATCTTCGCTAGTTGGCTATAACTGTCCAACACTGGAACTCTAGGTTAGCTTCAAGGTCAGCTTTTGGTTTTATTAATTTATTGCCACCGGTGTAACTGCCAAACTGCTTACTGACTATACACTGTAATGTTAGTGCATGATTGTATTGGGTTTACTAATGCATAAGTTTTATTAGCTATATTGACTAGGATGTTACTTTAGCTAATATGGGGTCAACGATGTTTTTATTTATTTATTTATTTTATTTTACCTTTATTTAACCAGGTAGGCAAGTTGAGAACAAGTTCTCATTTACAATTGCGACCTGGCCAAGATAAAGCAAAGCAGTTCGACAGATAAAACGACACAGAGTTACACATGGAGTAAAAACAAACATACAGTCAATAATGCAGTATAAACAAGTCTATATACAATGTGAGCAAATGAGGTGAGAAGGGAGGTAAAGGCAAAAAAGGCCATGATGGCAAAGTAAATACAATATAGCAAGTAAAATACTGGAATGGTAGTTTTGCAATGGAAGAATGTGCAAAGTAGAAATAAAAAATAATGGGGTGCAAAGGAGCAAAATAAATTAATTAATTAAAATTAAATACAGTTGGGAAAGAGGTAGTTGTTTGGGCTAAATTATAGGTGGGCTATGTACAGGTGCAGTAATCTGTGAGCTGCTCTGACAGTTGGTGCTTAAAGCTAGTGAGGGAGATAAGTGTTTCCAGTTTCAGAGATTTTTGTAGTTCGTTCCAGTCATTGGCAGCAGAGAACTGGAAGGAGAGGCGGCCAAAGAAAGAATTGGTTTTGGGGGTGACTAGAGAGATATACCTGCTGGAGCGTGTGCTACAGGTGGGAGATGCTATGGTGACCAGCGAGCTGAGATAAGGGGGGACTTTACCTAGCAGGGTCTTGTAGATGACATGGAGCCAGTGGGTTTGGCGACGAGTATGAAGCGAGGGCCAGCCAACGAGAGCGTACAGGTCGCAATGGTGGGTAGTATATGGGGCTTTGGTGATAAAACGGATTGCACTGTGATAGACTGCATCCAATTTGTTGAGTAGGGTATTGGAGGCTATTTTGTAAATGACATCGCCAAAGTCGAGGATTGGTAGGATGGTCAGTTTTACAAGGGTATGTTTGGCAGCATGAGTGAAGGATGCTTTGTTGCGAAATAGGAAGCCAATTCTAGATTTAACTTTGGATTGGAGATGTTTGATATGGGTCTGGAAGGAGAGTTTACAGTCTAACCAGACACCTAAGTATTTGTAGTTGTCCACGTATTCTAAGTCAGAGCCGTCCAGAGTAGTGATGTTGGACAGGCGGGTAGGTGCAGGTAGCGATCGGTTGAAGAGCATGCATTTAGTTTTACTTGTATTTAAGAGCAATTGGAGGCCACGGAAGGAGAGTTGTATGGCATTGAAGCTTGCCTGGAGGGTTGTTAACACAGTGTCCAAAGAAGGGCCGGAAGTATACAGAATGGTGTCGTCTGCGTAGAGGTGGATCAGGGACTCACCAGCAGCAAGAGCGACCTCATTGATGTATACAGAGAAGAGAGTCGGTCCAAGAATTGAACCCTGTGGCACCCCCATAGAGACTGCCAGAGGTCCGGACAGCAGACCCTCCGATTTGACACACTGAACTCTATCAGAGAAGTAGTTGGTGAACCAGGCGAGGCAATCATTTGAGAAACCAAGGCTGTCGAGTCTGCCGATGAGGATATGGTGATTGACAGAGTCGAAAGCCTTGGCCAGATCAATGAATATGGCTGCACAGTAATGTTTCTTATCGATGGCGGTTAAGATATCGTTTAGGACCTTGAGCGTGGCTGAGGTGCACCCATGACCAGCTCTGAAACCGGATTGCATAGCAGAGAAGGTATGGTGAGATTCGAAATGGTCGGTAATCTGTTTGTTGACTTGGCTTTCGAAGACCTTAGAAAGGCACGGTAGGATAGATATAGGTCTGTAGCAGTTTGGGTCAAGAGTGTCCCCCCCTTTGAAGAGGGGGATGACCGCAGCTGCTTTCCAATCTTTGGGAATCTCAGACGACACGAAAGAGAGGTTGAACAGGCTAGTAATAGGGGTGGCAACAATTTCGGCAGATAATTTTAGAAAGAAAGGGTCCAGATTGTCTAGCCCGGCTGATTTGTAGGGGTCCAGATTTTGCAGCTCTTTCAGAACATCAGCTGAATGGATTTGGGAGAAGGAGAAATGGGGAAGGATTGGGCGAGTTGCTGTTGGGGGTGCAGTGCTGTTGTCCGGGGTAGGAGTAGCCAGGTGGAAAGCATGGCCAGCCGTAGAAAAATGCTTATTGAAATTCTCAATTATGGTGGATTTATCAGTGGTGACAGTGTTTCCTATCTTCAGTGCAGTGGGCAGCTGGGAGGAGGTGTTCTTATTCTCCATGGACTTTACAGTGTCCCAGAACTTATTTGAGTTAGTGTTGCAGGAAGCAAATTTCTGCTTGAAAAAGCTAGTCTTGGCTTTTCTAACTGCCTGTGTATAATGATTTCTAGCTTCCCTGAACAGCTGCATATCACGGGGGCTGTTCGATGCTAATGCAGAACGCCATAGGATGTTTTTGTGTTGGTTAAGGGCAGTCAGGTCTGGGGAGAACCAAGGGCTATATCTGTTCCTGGTTCTAAATTTCTTAAATGGGGCATGTTTATTTAAGATGGTTAGGAAGGCATTTAAAAAAAATATCCAGGCATCCTCTACTGACGGGATGAGATCAATATCCTTCCAGGATACCCCGGCCAGGTCGATTAGAAAGGCCTGCTCGCAGAAGTGTTTCAGGGAGCGTTTTACAGTGATGAGTGGAGGTCGTTTGACCGCTGACCCATTACGGATGCAGGCAATGAGGCAGTGATCGCTGAGATCTTGGTTGAAGACAGCAGAGGTGTATTTAGAGGGGAAGTTGGTTAGGATGATATCTATGAGGGTGCCCGTGTTTAAGGTTTTGGGGAGGTACCTGGTAGGTTCATTGATTATTTGTGTGAGATTGAGGGCATCAAGTTTAGATTGTAGGATGGCTGGGGTGTTAAGCATGTTCCAGTTTAGGTCGCCTAGCAGCACGAACTCTGAAGATAGATGGGGGGCAATCAGTTCACATATGGTGTCCAGAGCACAGCTGGGGGCAGAGGGTGGTCTATAGCAGGCGGCAACGGTGAGAGACTTGTTTTTAGAGAGGTGGATTTTTAAAAGTAGAAGTTCAAATTGTTTGGGTACAGACCTGGATAGTAGGACAGAACTCTGCAGGCTATCTTTGCAGTAGATTGCAACACCGCCCCCTTTGGCAGTTCTATCTTGTCTGAAAATGTTGTAGTTTGGAATTAAAATGTCTGAGTTTTTGGTGGTCTTCCTAAGCCAGGATTCAGACACAGCTAGATGTAGGCTGTGTGTGGCGGTTATGACATGGTTTGGCTTGGAAAGGTTTTTTCGCCTGGTCACATTGAAATCCACAAACGAAGGGAAAAGGGAAAAGGAGGAGGAGAGGGCATTGATGCGAGAAGGAATAGAACGTGGCTGCTATGAAAGTAAACTGTGTTTACACGTGATCAGTGGTGCATCCATTCCACTGGTTCTGTTGAAAAAAGTTTCTTAAACGGAAGCAAACAAAATGGGGATAAAATACCTGAATTTGTCCAATAGAAACGCTTGTTTGCAAATGCTGGACTAATGATTACATCCTAGATAAACTAGATGCAGGCAAGAGTGTGCAAGGTGATGTTGAATGTATCACTGTCTGTCACCTCTAATTTCTTCCTCAACCTGTGTGTACCTACGTTGTAAACTTTAATTCATAGGCTAGGTTGTAACAAACTCATGATGGTGTCGTGACGTGACTTTCATTAATCTGATGACTGTTATTTATTTAATCCACTAACTATGTTTATTTTTTACACAATTTAAATAAATAATGTAACAATTAACTAATTAGGATTTGGAGCACCATGGAAGAAGTTGTTTCACGAGTTACCATCTCCCGAATTAAACTTTAGAGGATATATAAATTATATATCTAACAGTCACGTATTAATCATATCAGTCTCATTCTGAACAGTCGTAACCTTCTTGGATCCGCAAGAACCCCAACCTTGAGCCTTATTCAGTACTACACAAATGTATATAATTATTTATTTATTTACTAACTAACTAAATAATAACACAGAATACACATACACACTTACATGAGACAAAGGTCCCTAGTGGACTGACAAGATATTACGGCTTATTACACAGAGATGGAGAAGGGAGTGGGGGAAATGGCGAGAGAGAAAAAGGGACATTTATCGTGGATACATTCTAGGACTATTTGATCCAAACTTGGAGTTGGGGTCCCATGTTGGGTCCCTGAGAAAAACTGTTAATGTAAACATCTCCCCATGGCCTAACTTTCCTATAGGCCTACATTACTGCAAACAATACAGTTCTACAAATATAAGTTTGTTTATATTGGTGGTTGTTCGTCTTATCTCGATTGCCTATTTTAGTTAGTTTACCCAATTACTCACTGTTTCCCCCCACTACATCACTGATTTTAATACAGAATCACAAGTAATATTCTAATAATTCATTTGAATGTGATAATATGATCATCTGTGGGCTCCAGTGATGTCTGTTTGTGCAAAGCTTTCTGTTTAAAGATTACATTTTTTTTTTAAAGAACCCTTCCACCACCCTGTGGAATGTTGTCTCACTCCTCTTCAATGGCTGTGCGAAGTTGCTGGATATAGGTGGGAACTGGAACACGCTGTTGTACACATCAATCCAGAGCATCCCAAACATGCTCAATGGGTGACATGTCTGGTGAGTATGTAGGCCATGGACATTTTCAGCTTCCAGGAATTGTGTACAGGTCCTTATGACATGGGGCTGTGCATTATCATGCTGAAACATGAGGTGATGGAGGTGGATGAATGGCACAGCAATGGACCTCATGATCTCATCACGTTATCTCTGTGCATTCAAATGGCCATCAATAAAATGCAATTGTGTTCATTGTACGTAGATAATGCCTGCACATACCATAACCATAACCACACAGCCACCACGGGGCAATCTGTTCACAACTTTGACATCAACAAACTGCTAGCCCACACGATGCCATGCACGCTGTCGGCCATCTGCCTGGTACAGTTGAAACCGGGATTCATCCGTTAGGAGCACACTTCTCCAGAGTGTAACTGTCCATCGAAGGTGAGAATTTTCCCACTGAAGTTGGTTACAACGCCGAACTGCAGTCAAGTCAAGACACTGGTGAGGACGATGAACACACAGATGAACGTTCCTGCAGTCAGCATGCCAATCCCGTGTGGCGCAGTGGTCTAAGGCACTGCATCTCTTGGCTAGAGGCATCGCTACAGTCCCTGGTTTGATTCCAGGCTGCATCACAACCATAGAGCATGCATAATTGGTTAGGCTGTCATTGTAAATAAGAATTTGTTCTTAACTGACTTGCCTAGTTAAATAAATAAAGGTTAGTTGGATAGATTATCTTGGCAGATGAGAAATATTTACTAACAGGGATGTAAACAAATTTGTGCACAAAATTAGAGAAATAATAAGGACATTTCTGGGATCTTTATCAGCTCATGAAACATGGGACCAACACTTTTTGTTCAGTATATACAGTATTTATAATTCTAATTTATTGCACTATTGTATAATATATTGCACAGCGTTGCAGATACCTTTTGACAACTTGTCACGCTCTGACCTTAGATATCTCTGTTTTCTTTATATTTTGGTTAGGTCAGGGTGTGACGAAGGTGGGTATGCTAGTTTTTGTATTGTCTAGTGTTTTTGTATGTCTAGGGTTTTGTAGGTCTAGGTATTTGTATGTCCATGGTGGCCTGATATGGTTCCCAATCAGAGGCAGCTGTTTATCGTTGTCTCTGATTGGGGATCATATTTAGGTAGCCATTTTCCCTTTTGTGTTTGTGGGTTCTTGTCTATGCGTAGTTCCCTGTCAGGAACCTTCCGGTTACTAGTCCAACGCTCTAACCACTAGGCTACCCTGCCGCCCCACACTGAACTCTGTAGGAGAACTCTGTAGGAGAACTCTGTAGGAGAAGTAGTTGGTGAACCAGGCGAGGAAATCATTTGAGAAACCAAGGCTGTTGAGTCTGCCGATGAGGATGTGGTGATTGACAGAGTTGAAAGCCTTGGCCAGGTCAATGAATATGGCTGCACAGTATTGTCTCTTATCGATGGCGGTTAACATATCGTTTAGAACCTTGAGCGTGGCTGAGGTGCACCCATGACCAGCTCTACTTTCCAATCTTTGGGAATCTCAGACGACACAAAAGAGAGGTTGAACAGGCTAGTAATAGGGGTTGCAAACATTTCGGCAGATAATTTTAGAAAGAAAGGGTCCAGATTGTCTAGCCCGGCCAGATTTTGCAGCTCTTTCAGAACATCAGCTGATTGGATTTGGGAGAAGGAGAAATGGGCGAGAAGGCTTGGGCGAGTTGCTGTAGGGGATGCAGTGCTGTTGACCGGGGTAGGGGTGGCCAGGTGGAAAGCATGGCCAGCTGTAGAAAAATGCTTATTGAAATTCTCAATTATAGTGGATTTATCGGTGGTGACAGAGTTTCCTAGACTCAGTGCAGTGGGCAGCTGGAAGGAGGTGCTCTTATTCTCCATGGACTTTACAATGTCCCAGAACTTTTTTGAGTTTGTATTGCAGGATGCAAATTTCTGCTTGAAAAAGCTAGCCTTGGCTTTTCTAACTGCCTGTGTATATTGGTTTCTAACTTCCCTAAAAAGTTGCATTTCATGCTGTTCGATGCTAATGCAGAACGCCATAGGATGTTTTTGTGTTGGTTAAGGGCAGTCAGGTCTGGAGAGAACCAAGGGCTGCATCTGTAACTCGTTCTAAATTCCTTGAATGGGACATGCTTATTTAAGATGGCGAGGAAGGCATTTAAAAAAATAACCAGGCATCCTCTACTGACGGAATGAGGTTGATATCCTTCCAGGATACCCGGGCCAGGTCGATTAGAAAGGCCTGCTCGCTGAAGTGTTTCAGGGAGCGTTTGGTAGTGATGAGTGGAGGTCGTTTGACCGCTGACCCATTACGGATGCAGGCAATGAGGCAGTGATTGCTGAGATCTTGGTTGAAAACAGCAGAGGTGTATTTAGAGGGCAAGTTGGTTAGGATGATATCTATGATTTGTATTTTGAGTCTGATAATTATCTGTACAAAACAGGTTATCTGATAATTATTGTGGAAAATACTTGCTTGATATGTTTTCCAGTTTCTTGAAGTATTTGAAAATGCAACTTATCTCTATATGAAAACTGAAACGGTTTATTTTACTAGCCACTCTTATCCAGAGCAACTTACAGTAGTGAGTGCATACATTTTCATACTGGTCCCCTGTGGGAATTGAACCCCCCAATCTAGGCAGTGCAAGCGCTATATGCTCTGCCAACTGAGCCACAAACTCACATCACCACAAACCACTTGATGTCTCAATGTACTCAATTACTGTATTGTGCATTGTTTTTCTTCATGGTGATGGAAAGTCTACAGCAGTGGTGGATAGTAGGAGGAGCTATAGGAGGACAAGCTCAATTTAAGGGTTGTAATGGAATAAATGGAAAGGTATCAAACACATCAAACATAATATGGAAACCACGTTTGACTTCGTTCCATTTATTCCATACCAGCCACTACAATGAGCCCGTCCTCCTATAGCTCCTTCCACCGGCCTCCACTGGTCTACAGCTACAAACTTCTGTACAATACAGTAATGTAAATTTACATTAAGTGGTTTGTAAGGTTGGTAAATTAATACTGCACAAAAGTGGTTGTTTTCCATGTTATTTGAGCAGTAAAAATATTTAATTGATGTGGATGTTTTGTGTCTTTACCCATAACTTTGCGCATTTTGATGTAAATGTTTGAGGACAGGCTTTTGTTCTTTCTGTAAACCATTAGAATGACATTCGCAAAGAAAGGGACAGGGCATCAACGCTCACAATTCCAACTATTGAATCCTGCGAGATGCTATTCTTAATTATACAGCTACCAGAGATGCTGGGATTTTTTTCTTTGATGGTGCTATAGCCATCTATATTGCTCCGCTAATATCAGCACACTACTTTTGTGAAAAAATACATTTTTCAAAAAATATCTATTTTTGTCATGTTTCAAAAATATATATACATTATCATTGTTCAGGTGTTGCAGCACCCCTACTTCCCGCGGCTATGCCGGTACACATATGCATAGCTCATACAATTATATTTTGTTCGAGTCAATGACAATAAATGTTGCAGAGTAAATACGGGGGTCAAATATATCTCATTGCATTGCAAGCTACTGTATACAATCTCTAGTTGTTGTTTTTTTGCAAAGGAAAGGGGAAAAACCCAGTGACCACTAGGGGTCCTCATATACCCATATTTAGATGAAATGCACTTGATTTTTCATCATTACTGTGCGAATGACAAGCCCATTCTATCTATTTTGTGGTATATAATCTATATTTTTTATACTCAGCAGGTAGAGGCCTAGGTAAATTTGTCTACATGAATGGTTTCATATGAGGTGGGTTGCATCACCCATCCTAAAGTGTAAGAAGGCATTTGATACCACAAAGTCTGCTGTATTTCCATATATCCTAGAATGCCATTTCTCATTTAGTTAGTCCCACTTAACCTAAAAAATGCAGATCAGTTATCAAATCAGAGAAAATACATAGATGCATGTATATGTTTAACAGATCCATTAATTTTCTCAAAAATTTTCCAGATAAGTTCATATACAAATCATATGCAAAAGTTACATTTTACACCAGTGCAGCAAACTAGTTTGTGGACTCTATCAAGTACTGTTGAAATCAAATTGATCTGTGCGTATACGATGACACCTAGTGGTCATATGGTTAATTTCTCCCTAACCGTAATTTTTCTCTCCCCCTCGCTGTTCACTGTTTGTTGTGATCTGGTATGTCACTGAAAAATGTCTCCCCTTCTCCACTTCCTGTGCAAGAACGACGATCCAGATGTCAGAAAATGTGGACTAATATGCAATGTATGAGATATTTTGTTGTATACATGTGTTATGCGATAACAAGATGTATAGCTAATGGAGATAACACATCTAGCTAGCTACTTTACAGTTTACAACATGCTAGCTCATAGCTATGTGAATGTATGTGTTCTGGCTGTTATTACTAACGTTACGGCAATTAAAAAGATCATTGCATTGCATGAGAGCTGCATCTGTGTATGTGCCGGCAGTTTTGCATCCAATAGTACAGTCCGTCCTGGTTGTAATGTTGCCAACATCAGAGACTGTCTACCATCATTAACAACACTAGTTCTGCCATGCATGGAAAGTAAGCTAGCATCCTCTTTGATAATTTAGCTAGCTCATCAAACGGTATTTTCTTTGCTATTTCTGCACGGTGGCACTTATTAGAGCCTTGAATCTCATTACTGAACCTTACTGTCACCACTGGTCATATAGCTAGCCATGTAGCCAGCGGGGTTGCATCGGTTTAGATTGGACTTGATTAGAGCTTGCTAGGTAGGTAGCTAACGTTGTCTATCTAGTTAACGAACACTAGCATTGCTAACATGCTAATGTTAGCTATCTAATGACAATACACCATAGTCGTGGGTCCGCAAAAATAAGCAAATGGCACTGAACTCGTGAAATAAAACATGTTATAACATTGCAGTTGCTATTGCTGTTTTCGTTGTTTGTTTTTTGCTTTGTGACATAACAAATATCATTTTTTTTTTTACATTTAACTCTGATATAACTAGATGTATCTAATCTGGTTTGGAAATTATGACTAAAACGGATACGGAACCTCAGAAATAAAAGATCCGGTCACGGATTAGGAGCCACTCCCTTGAGATAAAGGCATGGGGCATTTAGTGGGGTTTATGCAGTGTAGCTACATTTAAAAAACAAACAATAACTTTTTTTCACCTTTATTTAACTAAGCAAGTAAGTTAAGAACAAATTCTTATTTCCAATGACAGGAACAGTGGGTTAACTACCTTGTTCAGAACAACAGATTTTTACCTTGTCAGCTCAGGGATTTGATAGTGCAATGTTTTGGTTACTAGTCCAACACTCTAACCGGTTGTTGTGGGGGTGCTTTGCTGCAGGAGGGACTGGTGCACTTCACAAAATAGATAGCATCATGAGGCGGGAAAATGATGTGGATATATTGAAGCAACATCAAGACATGAGTTAGGAAGTTAAAGCTTGGTTGCAAATAGTATACAGATTATTTGTTGAGCATGTACAGATGGACTATAGACTACCATGTTGAAAATGAAGAGCTACACCACTGAAATGCTACTGAAAGGTTAAAGTCATGCTGTTGACATATTACTGGTAGTCTGTATATAGTCTCTAGAGCATCGACAGATAGGTTATCCAAATAAAGTGTTACCAAAAAAATGTAAATGTATTCATAATTTTCACATTCCAATTTAGTATTTAAGCATTTCATTTTCAACGTGGCACTAATAATTCTCCATAATTAGCTACTTTACTGATGTCTTTGGTAGACATTTGGCACATTTTGATATTGACAAAATGCTGACAGGCAAGTCTACAATTGCAGTCTAGTTATAAACCTTTCACTTTTCAGTTTTATTTTCATTCTCAGTTTCTTTTGGGATATTCTTTGTTGTTCTCAGTATATTTTAGGAGTTAGTTGAAAACCATATTCTTCATCAGACTAGCTATCTGGGCTACTAGGTCATTAATCCACTCATCCCCTGGAAAGCAATTAAAACCACACTGATGAGACCTAAAGGACACTCCGACCAAATGGAACTCTTTGTGGCTGGTGTCTGGAGGTTAGGGTGAGCAGATGAGGGCGAGTTGTAATGACCTCCCTTCAGACAACACTGTTGTAACTCTGATGGAACTGGGTGAGGGAGCATGGATGGAGCCATATTCCCTCTGTGCCCTTGACAAAGATGAGCAAAAAACACTGTAGTTAAATGATACCAAAACTGAGCTATATTTATTACTTTTTATACTAATAAAACAGAAAGATATTTTGTTTAACAAGTAATATATGTTTTTCTCTCAAAATTATTGCCAACCCTGTTTTCAACGCTTTGTGCCAGAGGTGTCATTCCCTTATGGGGCACATGCTCCCTCAGATTTGTCCTGTTTAAAAAATAAATAATAATACTTATTATTTTTATTAGAACATTTCGTTTCTCTGTAATATTCCTAGCCACCTAGCAATTTTATAAAGGTGGCTTTAGCTAGCCCAGATAGGTTCCCAATCTCCCAACCTCATAACTAGCTACCAAGAAGCCATTTCAGGCTATCAATCAAGTTAGAGTAGCTAGCTTGTCTAACTATCTTAGATGGCATTCCAGTTGGCAAGGTTGGTAGACTTTAGAAAAGCAAGCAATTACTAAATGTACTGAAGACCGCTGGTGTGTTTGGCCAAAGACCTCTATTTTCGTCTCATATGACCATAGCTCCAGGTTCCAGTACAAGTGCCAATGCCATTTTGGAAACTCCAAGTGTTTACAGTTCATTCCTAAATAATTGAGACCCCTTGACTTTTTCCACATTTTGTAACATTACAGCCTTGTTCTAAAATAGATTAAATCGTCGTGACCCCCCCCCCCCCCCCCCCCTCATAAATCCACACACACAACCACATGACGACAAAGCAAAAACAGGTTATTTATTTTTTAAATAAAAATAAATAAATAAACATATAGCTCATTTACAGTGGCTTGCGAAAGTGTTCATCCCCTTTGGCATTTTTCCTATTTTGTTGCCTTACAACCTGGAATTAAAATAGTTTTTGGGGGGGTTGTATCATTTGATTTACACAACATGCCTACCACTTGAAGATGCAGATCATTTTTTTATTGTGAAACAAGAAATGAGACAAAAAAAACAGAACTTGAGCGTGCATAACTATTCACCCCCCAAAGTAAATACTTTGTAGAGGCACCATTTGCAGTAATTTTAGCTGCATGTCTCTTGGGGTATGTCTCTATAAGCTTGGCATGTCTAGCCACTGGGATTTCTGCCCATTCTTCAAGGCAAAACTGCTCCAGTTCCTTCAAGTTGGTTGGGTTCCACTTGTGTACAGCAATTTTAGGTCATACCACAGATTCTCAATTGGGTTGAGGTCTGAGCTTTGACTAGGCCATTTCAAGACATTGAAGTGTTTCCCCTTAAACCACTCGAGTGTTGCTTTAGCAGTATGCTTAGGGTCATTGTCCTGCTGGAAGGTGAACCTCCGTCTCATTCTCAAATCTCTGGAAGACTGAAACAGGTTTCCCTCAAGAATTTCCCTGTATTTAGCAGCATCCATTATTCCTTCAATTCTGACCAGTTTCCCAGTCCCTGCCGATGAAAAACACCCCCACAGCATGATGCTGCCACCACCATGCTTCACTGTGGGGATGGTTTTCTCAGGGTGATGAGAGGTGTTGGGTTTGCGCCAGACAGTGTTTTCCTTGATGGCCAAAAAGCTCAATTTTTGTCTAATCTGACCAGAGTGCCTTTTTCCATATGTTTCGGGAGTATTCCCCTTCCCTTTTAGCAAACACCAAACGTGTTTGCTTATTTTTTTCTTTAAGCAATGTTTTTTTTCTGGTCCACTGTACATATGATATGAGTAATGTGTAAACGTAATGTGTAGGGTATGTAAACATTATATTAAGTAGCATTGTTTAAAGTAGCTAGTGGTATATTTTACATCAATTTCCATCAATACCCATTATTAAAGTGGCTGGAGTTGAGTCAGTGTGTTGGCAGCAGCCACTCAATGTTAGCGATGGCTGTTTAACAGTCTTGCACAATTGGTGGCTGACTAAATACTTTTTGCCCCACTGTATATGTATATACTGTACTCTATATCATCTACTGCATCTTTATGTAATACATGTATCACTAGCCACTCAATGCTACCCTACCGATAAAACCCATTGAAGCAGACCTAGGTCATTTTAGATGAGTAGAAATGCTATACAAATTGCACTTTTTTAAAACGTTCTTCAAGAAAATAGAGTTAAAGGATTAAACAGGAGGCTGCAGTCAAATAATATAATTGACTTGAAAGCCAATGTTGTATTATTCAATATTGCTATTAAAATAGTACTCATATAGGAATGGGTAATTGTTTACAAGTTCCTATCTGTCAAATAAAGCCATCGCCAAAAACAATATATTTTCATCTTCTTCTGAGTCTGGCAGCGCAACAAATCCAATGGCGAAATTCAAAGTGCTCCGCACACGCCAGCAAAAAGGTTCCTCCAGGTACCCTTCGCTACATTGAAAAATTAAAGGTTACTACAAGAACCCCTCAACCAACCAAAGGTACATTGACTGCAATGGTTCTTCAGGGAACTCCAGGGTTCATTGAGAATGTCCAGGGTTCCCTGAGTCACCCCTAATTCTAAGTGTAAGGTGCAAAAAAGTGAACTATAACCTCTATTCAGCCAAACAGAGTAACATAAATTATAGGATTATGTATTATGTGTCTTAAATATGCATTTTGGTCATTGGAGTCACAGTAGGATGTGGATGTACTTGATCTTGTCAGTCTTGATCTCGTGGCCACTCGAGACCACATAACTGTGGTCTTGTTCTCATCAGGGTCAAACTCAATGTTCCCAACTTGGGGAGGTCTACGAGTTATGAACGCAACAATGTTATGAACAACAAGTAGTTTACTTAAGGATGAATCAATTTCCTCTTTTCTCACAGTAGCAATTAATTATGTATATTTTTTAAAGAGAATGAATTAGGGGGGACTCGGGGAACCCTCCCTCTTGAAGAGGTAATATAAATGGAAGCACACTCATCTGTCATCAAGCCAGTTTGGGAAACCACTATGAAAGGCAAGTACAAAAGGTATAGAGGTATAAATGTAGTATTGAAATTCTGTGAAATGCAGTATGATTTTAATTTGTTTTGTATTGCTAATGAAGTTAATGAAATAACGTTATTTCAGGTCAACTAAAGTCATTATGGCAATCTACCTGTGATTTGTTTAATTTCTTTTAAACAATGCTATGATTGAAACATGCTAATCTTTTTTATTTCAGCATCAAACATCAACATTGAAATTGAGGGAGATATGGACAACATATCATCGATAGTAATGTTCACATTTTCAGGGCTGGATGAATCTTGGACAAATAGATTAATAATATTTGTTTTTACCCTCCTGGGATTTATTTCGACAATTGCAATTTGACAATTGTTAACGGGCTGTATGGATCCACTGGTTTCTACCCTGCATTATTGTATACACTGACAGGATCAAATATGATCTCACTCAGTAACTGTGTTCTCCAGATATTTGTGATCATGACATATTCCTTATGTGAATTTACTAATTTAACTGTGATGGCTCTTGACAGGTACATGGCAATATGTAGACCTCTGCATTATCAAACTTTCATGACAAGAGTAACCATCTGCAAGTTGCTCATTTTCATTTGGCTGTTTCCCTGTGGTACAACAGGAGTGTCCATTTCAATAATGCTCAGGTGTCCTCTTTGTGGGTCACACATAGACCGACTCTTTTGTCAAAACTGGGCATTAATAGAAGGACTTGCTTGCCAAGAGGACCTTGTTAAACATATTGTCAATGGGTCTTTCTTTGTGTGGTTTCATTTACTGGTAGCATTTCTTATTTTCTCATATGTCAAAATTTACTGTTGCTTGTTGACATTCCCAAAAAAATCAACACAAATTTATGTCTACTTGTTTGCCTCATTTAATAGCCTTTGTCAACTTTATTATTTTAACAATATTTGATGCTATGGACTCTGTTTGGATCCAGGGATGGTCCAAAGGTATTAGGAAAGCTCATGTCGGTTGCTATTATTGTCATCCATTTATCAACCCCATTATATATGGTGTCAAACTAACTCCTATCAGGACACAGATAAAAAAAACATTTTCAGCAGATACAGAGTTAAATACTTGTAGTGTTAAATTGATCATTAAACATGAATTGGTTATTGCTTATTAGTTATATTCTTTGTTTTCTGTTTCTGTCACGCCCTGGTCTTAGTATTTTGTGTTTTTCTTATTTATTTGGTCAGGCCAGGGTGTGACATGGGTTTATTTTGTGTTGTGTTTATGTATAGGGTTTTTTCGTAGGTTTTGGGATTGTGGCTTAGTAGGGTTGTTTAGGAGAGTCTATGGCTGCCTGAGGCGTTCTCAATCAGAGTCAGGTGATTCTAGTTGTCTCTGATTGGGAACCATATTTAGGTAGCCCGGGTTTCACTGTGTGTTTGTGGGTGATTGTTCCTGTCTCAGTGTGTTTGTATTTCACCAGATAGGCTGTATAGGTTTTCACGTTTCATTCATTCATTCATTCATTCATTCATTCATTCATTCATTCATTCATTCATTCATTCATTCATTCATTCATTCATTCATTCATTCATTCATTCATTCATTCATTCATTCATTCATTCATTCATTCATGCATGCATGCATGCATGCATGCATGTATGTATGCATCGAACTAACCACGCTGCATTTTGGTCCGCTTCTCTTTCAACAGAGGAAAGCCGTTACATTTTCTCCCTCACACCGTTAGTTAAGCTGTTGAAAACAATAGAATCAGAGCTAAAATAACACCGCCAAAAAACATGGATTGAAATGAGTAATGGAGTGAATTTAGTTGAGCTATTCTACCTCTAATCTGAAGTATTCTTGTAAAGAGTCAGCTTGTACAGCACTGCAAATGTAATAACAAATTTAAATGTGCCATTCTGGATGCATATTTAGTAGGGGAATTTGTTTTATTCAATAATACATTTTGCTCTGTTTCCACTTACTGTGTAAGGAACACAGGATCTATTTATCAGCCCATGTAAAAAGAAAACTGAGTTGATAAAAACAAATCTAGATGCCTAGACATGCTGGTTGCTAAGTGAACCTTTATTTAACTAGACAAGTCAGTTAAGAACAAATTCTTATTTACAATGACGGCCTACCCCGGCCAAACCTGGACGACTCAAACCCAAGAGAAAACCTCAAACCATAAGAACAGCTCAAGAAGCAGAACTACTACAATGCGGCCCTAGTAGTCCTACCTTCCATACAGGCATGTCTTTACAAACCTTAACTGTGTGATCCATCAGTAGGCAGCAAACATTTATGGAGGTTTACTGTAATGTGATAATGTTATGCATCATGCAAATTTCAGCGATGCAAAAAACTCACCTACAGTATGTAGAAGTTTGAAGGTCTCTCACTGCCATTGAAAAATATGGCCTAAAAGGGCAGACAGCAGAGGTCAAAGACTTATGAGACTATGTTCTGCAAATATAGAATAAGTATATTTGATATAAACAACATACATTGAAGATATGTGTGATTTCAGGCTAACATTGCTGCCTCTCACAGAGATTAAAACATTCCCTGGAAATTGTTAACATATGGACTAAAGCATTTTTTAGATCAGGTGAAAACAATTTTTGCTCTCGAGCTCCTGTCCTGTGATGCTACTGCATCATGAGTAGCCTACTCTTTGCAGGGAAGCAGTTTTACTAAATGTGATTAGGAACAGTATGTCCATTCAGACATCCACATAATTCCATCCTGAGCTTTTCTCACAGTGACCATAGCGTTCCTTATTAAAGTCACTCCTCCCTCAAGACCAACATACAAAACAGGCCACGACTAAAGTTCAGTTCTGTGTTAAAGACGGAGTAGTAACATAATCCTCTTCAGCAGCTAGAATGTCTTGTCAACGTGTGCTCTTCCTGGTGCTCCTGGTTTTCCTATCACTTAATAGTAAGTCTGGATTAAATTTGTGTTTACATGCCTAATGAAAATAGCACTTCTAAATTAAATGCTGATATGAATGCATTGGCATTCAATAGTTACATCTAAGTTGCATGTAATACAGTATATGCAATATGTTTTTCTTAAATTTATTGTTTTATTGGTTCCATTTTGTACTCCTTTTGGTTCTAACTATAGTTGTGCAGAATGAGGCTGCATCATTTCCCTTCTCTTGCCCCACCCTGAGTGGAGTCTGTCGAAAAGTTTGCCTGCCAACAGAGATGTTCTTTGGACCACTTGGCTGTGGAAAGGGATTCTTGTAAGTTTATATTTCAACAGTTCCACATCAAGTAAATGTACTACATAATGGGACACACTTTCCTTTGGAATATGTGGATTTACTAATCCATTATTTTATTTTCAGGTGCTGTGTTTCTCATTTCTTATGACAACTGAGTAGTTCCTAGATCAGTTCTGATCATTAACACATGGGACATATGTGAATAAAGACATCACCACCATCACCTTTTATGATATTTTCTTCTTATGTCCCTCCACCTGATATTGGGATTCTGTGGACTGCCTTCCATGACTTAACTGTGTATCTAACTTCCTGTATATTTATTTGTTGCACTTTACCATTTGTAATTGGCAGTACTGAGTAAAGAAAAAACATATTTCATTGCAAGAATCATATAGTAGAAAAGCAGCTTAGATGAAGGGGGTGGTGGGCGGGATGATAAATACACTGGGAAAACAATGCAATAAATGTGTGTATTAGTGTTCTTGTCACGGTCTTCCTCCTCTTCATCTGAAGAGGAGAGGCGAGAAGGATCAGAGGACCAAAATGCGGCGTGGTATGTGTTCATAGTGAATTTTAATAAAGAGAACACTGAAACACTATACAAAAGAGTAACAAAAACAATAAACCAACAACAACCGTGATGCTACAAATGACACCTGTGCTGACATAAGCCACTAACATAGACAATCACCCACAAACAAACAGTGCAACCCAGGCTACCTAAGTATGATTCTCAATCAGAGACTAGGCCGAAACATAGAAATCCCAAATCATAGAAAATCAAACATAGACTGCCCACCCAACTCACGCCCTGACCATACTAAATAAATACAAAACAAAGGAAATAAAGGTCAGAACGTGACAGTTCTCCTGTGAGGAGTGGAGGTAAAAAAAAACTGTTATGTTACATTATGGTGGTATTATGTTATTCACCACTCTTGTTTGGAAGAATTTATCAAACTTAAAAGAGGGCAATCTTGGATTGCAACATCCATTTCTTGACTATTAATTTCATGATACAGCTCCTAGTGAAAGTCTATAAATACCTTGCACAGGGGGGGCAAGTTTGGCTGCATCTAGCCCACAAATGCAATTGTATTTGTAACATGCCGAATACAACGTGTACACCTTACCGTGAAATGCTTACATACAAGCCCTTAACCAACAATGCAGGCATAGAGTTAAGAAAATATTTACTAAATAGAGTAAAAGTTTAAAAAAATATATAATAATAAGTAAGACAAGAAAATTACATAACAATAACATGGCTATATACAGGACCAGGTTTATGCTCACTCTTTGGTGAGGTAGCCTTTCTGGGCTTTTGTTACAGCTATTTTTTTTTCAGTGTCTCTTGTACAACGTTCCTGCAGGATTTTTGCCTTTTTGCTCTTTGGTGCAATAAATAAATAAATAAAAACAATAAACTTAATGACGTCCTCCAGAGATTATTGAACATTTCCTGTTAAGCGATATCCCAAGTATAAATACATCAGTGTACACACACTAAAGAGTAAAAACATGTGTTTTGCACAAATTTGTGTTTATTTAGACTGCAAACTTCAAGGAGTAGGGCATTCAAGGAGTTGGTCTGATGGTGCCCGCTGATGTCATCAGCCTCCCCCCATGCTTGAGGAGCAAACCTCCCCCCACTTGTGCCATAATGTCATGAGGCAACTGGACCACCTATTGAGATGTGCCTTTTATTAACTAAATCAGGTCATAAATTAGGTGAAAAAGAGACTGGAGTAGGACTTTAAACTCCTGGTACCTCGAATCCCTTCTTCCACTCCACCAACACCTTCCAGTTGCCAGTGCCAGGTGTTTAAAGGTTGAAGCCCTAGGTCTCTTACTTACAGGTTTTCACGGCCCCTTTAGGGTTGAATCCCTATGTAGCTGATGGTAGCCTACTGCTGGTCTGGAGGCTGCTACAGCCTATTACTCGTGTCCAGCGCTTAGGGGTGGTTCAAGTACCTAATGCAGAGGGGCTGTCCATTAGCCAGTTAGATAGCATTTAGGGTTCATGACCCTAAACCAGCGAGCTAATTCCCCACCCTTACACTTGCAACATTATTCACCTGTCTAAATTCTCCCAGGGGTTCTGATGTGCGTGAACTTGCAAGATAGTTTAGCCTTTACCTTTAGCGAGGCCTAGGCATAGGCTAAAACATGACATTTTATCAAAATACTTGCCAGCAATGACCTCATATTCTACCTCAAGTCAACTCATGCATGGGCTGACCCTTGAATCAAATCAAATTGTATTTCTCACATGCGCCGAATACAACACGTGTAGGTAGACCTTACAGTGAAATGTTACTTACAAGCCTTTAACCAACAATGCAGTTTTAGAAAAAAATTGTAAATAAACTGAAGTTTAAAAAACTACAAAAATAATATTAATAATAATTAAGGAGCATCAATAAAATAACAGTAGGCAAGCTATTTACAGGGAGTACCGGTACAGAGTCAATGTGCGGGGACACAGGTTAGTCAAGGTAATTGAGGTAATATGTACATGTAGGTAGAGGTAAAGTGATTATGCAGGTAAAGTGACTTGATTAGCTGTTCATGAGTCTTATGGCTTGGGGGTAGAAGCTGTTAAGAAGTCTTTTGGACCTAGACTTGGCGTTCTGGTACCATTTGCTGTGCGGTAGCAGAGAGAACAGTCTATGACTTGGGTGGCTGGAGTCTTTGGAAATTATTTGGCCTTCCTCTGACACCGCCTGGTATAGAGGTCCTGGATGGCAGGAAACTTGGCCCCAGTGATGAATTGGGCCGTATGCATTACCCTCTGTGGTGACTTGCGGTCGGAGGCAGAGCAGTTGCCATACCAGACGGTGATACAACCAACCATGCTCTCAATGGTGCAGCTGTATAACGTTTTGAGGATCCGGGGACCCATGCCAAAGCCTTTCAGTCTCCTGAGGGGGAATAGGGATTGTAGTGCTCTCTTCACGACTGTCCTTGTGTGTTTGGACCATGATACTTTGTTGGTGATGTGGACACCAAGGAACTTGAAGCTCTCAACCTGCTCCACTACAGCCCCGTCAATGCGAATGGGGGTGTGCTCAGTCCTCCTATTTCTGTAGTTCACAATCATCTCCTTTGTCTTGGTCAAGTTGAGGGAGAGGTTGTTATCCTGGCACCACACTTCCAGGTCTCTGATCTCCTCCCTATAGGCTGTCTCATCGTTGCCAGTGATCAGGCCTACTACTGTTATGCCATCTGAAAAATGAATGATGGTGTTGAAGCTGTGTTTGGCCATGCAGTCATGGGTGAACAGGGAGTACAGGAGGGGACTGAGCACGCAACCCTGAGGGGCCCCTGGGTTGAGGATCAGCGTGGCAGATGTGTTGTTACCTACCCTTACCACCTGGGGGCAGCCCGTCAGGAAGTCCAGGATCCAGTTGCGCAGGGAGGTGTTTAGTGCCAGGGTCCGTAGCTTAGTGATGAGCTTTGAGGGCACTATAGTGTTGAATGCTGAGCTGTAGTCAATTAATAGCATTCTCACATAGGTGTTCCTTTTGTCCAGGTGGGAAAGGGCAGCGTGGAGTGCAATAGAGATTGCATCATCTGTGGATAGGTTGGGGTGGTATGCAAATTGGAGTGGGTCTGGGGTTTCTAGGATAATGGTGTTGATGTGAGCCATGACCAGCTTTTCAAAGCACTTCACGGCGACAGACATGAGTGCTATGAGTCGGTAGTCATTTAGGCAGGTTGCCTTGGTGTTCTTGGGCACAGAGACTATGGTGGTCTGCTTGAAACATGTTGGTATTACAGACTCGGTCAGGGACTGGTTGAAAATGTCAGTGAGACACTTGCCAGTTGGTCAGTGCATGCTCGGAGTACACATCCTGGTAATCCGTCTGGCACTGTGGCCTTGTGAATGTTGACCTGTTTAAAGGTCTTACTCACATCGGCTATGGAGAGCATGATCACACAGTCGTCCGGAACAGCTGATGCTCTCATGCATGCTTCAGTGTTGCTTCCCTCAAAGTGAGCATAGAAGTTATTTAGCTCGTCTGGTAGGCTTGTGTCACTGGGCAGCTCGCGGCTGTGCTTCCCTTTGTAGCCTGTAATAGTTTGCAAGCCCTTAATAAAGATCTACAAAACATTTAAAGCATTCTACCTTCAATCTGGGCAAGTTTAGATCAGTGGCGTGGGCAGTTGTCCGTTGATGGCAGGGCCAGCTAAAATGTAGGTGTGCCAAAATGTAGGCACTCAAATTATCATTCAATTATCATAAAAACATAGCCCACCCTAAACCATACTGTAATCAATTGCACACAACAAACCATCTAAAGTGATTTCACTATCCAGACCAAATAGTATTTTAGGCCTACATAAATCCAGCACTCTTGCATTTAACATGCGACTCACACAGAACTAAACATAATAAACCCATAGGCCTATAGTTTAAATTAATAGACTATGAGACTAGAACATAATGCCCTGATATGACACTAATTATCACAGTTGACTTGGCAACCTCTCAGATCACTGTCTCAGAAACCATGAAATTGTAGGCTAGGTGGACACAAGTGTAACCATTAACATTAGGCAGGCCAAGAGCGTCATGTTGACTCAAAACAAATGTACTTTTTAAATTACTCTGCCATTTTTTAAGTCATGTCCCCCTGTCCTTGTCCTTTCCTGATGATGGGTTCTGACTTCTAAACTTGAAATATTGTTAGACATCAGGTATCCATCCTATGGAAAGGAGAAGGGCCAAAGTCTGGTTGTTACACCAGAAGTTAATGGTTATCTGTAGGAGGAATGTATATGGTGGAGGTCAGGTCACATTAAGGGAGAAGGAACAGTTTATTACCCACGTCCCTTAACTTCCTGCCTAGCAATAAAGATGTAATGTTTAGAGGGAAGGAGTAGACTTGTGCTGGTGGTAACATGTCTTTGTCTGACCCATTGGGTAAATACACTTTGTTTGAGCTTTTCATAGTTGTCTGTGAGTTTTTACTCTGTTCATTTTAGAACCTAAACAACATGAGCCTAAATAAATATATCTAACACACTGCTGTTGTTAGAATCTTAGTGCCGAACAATTGGGATATTTTTCAGCAATTAACCAAAATATTAGTTATTAGCTATTCAATGACATCGGTACAATTATTTTAATTCAAATATTCTACCTAGTTTAGTGCTGAATATGTGGTCAATTACTACAATGACTATACTCAGAGAGTTATGTTTACTCTTTGCTATCCAAGGCAGCGGAGCCCACTGTAACGGCAGATCTCCTCTTCGTCTGAAGAGGAGTAAGGATCGGACCAAGATGCAGCGTGATAAGTGTTCATGACGATTTATTAAAAAACAAGCTGAACACTGAAATACAAAACAATAAATGATGTGATGAAACGAAAACCGAAACAGTACCGTGTGGCGACAAACACTCACACGGAAACAAACACCCACCAACCAACAGAGAAACCCAGGCTACCTAAGGATGATTCTCAATCAGAGACAACTAACGACACCTGCCTCTGATTGAGAACCATACTAGGCTGAAACAGAAACCAAACATAGAAAAACAAACATAGACTGCCGACCTCAACTCACGCCCTGACCATACTAAATAAAGACAAAACAAAGGAAATAAAGGTCCGAACGTGACACCCGCCCCTAGCGCAGCCGGGTGAGATGAGATGGACGTGACAATTCGATGTAACCATTTCACTCAAACTTTAGTAACCACTGCTCGTACAACAAACAGAGATCGAACTACAGACGCCAATGCCACAAATCGTGAGATTCCTTTTTAGAGAACAGCACAATACACAACAAACCAATGGATAGGGGAGGAGACGAAACAACAGAGTATAACCAGGAGAGGAAACAGGTGGGGGGAAATACGTGCAGGTACAATACCAGACACAAACAACAAGCCAAATAGTCAACCTTTCTCTAAAGCATCTTGAACCATCAGAAGTCTCCCTCCTTAATCATGGTTTGTCTTTTGTTCCTACAGCATCTATTAATCATTTGAAAATCTCTGTAGACCTTCAGAAATTCAGAATTATCAGAGTTTTTTCCCCCTAGAAGTGAGGCTCAATCCACCCGTCCAGGGGTGGTATAATTTAAGTCCCTTCATCCCTCCCAAACATAGAAATCATTCAGTAGAAACATACTGCCACCTTCTGGGAAGATGGGGTTAAGGTTTGGTGGGAAAATAATAAAATAATTAAGAAACCCAGTTGAAGTCACGGGGTTGATGCTCACCACATATTACTTCAAATGCTAATTCCTGCAGTGTAGCGGATGGCACCGAACCTAGCCAACCTGCACATCAAGTATGTTGAAAAAGTTCACATTCTAAAGAAGACGTCCAACCCTTTTTTGAGTACCATTGTTTTTTTTAGTACATTTTTGTTCTGACCTAAACTCCCTGATGTCCTTTCACCAATTTGTGAATTCAATTGCAGGACTCCTGCGCTATGGGACATGATGAAGGAGGTCTGGACTTCCTGGACATACGCCTCACCAAATCAGGTACCTCCCTCTCATCTGCTCTATTCAGAAAGAGCACAAATAAATACAACTTCCTCCATGCTCAACGTTGTCACACCCGCCCTAAAGTCACCCTATAAGTCAACTACATAGGGTCAACCACATCTGCTCCAGTGAAAGCGCATTCGACAGAAGGATAACTCTTAGAAAGATTCAGAGCAATTGGCTACAAAAATACATGGTTAAACCAAGCTGAAAATAAACTCACAGACATTCCTAGAGCACAAGTACTGAGCAAGCCCAGAAGCCCTAGAGCTCCACCACAGATAGAACAATGAAACCGATATTTCACTGGATGTATAAATGTGAAGCATCCGGTTTGCGTTTCCACTGAGAGGAAGCCCAGTGGCCAGCAGTGAGTGAATAAGGAACGAGATGGATTTTGCCTGACATTCTGATAATTGAATCATCGGTGAAACATTTGATGGCAATATAGTTTTCTGTCTCCAAAACTACAATATGTTATGAACAGAGTGGACTAAGTAGACTTTACCCTTTGCCAAAGTTTTAAAACATTGTGTTGTTTAGAAGGAGAGCAAAGGCAAATTCAGTTATTGCACACGCGCACTTCAGAGTAGGTGTTCCCCAACAGAATCATGCTAATTTGTGCTATAACCTGCCAATAGGATCTCGCTAGCTCGTGCTTGGCTCAATCCACCTCCTTGCTTGTTCTGCCCACTATGGCTCATTTGTTCCCATTTGAAACGACAGGCTGTGGTGTATCTTGATTTAGTTCTAAAAGTCTTTGGCCAATAAAGGCAAAAATGTGGTACTCGTGAGTAGGGATGGGAGAATCTGTGGCCAGGAACAACAAAAAACAGAAATCATAATGGATTACAATGCAACAGAAGGAGGGGTGTACAATTTATACAAGCTGGTGACTGGCTACAGCTGCAAAATAGCTGACCACTTGTGATATTCTTCAACATCTTGGAGATCTCGGCTTACAACGCGTTTGTCATCTGGATGGCGTTGAACCAGGGAGGGATGTTCCAGAGGAGATGGCTCTTTCTCTAAGAGCTGGGAAAGGCATTGGTAAGACCTCAAATCCAGAGGAGGCAACATATCCCAAGGACCACAGCTTCTGCAGCCATTGTGAGGAGGATTCAGGAGGAGGATGCTGGTGCCCCATCCGCCCAACCCACAGAACCAACAACTCCAATACCGGAAGTAAGTGTGAGTGATGTTGTTGCATGCGTGTGTGCCTGACTTTCTTACCTTGGCTTGCTGCAACTATGTGAGTGAGTGAGTGAGTGAGATGTTAGTAAAATTCCTGAACTAAGTGTTTTCATCATTATTGAATGCAGCAGGTAGCAACAAGAAGAAGTGCGGACCCAAGATGGGAAGGAAGACACAGTACACATGCACCAAATGCAGAAAAATAGATTTGCAACACACACACAGTTAAACTGGGCCTGAGCGTCCAGCTTACTCCCTGGACCTCCCTTAGAGCCCTGCATGGGCATTAATTTGAATCCCTACCCATGCCCGCGACATTCTGTCCCTACCCTACCCAGGCCCCGATTGCGTCTGCCAAATTTAAAGGTAATGAACATGTTTTTCATGAAATGTAATGATATTTTTTTATTTAACCTTTCTTTAACTAGGAGAGTCAGTTAAGAACCAATCATTTTTTACAATGACAGCCTTCCCCGGCCAAACCCTCCCCTAACCCAGAAAGGTGCTGCGCCAATTGTGCACAGCCCTATGGGACTTCAGATCACAGCTGGCTGTGATACAGCCTGGGATCAAACCAGGCTCTGTAGTGACGTGTCTAGCACTGCGATGCAGTGCCTTAGACGGCTGCACCACTCGTGAGACATATTTGGATGACAGCAGATCAAAGTATGATGCCTATCAGTTAAGAGCGTTAGGTCAGTAACCGAAAGGTCGCTGGTTTGAATCTCCGAGCTGGCAAAGTGGAAAAAATCTGCTCCCTGGGTGCCAATGATGCTGGTTAAGGCAGCCCCCTGCACCTCTCTGATTCAGTTGAATACGGAAGACACATTTTGGTTGAATGCATTCAGATGTGCAACTGACTAGCTTTCCCTTTTCCAATGAAAAATGACTGTTGCTGATAAAGTTACTGGTCCCCTCCTCAATGTCAAACACTTGGATTGAGGAGGCGGGATTATTAAGGGGCTCACCTTAACTCTCATTTTATTACACCAATGGTAATATGATATTCTCTTACCTAATTTATATCATTACCAAATCAAATCAAACTTTGTCACATGCGCCGAATGCCTTACAGTGAAATGCTTACTTACAAGCCCTTAACCAACAATGCAGTTCAACAAAGAGTTAAGAAAATATTTACCAAATAAATTGAAGTAAAAAAATATCTAAAAATTAACACAATACAATAACGAGGCTATATACAGGGGGTACCAGTATTGAGTCAATGTGTGGGGGTACAGGTTAGTCAAGGTAATTTATACATGTAGGTAAGGGTAAAGTGACTATGTATAAATAATAAACAGCGAGTAACAGCAGTGTAAAAACAAATGGGGGGAGGGTCAATGTAAATAGTCTGGGTGGCCGTTTTATTAATTGTTCAGCAGTCTTATCGCCTGGGGGTAGAAGCTGTTAAGAAGTATTTTGGTCCTAGACTTGGCACTCCCGTACTGCTTGCTGTGCGGTAGCAGAGAGAATAGTCTATACGACTTGGGTGACTGGAGTCTTTGACAATTTTTGTGGGTTTCCTCTGACATACCTACAGTATGTAGGTCCTGGATGGCAGGAAGCTTGGCCCCAGTTATGTACTGGGCCATACGCACTACCCTCTGTAGTGCCTTATGGTTAGATGCTGAGCAGTTGCCATACCAGGCAGTGATGCAACTGGATGCTCTCGATGGTGCAGCTGTAGAACTTTTTGAGGATCTGTTGACCCATGCCAATTCTTTCAGTCTCCTGAGTGGGAAAAGTTGTTGTCGTGGCCTCTTCACGACTGTCTTGGTATGTTTGGACCATGATAGTTTGTTGGTGATGTGGGAACCAAGGTACTTGAAACTGTCGACCCGCTCCACTACAGCCCAGTTGATGTTAATGGGGGCCTGTTCGGCCGGCCTTTTCCTGTATTCTCTTGATCAGCTCTTTTGCCTGGAGGCGACCGACCCTCTTGTACCTTTTAGTTCAGAGTTTCCCAAACTCTGTATTCGGTACCACAAGCAGTGCATGTTTAGTTGTTTTGTCCTAACAGCTAATTCCACAGCTAATTCCAATTATCAAAGCTTGATAATTAGTTGATTATTTGAATCAGCTGTGTAGAGCTAGGGCAAAAACAAAAAGGTTAGAGTCCCGGGGATCAAGTTTAGGAAACCTTGCTTTAGTTTAAGCTGCTGCAGAAAAACAGTTAGTTCTGCGTTATGTGTGCCCAACGGTTTCTGGACCAATCAGATGGCCCTGAATGTTTTCGCAAATGTCTGGGTAACCAGGCAAGTGTGGAGGGCTGGCTTAGGCCTACTACAGCTTGGGCTGGATGACTGGATGAGTGACTCTGTCCTTCTGGAGGGGCATAGCAGGGTCGGTAGGACGGCCCCAGAACACTCTTCCCATCTTCCCCCATCTACATGGAGCATGGAGCTGGCTGGATGGATTGGATGTGACATGCTGGTATAAATTAGGTAAATTGATTTTAGTTTACCTGCATTAAAGTCCCTGGCCACTAGGAGCACCGCTTCTGGATGAGCATTTTTCTTGTTTGCTTATGGCTTTATGCAGCTTTTTGAGTGCGGTCTTAGTGCCAGCATCGGTTTGTGGTGGTAAATAGATGGCTACGAATAATATAGAGGAAAACGCTCTTGGTAGAGATTGTGGGCTACAGCTTATCATGAGGCACTCTACCTCAGGTGAGCAATACCTAGAGACTTCTTTAATATATCTTTCTGTCCGACTCCCATCTGCTACTGCAAGGACTGGTCCCAAACCCAACCGCAGTCCTACAATGTTAAGTTAGGCGTCTGTGACATAGCTCACTTGCCAGCCATGGTCCCAGAAATGTTGCTCCCTATAGGCAATATCAAATGCACAAAATAACTTAATTAAGAAATAGGTTAAATTACCAGAGATTCTCACATGGCCCTTATATTGTATTACTAGGCTATATCAGTCAATATGCTAGATGTAGATTGAAAAGAGCAGAGTTGGAGAGATATGGGTGATCAATATTTAGGCCAATTTCTATGCAACGTAGTGGGAGGACCCCCCGACCCCCTGCAAGTTATGTCCCCCTCTGCAGATAGCACTGCTGGGTGATTTAAAAAGTAATAGTCAATCGATCAATAATATAATAATACTCTTAGCAAAAATGTTTGTCTTTAATTTACAATACGTAGAATGTATGAGAATAGAAAGGTTCAGAAATGTTGTGTAACATCACAGAACAGTTTAAAACATATATGGCACATAGAAATCAAAACTGGATGTTGTTCAGAGATAGATGGGAGTGGTTAAGTGGAGCTTAAAAACAAACAAAAGATAACTATTGTAAAATATACTGTGTGAAGAGGCGACTCCGGGATGCTGGCCTTCTAGGCAGAGTTCTTCTGTCCAGTGTCTGTGTTCTTTTCTTAAACTTTTATTTTTATTGGCCAGTCTGAGATATATATATTTTTTCTTTGCAACTCTGCCTAGAAGGCCAGCATCCCTGAGTCGCCGCTTCACTGTTGATGTTGAGACTTGTGTTTTGCGGTTACTATTTAATGAAGCTGCCAGTTGAGGACTTGTGAGGTGTCTGTTTCTCAAACTAGACACTCTAATGTACTTGTCCTCTTGCTCAGTTGTGCACTGGGGTCAATGCTCTGCCTGACCAGAAAGCAAAGACCACCATCAACGCCATCACAGGGGGTATGTACAGCAGGTTTGGCGCTGCAGAGTCCATTCACAGCGACCAAGGCAGAAACTTTGAGTCCTTTGTGTGTGTAACCATATGTGAACGGCTGGGTGTGCACAAGACCGCACCACTCCGTTTCCCCAACAGAGTGATGGCCTCATGGAGCATTTCAACAAAACGCTGGCCATCATCTCTGCCAGATACCAGCGTGACTGGGACAAGCACCTGCCCATGGTCCTCATGGCATGCTGCACCGCTGTCCAAGACTCCACCTCCTGCATGCCTGCCTTACTCATGCTGGGGAGAGAGATCCGCACTCCTGCAGAGATGGCATTTGGGCCGACCCCCTGATAGCCCTTCTGTTCCACTGGTGCCAGAATAAGCCAGGAGACTCCAGGACTGTCTTGAGACAGCCTACACCTTCGTTAGGGAGAATCTGGGGAATTCAGATGTGAGGCAGAAAATAAACTACATTGTGTACACCTGGGGAGGCACTTTGAGGCTGAGACTACAGCCCCCTGAGGAAGAAAGGCTGTTGCCCCAAGTTCGACAGGCACTGGGTGGGGTCCTGCAGCATCCTTGAGAGGATGGGGGAGGTGGTGTACCAGGTCCAGCTGCCTCCCAGGGGGAGAAAGGTGGCACTGCTCCGGGACAGGTTATCCCCATACAGAGGGGCCTCTTCGCCCACGGACACCCGAGGGACCTTAACCCCCTGTGTCACTGATAGGTCCCCTGTGGCCCCATCCTTTTCCCTCTGTCCCTGCCCTCATCCCCTGTGCACAAGCGGGACAGCCCCATGCCACAGATTGCACTCCCTTTGCCACGAGTGGACACTGTCCCCATCACGCCTGTGCAGACAAAGTAGACCTCCGAATCTGTGTTTGTTCTCCCTGCTGGTCAGTTATGTGTAACTGTTTATGAGTTTCTGGTCATGTTTATTTGTTTCACAGGGTCTAGCATTTAGTTTATTTGATTTTTTTTAAATTTCCCCTTTATTTAACCAGGTAGGCCAGTTGAGAACAAGTTCTCATTTAGAACTGCGACCTGGCCAAGATAAAGCAAAGCAGTGTGACACAAACAACAGAGTTACACATGGGATAAACAAACGTACAGTCAATAACACAATAGAAAAATCTATATACAGTGTGTGCAAATGAAGTAAGATTAGGAAGAGCAGTTGGAGGCCACGGAAGGAGAGTTGTATGGCATTGAAGCTCGTCTGGAGGTTAGTTAACACAGCGTCCAAAGAAGGGCCAGAAGTATGCAGAATGGTGTCGTCTGCGTAGAGGTGGATCAGATAATCACCAGCAACAAGAGCGACATCATTGATGTATACAGAGAAAAGAGTCGGCCCGAGAATTGAACCCTGTGGCACCCCCATAGAGACTGCCAGAGGTTCGGACAACAGGCCCTCCGATTTGACACACTGAACTCTATCTGAGAAGTAGTTGGTGAACCAGGCTAGGCAGTCATTTGAGAAACCAAGGCTGTTGAGTCTGCTGATAAGAATGTGGTGATTGATAGAGTCGAAAGACTTGGCCAGGTTTGATGAAGACGGCTGCACAGTATCGTCTTTTATCGATGGCGGTTATGATATCTTTTAGGACCTTGAGCATGGCTGAGGTGCACCCATGACCAGCTCTGAAACCAGATTGTATAGCGGAGAAGGTACGGTGGGATTCGAAATTATTGGTGATCTGTTTGTTAACTTGGCTTTCGAAGACTTTAGAAAGGCAGGTTAGGATAGATATAGGTCTGTAACAGTTTGAGTATAGAGTGTCTCCCCCTTTGAAGAAGGGGATGACCGCGGCAGCTATCCAATCTTTAGGGATCTCAGACGATACGAAAGAGAGGTTGAACAGGCAAAAAAATAGGGGTTACAACAATTGCGGCGGATAATTTAAGAAAGAGAGGGTCCAGATTGTCTAGCCCAGCTGATTTGTAGGGGTCCAGATTTTGCAGCTCTTTCAGAACATCAGCTATCTGGATTTGGGTGAAGGAGAAGCAGGGGAGGCTTGGTCAAGTTGCTGTGGGAGGTGCAGAGCTGTTGACCAGGGTAGGGGTGGCCAGGTGGCAAGCATGGCCAGCCGTAGAAAAATGCTTATTGAAATTCTCAATTATCGTAGATTTATCGGTGGTGACAGTGTTTCATAGCATCAGTGCAGCGGTCAGCTGGGAGGAGGTGCTCTTATTCTCCATGGACTTTACAGTGTCCCAGAACTTTTTTGAGTTTGTGCGACAGGATGGAAATTTCTGTTTGAAAAGCTAGCCTTTGCTTTCCTAACTGCCTGTGCATATTGGTTCCTAACTTCCCTGAAAAGTTGCATGCCAGTCCCAGCATGCCAGTATGCCAGTCCCCCTGCTTTCTGTCAATCAATGGAATACCTGGGATGTTTCAGTGCCAGGCGTCCTTGGGGTTGGTGGACAGCGACTCGAGAATTGTTGTGGACATTCGCTCATTTATGTTTTATTCTCAGTCATTACAATAAATGTGTATTTTAGTTTAAGTGTATTTCTTTAAACATAGCCTACACAATACATTTCAACATACCAGTATCTGTGTAAACTTTAAAATACATGTTGGTATAAATAACATTTAAAATTCTGTGAAAAACAGTTGTACTGCAATTGAGTGCAATATTCCCAACATGTAGTATATCTTTGCTGGGGACTCTTATTTTGAAAACATAAAATCCGCGATCGTGGTACCGCCATAATATCCTGCTGCTAGAGAACGGTAATAACTTTATCGCAGTGAAGAATTGGACCAAACAAGACACTGACTGGTAAAAGGATCACACCATTTTCCCCAGATAGCTAGCTAGATAGATATGTTTACATTTCCATAATTGAGACTGTTCTGATTATCAGTATTGAGGAGCAGCCTGACATAAAATACTGTAACTTTCAGATCGCTAGTTACAATCTTAGAACATTAGCTAACGTTAGTTATCCGTGCCGTGGTAAATGAAATTCGTCTTTGTTGTTGTTAGCAGCACACCTAATGTTACCTAGCTAACGTCAGATTGTTCAGCCAATAGCGAAGTAAACTAGCTAGCTAACAGAGTTATTAAGGAAAATAATAGTTTTGTCCACCGGACCGAATGTGTTATTTTTGTCCCCAAGCATTGATTCCAAAATGTTTAACGTCTTTTAGCTGTGTGTTAATTTAACGTTAGCTGGCTAGGTTGCTAGCTACTGTAGTTATCACTGACGAGTAACGTTAGCTAGCTACTGTACTGTATTTGTGTTTTGTATACAGGCACCAACATATCTAAACGTTGATCATAGAAACTATTGACGTTATACTGTGATTTTTTTCCCCCCGTTTATTTGGACTGGTATTGGAATAATTTATTATTATGATATTAATCCCCTTACGAAAAAAGATTGCAGACAGAGAGCAGTATAATTAAGCAATAAGGCCTGAGGGGGTGTGGTATATGGCTAATATACCACGGCTAAGAGCTGTTCTTAAGCACGACGTAACGCGGAGTGCCTGGACACAGCCCCTTAGTCTTGTTATATATGCCAAATATCACAAGCCCCCGAGGTGTCTTATTGCTATTATAAACTGGTTACTAACGTGATTAGAGCAGTAAAAATGTATGTTTTGTCATACCCATGGTATACTGTCTGATATACCACGGTTGTCGGCCAATCAGCATTCAGGGCTCGAACCATCCAGTTTATTACTGCAGTTAGAGTGCAGTATAATTGCTGCAAATACTGCGTCCAAAATAAAATACAAATTTACTGCAGTAATTTTGCAGTACACTGCAATTACTGCGTTCAAAATACCACAGTTGACTGCAGTTACTGCACATTTACTGCAGTTTCAAAACTACAGTATTTTTTTGTAAGGGATTACTATAATCAAGTGATTATTTTCACTCCTCAGGCTGAGCTTCCCTGCTACCTTGCCGTACTCATCCCATTCTCCAAATAGACAGTGAGGCAGGATGCTGGGTCTGTGGTGCATGGATGCCCAACTGGGCCTTCTCACTCTGGTGCTGTGCTGCACACTGGCTCCCTTACCTGCGCACGCATACATCTATGCTGTGAGTCCTCATAATTGTAGAACTGTATGATCAAGTTTGTTGTGGATTTACAAGTGATGTTTGCCATTGCATTTGTCATAAAAAAATGCAGTTTACTGTCCCTGTGTGCTGGCATTGATTTTAAAACTTGTGTCTCTCTGTCTGGTAGCATTACAGCAATATGACTAACATGTTGTTTGAGGACCTGTCTGCCTTGTTTGGATCATCACTACCCAAAGAGGGACTTATGGTGAGAGTAGGGGAGGGGATAACATTCCCATTCATCCAATGGATAATTTGGCTAAAATGACATAATTTTCTTTCTCTTTGTCTTTAAGGGTGTGTTAGTAGAGTCCCGTCCACTCAACAGCTGCACTCCGATAGAACCTCCACCACCACGGCCCACATCTAGTGATTCCAACACGACCACTACTAAGTACATAGTCCTCATCCGACGCTATGACTGCAATTTTGATATTAAGGTTAGTGTGTGTCGCTATGCTGTTGGGTTGCTTAGGACATATGGTGTTTTCCATTTGAATTCAACCTATTTATTTATTGCAACATATTCAGTGTAAAACCACACTGCGTGTAGTGTTTACAATTATTATAGTGTGAATTATGATTTTGTAATTTAATGCAGGTGCTGCATGCACAGCAAGCAGGATTCAGTGCAGCCATCGTTCACAACATGTACTCGGAGACTCTACTCAACATGAACTACAGCAATGGTGAGGATCCTGAAATCGTCTTCAACTTCCCTAAGCTGCCTTTTTCCATTTCTGACAGAATCAGTTCCGTTAGTTTACTTCCCCTTAACCAGTTTGACTGATTTGTGTTCTCACTTCTCAAAACCTCAAGTAGTCTTTAACCAGTATGATCCTCCCAGGAAGTAAATACTTTGGTAATGCTGAGTGACAGTGCTCCCCTTTTTGTGTGTTTGTGTGTGTAGAAACCATTGCAGAGGAGATTGAGATCCCCTCAGTATTCACCAGCTACTACGCCTCCCAAATTCTCAGGACCTTCATCATTCCTGAACAAGGGTGATTTCCATTGATGTTCAATTATTTTTGTCAAGCGCAACGTCCATGACAACCTGTTCATGAGTGACATCACAGAGATTCTTTCTAGCGCTATTCACAATGTTAGATGGGGGTACGACTTAACTATCTGCTGATGAGTTATGGTTGCTAATGTAACCATTCAACATGGGTGTGTATTGGCTCTTTGGTAATGGTCTTGCACCGTAATGAAGATGGGACCTTTATTGGTTAGAGTTGCACTGAAATTTTGTCATATTCTTCACAACATCTTTGCACTCATCATGATGTCAGCCCCGCTGTGTGTCTGGTCCTATGTGGACGTCATCAGCATGTTGGTGATGGTATTGTCTGGCAGTGTTGTCCCTCTTAGTCATAGTCGCTTTTCTGAAAAAAAGCTGATGGTGCTGTATTTGGTATGCAGGGCCTATGTGATCCTCAAGCCGGAATTTGCCTTTCCACTCTCGTATTATCTCATCCCCTTCACCGGAGTGGTGGGCATGATCGTCCTTGTGATGGTTGTCTTCCTGGTAAGTGCCCTTGGGGAACAGCCTCATTTTGTAATGAATGTGGAATTAATTTCACAATTGAATAGTTATTGATTTCATTGCTACTTCGTAAATCACATCCTGGCTTTTAAAGCATACTCATTTTTAGAAATTTCACATACTATAAAACTTAATATTTTAGCATCCCCAAATTGCCTACTGTTTAGAACTTAAGTATGGGTATCTGGACACAGCCTCTGTCTCTTCATTCCCTGTCTTGTCTTGGTTTAGATTGTGCGCTGTGTGCAGTACAGGAAAAGGATGAGGAAAAATAGGCTGACCAGGGAACAACTAAAGAGGATCCCCATTCACAAGTTCACTAAAGGTAACTAGGGGGAGTGTCCCACCACACATTAAAATGAGAATCAGTCACCAGTTTAACTGGTCAAACACATTCTGGAACAGCAGTACTCTATTTCTTCGCTAGAATGTTGAGAAACCCGAATAACAAAAATACCAATCTGATTGTCTGCTCCTGTTATCATTCTGCTCCTGTTATCATTACATTACAGTTAGCATTACAATGCATTTACACATACATGTGAATCTTATTCTTTTTCTAGGTGATGAATATGATGTTTGTGCTATTTGTCTGGATGAGTATGAAGAGGGAGACAAACTGCGAGTTTTGCCTTGCTCACACGGTAATTATAAATTATAATGTTTGTCCCTGTATAACTCGCAATTGTTTTTCTCACAGTTCCAAGGTCATGGTTGCAGTAACTGTTTTATTTCTGTCATCTCTTCAGCGTACCACAGCAAGTGTGTGGACCCCTGGCTTACAGGGACTAAGAAAACTTGCCCTGTGTGCAAACAAGGTGTAACCCGGCCCAATCCGGAGTACTCTGAGTCCGAGTCTGAGGATGAGAGGGCACGTGGTGGAGACGAAGAGAGGGGGGAGGGCGAAGCTGACACCGAGCGCACCCCTCTCCTCCGCCCCTCCAACCCAGGCTTCCCCTCTGGCAATCCAGGGGCCTATTCTGCCACTGTCACCACAGTAACCACCGCGCAGTGCCTAGCCTCTCCCACTCACTGCGACTCGCCCATCCTGGAGTATAAGGGCTACTACTCCCCTCAGGAGGTGTCAGAATCTGATACTGAGGAGGGAGTGGTAGACTCCCACCCCTCAGACGATGACACTGCCCAGCTCATTGGTAGGGGCACAGTGGGGGTCTGAGAGCCTGGAGGTAGATGAGATGAAATTACTTTCTGCTAGCTGAAAAGGGTCAGTCTTGTCCCCCAGTGTGATTTTTATCACACGAAAAGATAAACTGGTTTATGGAGCTGTGGCTATGAAGTTGTCTCAGTCATAGACTTTCTAGAACACTATTGTCACTCAATGTTGCTAGCTCTAAGATGGTAAAATAAAGCCAAGATTCTGCTAGATTTTAGCAGTCCTTTTTAAATCTGTCTTAAACATGAGGCACACATTAAGTACAGTGAATCAGTTAAACATTTTGCTTTAAGTCTTTGCCAGTGCACTCTAACCCCCCACCCTCCTCCTAAACTTAATATTTTCACAAAATGATGTGACAGCCAGGTAGTCTCAATCTTAAAAGGTCATTTCTATATTTTTCAACTTCATATTCTTCTTCTCAAGCACCACCCCAACATCAACATGTGAAAATTTGCGTTTCTATGTTCTGTAGTAAAACAAAATAGTTTCCAATGACATCATCGGTGTTTATTGTGTGATTTTAACCAATTATGAGTCGGCATTGCTTACTAATTGTCTACTAATTGGTTGATGATGTCATTGGAAACACTTATCTTTTTTACTACAAAACATAGAAACGTACCATTTTCACATACTGCATGTTGTTGGGGTGGAGATTATAAATATAACGTTGAAACATTTTGACATTTCTCTAACTGTAGGTATTTGGTTGAAGAAATCCTGTCAATGCACTACTTGACAATTGACATACCCCAAATTCTTATTTTCAATGAACATACCAGGAGATAACCCACCTGAGATGACGGTAAAATCAATGTAGCATGATTTTCTTTGGTAGTGATTGAATAGAGACTCAACTCATTCACCAGAAAGGAAACTGCAGTGCTGCTGTCTCACAAATAACACATCTTCCCCATGCTAGTGGTATACTGTAACCTGTATGCATCTCTGTAACTGGTTTCTTTCATGATATTGTCGGTAAGTGGGAGTTAAATTTACTCTATGGTGAGTTTCATTCACTGTTTTATGGAGTTTTTTTCCTCTCTGATGGATCTGTTGGACAGTTAATTTGCCCTGGACCAGTAATCATGTGGCATGTCAAAGGAGAATATATATATTGTAAACCCCACTGTAATATGTTTTTATTGTCCAGCATCGTTTCTTTTAACTACTTTTACTCCTTTTAAAAGGTCTGAATTTGTCCAGTGTAATTTTATTTCAACCTCTTCCATAAAAAAAATTCTTAATGATGTAATATTTTTTGGGTTTTCTCTCTGTTTATTTTTGGTATAGCTGGTCCTGTGATATGGTGTCCTACAGTGCCAGTCAAAAGTTTGGAAACCTACTCATTCAAGGGTTTTTCTTTATTTTTGACTATTTTCTACTATCTTCTACATTGTAGAACAATAGTGAAGACATAAACTATGAAATAACACAAATGGAATCGTGTAGTAACCAAGTGTTAAACAAATCAAAATATATTTGAGATTCTTCAAAGTAGTCACCCTTTGCCTTGATGATAGCTTTGCACACTATTGGCATTCTCTCAACCAGCATCACCTGGAATGCTTGTCCAACAGTCTTGAAGGAGTTCCCATATATGCTGAGCACTTGTTGGATACTTTTCCTTCACTCTCCTGTCCAACTCATCCCAAACGATCTCAATTGGGTTGAGGTCGGTTGATTGTGGAGGCCAGATCATCTGATGCAGCATTCCATCACTCTCCTTGGTCAAATAGCCCTTACACAGCCTTGAGGTGTGTTGGGTCAATGTCCTGTTGAAAAACTAATGATAGTCCCAGTAAGAGCAAAACAGATGGAATGGTGTATTGCTGCAGAAGGCTGAGGTAGCCAAGCTGGTTAAGTGTGCCTTGAATTCTAAAGTAATCACTGACAATGTCACCAGCAAAGCACCATCACACCACCACCTCCATGCTTCACGGTGGGAACCACACATCTGTTCACCTACTCTGCGTCTCACAAAGACAGGGTGGTAAGAATCAAAAATCTCAAATTTGGACTCATCAGACCAAAAGACAGATTTCTACCTGACTAATGTCCATTACTCGTGTTTCTTGGCCTAAGCAAGTCTCTTATTTCTATTGGTGTCCATTAGTGGTTTCTTTGCAGCAATTTTACCATGAAGGCCTGATTCATGCCTTCTCCTCTGAACAGTTGATGTTGAGATGTGTCTGTTGCTTGAACTCTGAAGCATTTATTGGGGCTGCAATTTCTGAAGCTGGTAACTAATTAACTCATTCTCTGCAGCAGAGGTAACTCAGGGTCTTGCATTCCTTTGGCGGTCCTCATGAGAGCCAGTTTCATCATAGCGCTTGATGGTTTTTGCAACTCCACTTGAAGAAACTTGAAAAGCTCTTGAAATGTTCCGTATTGACTGACATTCATGTCTTAAATTAATTATGGACTGTCATTTCTCTTTGCTTATTTGAGCTGTTCTTGCCAAAATATGGACTTGGTCTTTTACCAAATAGGGCTATCTTCTGTATACCCAGTCTTACCTTGTCACAACAGAACTGATTGGCTCAAATGCATTAGGAAGGAAAGAAATTCCACAAATGAACTTTTAAGAAGGCACACCTGTTAATTCAAATGCATTCTAGGTGACTACCTCATGAAGCTGGTTGAGAGAAAGCCAAGAGTGTTCAAAGCTGTCATCAAGGTAAATATAAAATATATTTCGATTTGTTTAACACTTTTTTGGTTACTACATGATTCCATATGTGTTATTTCATAGTTTTGATGTCTTCACTACTATTCTACAATGTAGAAAGTTGTAAAAATGAAGAAAAACCCTTCAATGAGTAGGTGTTATTAAACTTTGGACCGGTAGTGTGTATATATATATATATATGTAGTTCCACTTATAATATGTATGTAGTTCCACTTATAATATGTATATATAATATGGTCTCCTTAAAAGAGATTCTGTCTGCTTTCTGAAGAAGTTGAACAAACTCAGGAATAGGAACACATTCACTCCTTATAGAATTGACATATCAGAATTCTTGGTTAAACTCTCCTTACATCATCCTTTGTCTACCTGTAGAAGTACATATTATTGTTAGGAGGATAGTGTGTATTTTAAGGGACTATTACCATGCATTGTATATAACATTATAGGATCATATGCACATGCATCAAACTACACTCCCTGAAAAGAGCAGGAGAAGAGGGTTACCAGTACTTAAAGTATTTTATATATTTATGGGTTGTCTCCATCACAGCTATGAATCTATTGCTTTCTGTATGCCTTTTATTGATTGTCTCTATACATTGCCTTCCTAGGAATACCAGAATACACAACTATTTGTTGACAAATTATATTGTGAACTGTCCTCCCATTTCACATGATGTATATATTTGAAATCACTTGTGTTGGATGAAGGTATTTTGTCAAAATGTACTTTTAAGCACATAATCAAAACAATATTCACAGTAGTAATCATGGCTAAAAGCTTCTGTGGTGCTCATGCCAAGTATAGGGACCAAGTTTGAAGTTATATTTAACTATGTATGTCTTCTTCATTCATTTATTTGGTCATTGTTGGTTAATCTTTGATTTCTGCTTTTCCATAACCACCTTCCTCACTTTGCTGAACATTTCTGGAGTCTTGTGACATTTGAAGTTGGTGCCATAAAACTAAATTTACACACACAATCTGTTTCAGGTCTTGAGTTTTTATCAGCAAAGAATCAACTGCCTATTGACAACACAGTTAGAAAACCATAGATACCCCTCCCCCTCCAGCAAACTACCATGAGTAACAGGAAGGGTGTATTGACTGTCTGAGTTGGAAAGTGAAGTAACGGTCATATGATTCACAATGGTCTTTGAAATCAGAATAATCGTTGAAAAGCTATTTCTTTGAAGAAATGTTCTGTTCATTACCAACTAACTGCAGATCTAGTGACTCATCCTGTACCATAAGCATGAATTTGCATCTATTACCCAGCCGTTTACCAGCCCTGCAGTTCCATTTCAGCCATGAATGGTTATGGTCAATGGATTGAAACAGTCACAATGCCTGAGTCGTTCCTATACTGTGTCAAAAACCCATTCATTAATTTATAAGCATATGCCTCAGAGTACAGTCATTAGGCTAATTAACATCAGTGGTGGAAAAAGTACAAAATTGTCATACTTGAGTAAAAGTTAAGATACCTTAATAGAAAATTACTCAAGTGAAAGTCACCTAGTAAAATGCTTCTTGAGTTAGTCTAAAAGTATTTGGTTTTAAATATACTTAAGTATCAAAGGTAAATGGAATTGCTAAAAATGTACTAAAGTATCAAGAGTAAAAGTATAAACCATTTCAAATTCCTTATATTACACAAACCAGACGGAACAATTGTATTTTTTTATTGACGGATAGCCAGGGGCACACCCCAACAAATGAAGCATGTGTTACCATGATCAGAGGCAGTAGGGATGACCAGGGATGTTCTCTTGATAAGTGTGTGAATTGGACCATTTTCCTGTCAAAATGTAATGAGTACTTTTGGGTGTCAGAGAAAATGAACGGAGTAAATAATGTACTATTTTCTTTAGGAATGCAGTTAAGTAAAAGTTGGCAAAAATGTAAAACAGTGAAGTACAGTACAGATACCACAAAAAAACGACTTAAGTAGTACTTTAAACCACTGATTAACATGGAGCATAGCTCAACAAGTCTGGCTACAATATCCTCAGACTGTTTTTCTTTCAATAAGGCTCCACCACACACTTAATTTTTTTAACTTTGCATTTATAACACATCAGTTGTGTACTTGCCCTTTTTGAAAACGTTTGACGTCACTCTGAAAGCATACACAGTGCATTCGGAAAGTATTCAGACCCCTTGACTTTTTCCACATTTTGTTACAGCCTTATTCTAAAATGGATTCAATTGTTTTTTTTCTTCATCAATCTACACACAATACCCTATAATGACAAAACAAAAACAAGTTTTTAGAAATGTTTGCAAATGTACCTTGCTCCGTTCATCTTTCCCTCGATCCTGACTAGTCTCCCAGTCCCTGAAAAACGTCCACAAAACATGATGCTGCCACCACCATGCTTCACCGTATAGATTGTGCCAGGTTCCCTCCCGACGTGATGCTTGGCATTCAGGCTAAAGAGTTCAATCTTGGTTTCATTAGACCAGAGAATCTTGTTTCTCATCTTTAGGTGCCTTTGGGCAAACTCCAAGCGGGCTGTCATGTGGCTTTTACTGAGGAGTGGCTTCAATCTGGCCACTCTACCATAATGGTGGAGTGCTGCAGAGATGGTTGTCCTTCTGGAAGGTTCTCCCCTCTCTACAGAGGAACTCTGGTGCTCTGTCAGAGTGACCATTGGGTTATTGGTCACCTCCCTGACCAAGGCCCTTCTCCTCCGATTGCGCAGTTTGGCTGGGCAGCCAGCTCTAGCAAGAGTCTTGGTGGTTCCAAACTTCTTCCATTTAAGAATGATGGAGGCCCCTGTGTTTTTGGGGACCTTCAATGCTGCAGAAATTTTTTGGTTACCCTTCCCCAGATCTGTGCTTCGACACAATCCTGTCTCGGAGCTCTATGGACAATTCCTTCGACCTTATGACTTGGTTTTGCTCTGATGCACTGTCAACTGTGGGACCTTATATAGTCAGGTGTGTGCCTTTCCAAATCATGTCCAATCAATTGAATTTACCACAGGTGGACTCCAATCCACCTGTGGATGGGCTAGTGGTAGTTGCGGAATGAGTATCAAACATGATTTCTACGTGTTTGATTCCATTCCATTTGCGCCGTTTCAGCCATTATTATGAGCCGTCTTCCCTTCAACAGCCTCCACTGATGTGAGTAGTAGATCTGTGCCAGCATAGAGGGATAGGCCAACGAGTGATATATGCTTCAGTAAGGTTGACTTCTTGGCATTCATAGCAATGGTTATCAACTGTACCACAGACATGGAATGTAAATCACAGAATGTAGAGAAGTTTTTGGGCATACAGGATTTGACTTCAGAAGAGTTACAGGGTGTGTTGAGTCGGGGTCCTCCCAGGCCTTTGGATGATGCAAGAGCAGATATGGTCAAAGTAGTGGAATTTGGTAGTGGGTGTTTAGTGTATGGTTTTACTTTTTGTATTATTAGTATTATTGCTTTTACATTTTTTCCTTTTTCCTTTCTCATTTAGTATCACAAATTATAATGAATTTATATTATAGTCCAGTTGGGGGCGGTAATGTAACATATTGGATGCCATCCGTTGTTAAACTCAAAAGAAGAAACAGCTGCTTCACAAGGAGATGTGAAGCAGCTCATGTGGGAGTGGAGGGGAACGAGGCAGTTGATGTACTGGCTAAAAAAGCACTAAGTAGTGGGGATGTTGATGTGGTAGTTTCAATGAGCAAGGCAGAGGCAAAAAGCAATATATGGACAGTGATGGTGGAGAACTGGCAGGAGCAGTGGAATAGAGATACTAAGGGTTAGGCATTTATTTCAAGCACAGAGGAAAGTTGGGGAGGGGAGAGCAGCAGGAAGGAACAGAAGAGAGGAGGCTATATTTACAACATTAAGGGTAGGACACAGTCAGTAGATTAAGGGTAGGGCACAGCCAGTAGATTAAGGGTAGGAAACAGTAAATAGATTAAGGGTAGGACACAGTCATTAGATTAAGGGTGGGACACAGCCAGTAGATCAAGGGTAGGTCACAGCGAGTAGATTAAGGGTAGGACACAGCCAGTAGATTAAGGGTGGGACACAGCCAGTAGATTAAGGGTGGGACACAGCCAGTAGATTAAGGGTAGGACACAGCCAGTAGATTAAGGGTAGGACACAGCCAGTAGATTAAGGGTATCACACAGCCAGTAGATTAGGGGTAGGAAACAGCCAGTTTAATAAGACCTTACATGTGATAGGAAAGCATCCAAAAGGAAAATGTGAGTATTGCCAGGAAAAAGAGACCGTGGAGAATGTATTGATACAGTGTGGACATTATTGGAGGGAAAGAGAGAGAATGACATCTAGTATGAGGGAGAAGGGGATACAGGAAATTAATTTGAAGTGTATATTGAATGAACGTCATTAGATATATTCTCAAATATGTTATCTTTTTTTTAAATCAACGGGGCCGGCAGGTGGGATTTAGTTTCTCCCTGTCTCTGCCCCACACTCCAGTACAGTAGGCGGCGGTAATGCACCTTAACGTTGGATGCCAACCGCCGATAAATCCCACCGAAGGAGTAGAAGCCGTTTCGCCATTACACGCCTGGAAGAGAGGCCATAAAGGTTTGCTAAAACAACGGTTAAAAAAAAATTGGTGTATGTACATCTATAAAGTTTAATATCATGCTGTCAATGGATGTAGCTATACTAACGTTCATGTTACGTATAGGAAGTAACAGCACATTACGCTTTGTGGCACTTAAAATATAACGTCATTCGGCCTGGGCCTAGTAAAAGCACCAACCATGCTTTGTTTGCGTCTGCCGCTTTTAGTACAATAGTAACGGCTAACGGTAGTTGGCTAGCTATCTTAGCTACAGCGTTGGGTAAGGTAGCTAACGTTAGCTTACTACTCTGAAAATGTAAACTAAGATACTAGTAAATTGGAAGTACCTAATTAAGCTACAACTGGCTACCATTAAAAAAGAAGTATAATACCTAGCTAATTTCACTAAACCTACTTTGAAACTCCTATTCAAGCTAGCTAACGCGGCTCAAACACTAATGTTACCTAGCTAGCTAGAAACATAAACAGCTAGGTAGCTACACCATACTAAAGGTGGTTAGTTAGTATCTTTGTACCTACTTGAAATGTCATACACGATGTTGGTTAGCTACTATAATTTGTCATGCGATTCCCAGTAGCAGCACTAGCAGAGATCAATCAGCAGGCAAATGCTTTTCGACACATTATAGTTATGGACAGAGTCATGTAGATATTCATTTGATGATATTACTAGTTAAGGGCGGCCCAGTGTAACTTGATATATTTAATTTGCTTGGTACCTAGAAAGCTTACCATTTGAACGTTTATGCTAATTTGTAGACTGACTTAAAATTTAGGGCGATGGCAGACAGTGATGATGAATATGATCGCAGAAGGAGAGACAAGTTCCGTCGTGAGAGGAGCGACAACTATGACCGCTCCCGAGAGAGAGAGGACAGGCGTAGGGATGACTGGAATGACAGGTGAGGAAGAGGGAATAGACTTTATTCGACATGGGAAGTGACTATATTCGAAATGAGAGAACATTTCCAATCCATTTCATGCATGGTATTTCACACGTATCTTTTTGCTTTTTCTGTTCACTGGCGCCCATCTGCCAGGGAGTGGGACAGGGGCAGGGAGCGTCGTAGCCGGGGGGAGTATCGGGACTACGAGAGGGGTCGAAGGGAGAGGTTCTCCCCACCCAGGCACGACATGAGTCCCCAACAAAAACGCATGAGGAGAGACTGGTGAGAATCAAATTAATCTACATCACTGTCTTCAAATCTAAAATGTTTGATCTAATCCTCCCTCTGTTTTGATCAGGGATGACCATGGAGGAGATCCCTACCATGGGGTGTATGACTTGGGTTATGGTGGTGGTGGAGGCCCCAGCTACGCTCCTCCACAGCCCTGGGGCCACCCTGACCTGCACCTCATGCAGCCTCACCATGGTATCCCCATCCAGGCAAGGTGAGGAGAGTAGACTGGGCACAACCAACCTGTTCATGCAGAGATGTCGTATGTGGAAAGCAGATAACCATCAAATGGCACCATGTCCCTGACTGGTGCTGTGATTGCTCCAGTGTTAATTTGTCAACCACAACTGACAAAAAGTATTTCTCTTGACTATTTTTCCTGACAAACTATGATAACGAGACCAGATGCCCTGTAAAATAAATACAGTGGGACAAAAAAGTATTTAGTCAGCCACCAATTGTGCAAGTTATCCCACTTAAAAAGATGAGAGGCCTGTAATTTTCATCATAGGTACACTTCAACTATGACAGACAAAATGAGAAGAAAAAAAATCCAGAAAATCACATTGTAGGATTTTTAATGAATTTATTTGCAAATTATGGTGGAAAATAAGTATTTGGTCAATGACAAAAGTTTATCTCAATACTTTGTTATATACCCTTTGTTGGCAATGACAGAGGTCAAACGTTTTCTGTAAGTCTTCACAAGGTTTTCACACACTTGCTGGTATTTTCGCCCATTCCTCCATGCAGAGCTCCTCTAGAGCAGTGATGTTTTGGGGCTGTTGCTGGGCAACGTGGACTTTCAACTCCCTCCAGTTAAGATCTGGAGACTGGCTAGGCCACTCCAGGACCTTGAAATGCTTCTTACGAAGCCATTCCTTCATTGCCCGGGCGGTGTGTTTGGGATCATTGTCATGCTGAAAGACCCAGCCACGTTTCATCTTCAATGCCCTTGCTGAAGGAAGGAGGTTTTCACTCAAAATCTCACGATACATGGCCCCATTCATTCTTTCCTTTACACGGATCAGTCGTCCTTTGCAGAACAACAGCCCCAAAGCATGATGTTTCCACCCCCATGATTCACAGTAGGGATGGTGTACTTTGGATGCAACTCAGCATTCTTTGTCCTCCAAACACGACGAGTTGAGTTTTTACCAAAAAGTTATATTTTGGTTTCATCTGACCATATGACATTCTCCCAATCTTCTTCTGGATCATCCAAATGCTCTCTAGCAAACTTCAGACGGGCCTGGACATATACTGGCTTAAGCAGGGGGACACGTCTGGCACTGCAGGATTTGATTCCCTGGCGGCGTAGTGTGTTACTGATGGTAGGCTTTGTTACTTTGGTCCCAGCTCTCTGCAGGTCATTCACTAGATCCCCCCCCCATGTGGTTCTGGGATTTTTGCTCACCGTTCTTTTGATAATTTTGACCCCGCGGGGTGAGATCTTGCGTGGAGCCCCAGATCGAGGGAGATTATCAGTATTCTTGTATGTCTTCCATTTCCTAATAATTGCTCCCACAGTTGATTTCTTCAAACCAAGCTGCTTACCTATTGCAGATTCAGTCTTCCCAGCCTGGTGCAGGTCTACAATTTTGTTTCTGGTGTCCTTTGACAGCTCTTTGGTCTTGGCCATAGTGGAGTTTGGAGTGTGACTGTTTGAGGTTGTGGACAGGTGTCTTTTATACTGATAACAAGTTCAAACAGGTGCCATTAATACAGGTAACGAGTGGAGGACAGAGGAGCCTCTTAAAGAAAAAGTTACAGGTCTGTGAGAGCCAGAAATCTTGCTTGTTTGTAGGTGACCAAATACTTATTTTCCACCATATTTTGCAAATTTGTATAAAAAAAATCCTACAATGTGATTTTCTAGATTTTTTTTCTCATTGTCTGTCATAGTTGAAGTGTACCTAGGATGAAAATTACAGGCCTCATCAATAAGTGGGAGAACTTGCACAATTGGTGGCTGACAAAATACTTCTTTGCCCCACTATGTATGTATATATATATATATATATATATATATATATATATATATATATATAGCTCCAAAAAATTAAGGGAACACTAAAATAACACATCCTAGATCTGAATGAATTAAATATTCTTATTAAATAATTTTTTCTTTACATAGTTGAATGTGCTGACAACAAAATCACACAAATTATCAATGGAAATCAAATTTATCAACCCATGGAGGTCTGGATTTGGAGTCACACTCAAAATTAAAGTGGAAAACCACACTACAGGCTGATCCAACTTTGATGTAATGTCCTTAAAACAAGTCAAAATGAGGCTCAGTAGTGTGTGTGGCCTCCACGTGCCTGTATGACCTCCCTACAATGACTGGGCATGCTCCTGGTGAGGTGGCGGATGGTCTCTTGAGGGATCTCCTCCCAGACCTGGACTAAAGCATCTGCCAACTCCTGGACAGTCTGTGGTGCAACGTGGCGTTGGTGGATGGAGCGAGACATGATTTCCCAGATGTGCTGAATTGGATTCAGGTCTGGGGAACGGGCAGGCCAGTCCATAGCATCAATGCCTTCCTCTTGCAGGAACTGCTGACACACTCCAGCCACATGAAGTCTAGCATTGTCTTGTATTAGGAGGAACCCAGGGCCAACCGCACCAGCATATGGTCTCACAAGGGGTCTGAGGATCTCATCTCGGTACCTATTGGCAGTCAGGCTACCTCTGGTGAGCACATGGAGGGCTGTGCGGCCCCCCAAAGAAATGCCACCCCACACCATGACTGACCCACCGCCAAACCGGTCATGCTGGAGGATGTTGCAGGCAGCAGAACGTTCTCCACGGCATCTCCAGACTCTGTCACATGTGCTCAGTGTGAACCTGCTTTCATCTGTGAAGAGCACAGGGCGCCATTGGCGAATTTGCCAATCTTTGTGTTCTCTGGCAAATGCCAAACGTCCTGCACGGTGTTGGGCTGTAATCACAACCCCCACCGTTTGAGCAGACACATGCACATTTGTGGCCTGCTGCAGGTCATTTTGCAGGGCTCTGGCAGTGCTCCTCCTTGCACAAAGGTGGAGGTAGCGGTCCTGCTGCTGGGTTGTTGCCCTCCTACGGCCTCCTCCACGTTTCCTGATGTACTGGCCTGTCTCCTGGTAGAGCCTCCATTCTCTGGACACTACGCTGACAGACACAGCAAACCTTGCCACAGCTCGCATTGATGTGCCATCCTGGATGAGCTGCACTACCTGAGCCACTTGTGTGGGTTGTAGACTCCGTCTCATGCTACCACTAAAGTGAAAGCATTCAAAAGTGACCAAAACAACATCAGCCAGGAAGCATAGGAACTGAGAAGTGGTCTGTGGTCACCACCTGCAGAACCACTCCTTTATTGGGGGTGTCTTGCTAATTGCCTATAAATTCCACCTGTTGTCTATCTCATTTGCACAACAGCATGTGAAATTAAATTTATTGTCAATTAGTGTTGCTTCCTAAGTGGACAGTTTGATTTCACAGAAGTGTGATTGACTTGGAGTTACATTGTGTTGTTTAAGTGTTCCGTTTATTTTTTGGAGCAGTGTGTGTGTATGTGTATATGTATATATATATATATATATATATATTACTTTTCATTTTAGTCAATGAAAATGTGACAAGATGAGAATTTCATATGATACTAATGGAAACTTAATTTGACATGAATCTCCTTTTCTGTTTTGTCCAATCCTAAACATGTATGCATGCAGATTATTTAATTCAAACCTCTCATTGGCAGAATTTATATCTTTCAGTTGTGCGGTCTGATTGGGCTGATCTGCCTGGCTCTTAAATCAGTTTATTTGTTGCATTTGCAGACATTATTGCAGTGAAATGCTTGTGTTTCTAGCTCCAGCGGTGCAGTAATACCTAGCAATACATTTACAAAACAAAATAATACACACATAATCCAGAAAAATTAAGACATTTCAGAAGGCGCAACGTCAGAGACCGGAATATAAATGTATACATATAATGTACACTGAAGTGGTCTGTGGTCACCACCTGCAGAACCACTCCTTTATTGGGGGTGTCTTGCTAATTGCCTATAAATTCCACCTGTTGTCTATCTCATTTGCACAACAGCATGTGAAATTAAATTTATTGTCAATTAGTGTTGCTTCCTAAGTGGACAGTTTGATTTCACAGAAGTGTGATTGACTTGGAGTTACATTGTGTTGTTTAAGTGTTCCGTTTATTTTTTGGAGCAGTGTGTGTGTATGTGTATATGTATATGTATATATATATATATATATATATATATATTACTTTTCATTTTAGTCAATGAAAATGTGACAAGATGAGAATTTCATATGATACTAATGGAAACTTAATTTGACATGAATCTCCTTTTCTGTTTTGTCCAATCCTAAACATGTATGCATGCAGATTATTTAATTCAAACCTCTCATTGGCAGAATTTATGTCTTTCAGTTGTGCGGTCTGATTGGGCTGATCTGCCTGGCTCTTAAATCAGTTTATTTGTTGCATTTGCAGACATTATTGCAGTGAAATGCTTGTGTTTCTAGCTCCAGCGGTGCAGTAATACCTAGCAATACATTTACAAAACAAAATAATACACACATAATCCAGAAAAATTAAGACATTTCAGAAGGCGCAACGTCAGAGACCGGAATATAAATGTATACATATAATGTACACTGAACAAAAATGTAAATGCAACAATTTCAAGTATTTTACTGAGTGACAGTTCATATGAAGAAATCAGTCAATTGTAATAAATCAATTAGGCCCTAATCTATGGATTTCACGACTTGGAATACAGACATGGTAGGGTTGTGGATTTTTAAAAAACAGTCTCTGGTGTGACCACTTTTTGTCTCATGCAGCGCCACACATAGCCTTCACGTAGAGCTGATCAGGCTGTTGATTGTGGAATGTTGTCCCACTTTTCTTCAATGGCTGTGCGAAGTTGCTGGATATTGGCGGGAACTGGAACATGCTTTCGATCCAAAGCATCACATACATGCTCAGTGGATGACGTGTCTTGTAAGTATGCAGGACATGGAAGAACTGGGACATGTTCAGCTTCCAGAAATGATGTACAGATCCTTCCAACATGGGACCGTGCATCAGCAATCTGAAACGAGGTGGCGGATGAATGGCACAACAATGGGCCTCCAGGATCCCATCATGGTATCTCTGACCATTCAAATTGCCATTGATAAAATCCAATTGTGTTCGTTGTCCGTAGCTTATGCTTGCCCATACCATAACCCCACCGCCACCATGGGGCACTCTGTTCACAACGTCTACCATCTGCCCAGTACAGTTAACTGGGATTTATATGTGAAAAGTACACTTCTCCAGTGTGCCAATGGCCATCAAAGGTGGCTTACAAAGCCTAATTTCAGTCAGGTCAAGACCCTGGTGAGGATGATGAACACGCAGATGAGCTTCCCTGGGACGGTTTCTGACAGTCTGTGCAGAAATTCTGCGGTTGTGCAAACCCACAGTTTCGTCAGCTGTCCGGGTGGCTGGTCTGACGCTCCCGCAGGTGCCGCAGGATGTGGAGGTTCTGGGCTGGCGTGGTTACGCGTAGTCTGCGCATGTGAGGCCGGTTGGATATACTGCCAAATTCTCGACTGACGTTGAAGGCGGAGGAGTATGGTAAAGAAATGAACATTCAATTCTCTGCCAACAGTTTTGGTGGACAGTCCTGCTTGAGACCTAATCTATGGCATTGTGACACAACTGCACATTTTAGTGGCCTTCTATTGTCCCCAACACAAGGACCACCTTTGTAATAATCATGCTGTTTAATCAGCTTCTCTATGCCACACCTGTCGGGTGGATGAGTTATCTTGGCAAAGGAGAAATGCTCACTAACAGGCATGTAAACAAATTTGTGGCAAAAATGAAAGCTTTTTGTGCGTATGGGGACATTTCTGGGATCTTTTATTTCAGCTCATGAAACATGGGACCAACACTTTACATTACATTTACTTTACATGTTGCATTTTATATTGTTGTGTGTATGAAGACAGCATATGACTAGAAAAGGTGTGTACAGCAGTAGTTATCTCGGATGAGCCATGACTAGAATATAGTTTTCTCCCACACAGCTCTGGTGGTCACGTCAGTCACTCCTCAATCTTTTGAACTGATGCGAAGCCAGGACACTTGATTTGTAACTAAGGTCAACTAGAAACCATGTTTACTCTCTCTTTCTTCCATGTAGACTATTTTTGTTTTAAGATTATATCACTAGTTCTATTTTCCCCATGTGCGCTGTTATTCATTCCTCTGCGTTGCTGCTCCCGCGCTGCGGCCTGCAAATGCGAATGGAATATTAGGAGTATAGTAGTACTTCTGCGTTTTTGTAATGCTGAAGCTCCTTTTCAAGGAAACTAATGTTATTTACCCCGTTGAGGGTTATGATGGGGAGAAAATCTGAGCTGTAAATTGTTTAACCTGAAGCCAAGGCTTTATTACCTATATGGTTAATTATGGCTGGCATTGGTTACAATCTGGCACCATCTCAATGTTTTCAGCTAAGGAATATGAGGGGATAGTATAGGCCTAGTTGGACAAGGCTATCTGAATGTGGACATGATGGAAGTTAGAGGTAGCCTATATATTCATTATTTAATATTGTGACCTGAAATGTCTGTCTAAAACTAGACTAAAATTGTCCAGCGTTTAGGCGATAATAACTCAAACTTAACGAAGGAAGATATGACTAAAAGGTATTTTAAGACTAAATCTAAAATTGCAGGCAAAACTAACACGACTGTTCCACCAAATAGATTATCTTGCCCTTAGGTCAATGTTATTTCACACACTTTTTTTAAAAACTCTGTCCTATGTTTTCTAGGCTAGGTAACATCCATGATATGGACCTGGGCCCACCGCCTCCAGTGATGAAGAGCTTTAAGGAGTTCCTGCTGTCCCTGGATGACTCTGTGGATGAGACTGAGGCAGTTAAGCGTTATAATGAGTACAAGATAGACTTCCGACGGCAGCAGATGCAGGACTTCTTCCTTGCTCACAAAGATGAAGAGTGGTACGTTTATCAGAGCCTTTGCTGAACTATTAGTATTAATAATCAGTGTGCTATGAATTAGACTGTCTACACTGACAACCTCTATTTACAGAAATGGTCTCTGTCAAATAGATGTGATAGTTGAGATTGGAGCCTTTTGTTAATGGCTTGGTAAAGACAGTGTAGTTTGGAAGATATTTGACCGGGTGCAATATCAAGACATGTGAGAGTTGAGTCTAGTTGAAAAATGGTATGGACAAATTTGGTTATCTAAAGCATCCTGAACATACATCATTATTTTCAAAATGACTTTGATCTGTTATTGATAGTGTTAAGAAAACCTAGTTTTTGGGGTAGGCTTATTATGCATACCATGCCACTTTTAGATAAGAATGGTGGGTTATTACAATGGTTGGGCACTATCATTGATGGTCAGTAAATAGCCTAGCTAATAAACAGGATATAAAGATTTGACTGAAGTTAATCTGATTGGATTGTCAGTTGTCACAGTTGTAAATAGAATACGGTTGTCTCTGGTGCTTATCACCTTTTTTTTCCACCGGTGTGTCCAGGGATCATACATTGTCAATGCTCCTTTTTTAGTTTTCTTAACTTAACCAAACCTTCTTCCCTCCCACTCCTCCCCCGTCCTTCACAACAAGGTTTTTGAAGACGAGACACTGGAACTCTTCACAGGAATCGTTGTTAGACAGCTAGGGCTTGCACTGCGCACAATGCAGTTGCTCTTAGACGTACAGTACCAGGAATCTTAGCTAGACAGGCAAATAAACCACTTTGCGCGCATGGAAATATTTTTTCTTTTCTTTAGTATGTGATGCTTTTTTCCCCCATTTTTGTTTTTGTATTTGGATCAAAGCGAATCCCGAAAATGAAATTGTGTGCACACAAACACAGTAGGGGGGTGAAGTGGAGCGCATTTTTACAGAAGAGACCCCTCTCAGTATATATGTGTGTTGTTATACTGGGAGAAGAAAAGGTAAATTTAGTCCACACCATGGCAAATTTGCCCTTCTGAACTGTAAAATTCTGAACTGTTCTTTCTTTTTTTGTCCTTTTTGCCTTTCTGCCTTATTTTTGGTGAGTTAACCTAAAGCTTCCTGATATGTTTCACAAACAGCTATACCCACACACAAACATAACACCATGCAAACTTTGTGAAAAATCTACAGTAGCTCCTCAAACCCCAGAAAGCACCTAGCATTTTCAGGCCCTGTTTCTTCATATGGCAGTCACTTGATTAGGCCTAGCTAGTTGCATTTAATTGATGGACGTGCTGTTTTCCTCCCTAATAAAACATTGCAGGATTCAGGAAGGTTCAGAAAAACCAGGTGTCCTTAGTATTTTTTAAATGTAATGTTTGATTTACTGTTTGGGTATAGAACTGAAGTAGATAGGGCCCAGTTCAGTGTTGTAGGCCAGTTTATTTGGCCTGGCCATGCATACAAGTGCTTTCTTTAACATTCCTCCACTCCATCCCTGCCCGTCTCTCTCCTGTGCCTTTTTGGGGACATTGTTGTAAACGCAGGTTCCGATCCAAGTACCACCCAGATGAGGCGGGCCGGCGGAAGGCGGAGTCCCACAGTGCCCTGCAGAACCGGCTGAATGTCTACATGTTCCTAATGGAGAACAGCTGGTTCGACACGGTCTCGCTGGACATAGAGAAGGCCCAGGCAATCATGAAGGTCTTGGATGCAGGTAGAGTCGTGGGAGGGGAGGCTATGGGAGGTGTCTCTAATGGCTTCATTCATCTTTCTGTTGGAGAGTATTTTGCTGTCAACCTTCGTTTTAAGCAGTGTCAGGAGGAGTGAAGTGTTTGTATTTGTTGGTGAATATTAGTAACCTCAACAGGTTCTATATCCTAACCCAGTCCTTTCCCCTGTCCTTTAGCTGTGATAAAGATGGAGGGAGGGACAGATTATGACCTGCGCATCCTGGAGCTTCCGTCTGAGGAGGAAGAGGAAAGAGGGAGAGCTGACAGGGCAGCAGCTGGGGGTCCGGGAACTGAGCCCCCCAAAAAAGAGGAGCCTAAGGATATGGACAATGACAGCAAACCCCCAGCTGACAAAGAGAAGGTATGCTGTCTCTTGTCGTAACCACTTTTTCTTTGTCCTGGCCTGCTCTACTCTTGCCCTTCAGAACAGGAATCCCTCTTGTCAGCTGGTCATTGATGTAAGCGAACTCTGCCACAGGGGGAGAATGATGCCTGCAGCATGGAGAAGGGTGAAAACGGTGGTGGTGAGGCAGCAGAAGGAGGGAGTGAGGGAGAAGAGGAGGAGGAGGAAGGAGAAAAAGAGACGAAAAGCAAAGAGGTTGTGCCTGAGCCTAAGAAGGTTAGTGTCTAGCACCCATGTGTCTTATTCGCTCCTTCTGTCTTTAGAATGAATGTGGTGTGCTTAACGGGGCCGAATCCTAACTTGAGATCTATGTGAACGTTTGTGTAGTCTTGTATTGATGACGATGAGAAATTTGTACAGGAGTTTAACACAGATCTTAAGTTAGGATTTGGGCTTATTGACATGGATTTATTGACCCTTACCACAACCTATTTTCCTTCATGTGTTAGCTGAGTAAGAAGAGGAAGAGGAAGCACAGTGAAGATGAGGCCAGTGCCTCTGAGAGTGACTCAGACTCGGACTCCAACTCCCATCATTCCTCTGATAAACCTGCCGAGAGGGAGGAGGGTGAGGAAAAGGAGGATGAGGGTGAGGAAGGGGAGGACAAGGATGAAGAGGAGGAAGAAGAGTGTGAAGGTGAGCGACGACAGGACTGAGATGGGGTCACTGTTGAAAATATATTTGAATATTAAAATGTTTTAAGTCTCTAGTCATGCCATCTCTGCACCCCACAAATTGTGTAGCTGACAGAAAAAAAATCAAAGACGAGAAACCAAAGGAAAGAGAGAGGGAGAAGGAAGAGAAGAAACCCAAGGAGGACCAGCCACCGAGACCCCGGCCTCTCCACAGGACCTGCTCTCTATTCATGAGGAGCATCGCCCCCACCATCTCCAAGGCAGAGATCATAGCTGTAAGTTCATTCAATCTGACTGTACAATCATACTGAACACTTGAATGGACTGTCCGAATTATTCTGGATTCCTGTATGAAAAGTTACATTGATGCAAAGGACTCCGATACAGCTGTACCCACACACACAATGACCTTAGGCATCCAAGAGGATGAACTAACCTATTGTTTCTGCCTCAGCTGTGTCGGAGATATCCTGGGTTCATGCGAGTGTGTTTGTCTGATCCCCAACCAGAGCGCAGGTTAGTTCCACTTCCATCTGACCATACCCGCAGCCTAACCCCCTCTGCTGCTAATGGACTATAGTGGACTGTTAAAAATGGAACTTCTGTCATTCACCTCATGTTTGTATACCTTTAACCACCTCCGTCCAATGTCAGGTTCTTCCGTCGCTGCTGGGTGACGTTTGACCGTAGTGTCAACATCAAAGAGACCTGCTGGAACCTCCAGAACATCAGAGTGAGTTTAACAACCTCTAATCAAGACTACAACATTAGGTAGTTCTGGACCTGGAACCCGGTGATGAGCAAGATATTGCACTTGAGTCACACAGCTGGTTAGTGAGTGTTCTGACCCTGTATGTCCCCTCTCTGCTGCATGTAGCTGCGTGACTGTGAGCTGGCTCCGGGGGTCAACAGAGACCTGGCCCGGAGGGTCCGCAACATCAATGGTATCACTCAGCACAAACAGGTGCTGCGAAACGACATCAAGCTGTCAGCCAAACTCATCCACTCCCTGGACCACAGAGGCAGGCTGTGGAGCCACAAGTCCCGTGGAGAGGCAGTGTCTGCTGTGGAGGTACACACACAAGCAATTGGGTGTCTTTGCAATACATATGAGTTTCTTGTATGTTTAATATTGTATTATGTGGTATCAGGTGGCGGCCCAGAACCCCATCCTGAAGAACATCACTGACTACCTGATAGAGGAGGTGAGTGCTGAGGAGGAGGAGCTTCTGGGCGGTGTGGGTGGAGCTGACGCAGAGGAGGGCACCAAGGAGGGCTACCCAGCCGAGATCACTGTGGAAAGGGACGACAAGCTGGTCAAGGTCCGTCCATCTGCCTTGGCTCACACTGATACACAGCCGCTTTACACGCTCTTTGTAGGTAGTGAACTGTGTGGGTTTTGTTTGACGCTAGTCAAATGGTCAAATTAAGAAGGGAAAAGTAAATTATCTAATGGTGACTTGATTTCCTTAATCTCTTCCCAGGTGTTGGACCGTCTTCTCTTGTACCTGCGCATTGTCCATTCCATCGACTACTACAACAACTGCGAGTACCCCAGCGAGGATGAGATGCCCAACCGTTGTGGCATGATCCATGTGCGTGGGCCCATCCCTCCCAATCGCATCGCACACGGGGAAGGTGAGCACCACACTACTGTATATTCAACACTGGCTGGGCATCATAAACTGACACTATTGACTGACTGTCTCCCCCTGTCATGCACCCAGTGTTGGAGTGGCAGAAGACATTTGAGGAGAGGCTGAGCCCCCTGTTCAGTGTGAAGGAGAAGCTATCGGAGGAGGAGGCAGGAAAAATGGGCCGGAAGGACCCGGAGCAGGAGGTGGAGAAGTTTGTGTTGGCCAACACCCAGGAGCTGGGCAAGGACAAGTGGCTCTGCCCCCTCAGTGGCAAGAAGTTCAAGGTGCATCTGTATTTGTGTGTCTGTGTTAGGATGGAAGTAAATTGGTCAAATAGTAAATATTGCATACCCAAAGAGCATTGAGCATGTACTGGTCTTCATCGCCTTGCCAAGGTGTGGTGCAGATTAAAATGTGAATGAATTTGTTCCTTCTGCCTGGCCAGGGCCCAGAATTTGTGCGCAAGCACATCCTGAACAAACACGGGGACAAGATTGAGGAGGTGAAAAGGGAGGTGGTGTTTTTCAACAACTTTCTCATGGATGCCAAGCGACCTTCTCTCCCAGAGATGAAGCCCCCTCCTCCACTCGGCCCAGGACAAGGTGAGGGACACGTTGCACATACAAATAGAATCAGTAGACCTGACACGATTCCCTGTTCTCTCTGACAGTCATGTCTGTTCTACACCATCCAGTTTTATTTTAATGTTCTGTAACATTACATCTTCCTGAACAGGCCCCTAGTGCTTCTAGAATAGTTTAGGTGTAGGTGATGCTGTATCATTGAATCCTTTTTGTCCATATTATTATTCCACTGACTTTGTCTCTCTCTATCTTTCTGTAGGAGTTCTCTCTCCAGGCATGCCCTTCCCTCCCCAAGGCCTCATGGGCTTTGGGCCCGGTCAGCCTCATCCTCCTGTCATGGGTTACGGAGGTGAGCCTCTACCTCCCCACCTGTCATATTACCAATCACATTGTGTAAAAGGGACTTAATGAATCAATGGTGGAAAAGTACCCAATTGTCATGCTTGAGTAAAAGTATAGATACCTTTTTAATAGAAAGTTAGTCAAGTAAAAGTGGAGGTCACCCAGTAAAATACTACTTGAGTAAAAGACTAAAAGTATTAGGTTTTTAACATAAGTATCAAAAGTAAAAGTATAAATAATTTCAAATTCTTTATATTAAGCAAAGTAGACAGCACCATTTTCTTGTTTTTTAAATGTACGGATAGCCAGGGGCACACTCCAACACTCAGACATAATTTATAAAAGATGCTTTTGTGTTTAGTAAGTCTGCCAGATCAGAGGCAGTAGGGATGACCAGGGATGTTTTCTTGATAAGTGCTTGATTTGGACCATTTTCCTGTCCTGCTAAGGATTCAAAATATAATGACTACTTTTGGGTGTCAAGGAAAATCCATGGAATAGAAAGTCATTCAATTTCTTTAGGTGAAGTGAAGTAAAAGTTGCCCAAAATATAAATAGTAAAGTACACACCCCAAAAAACGACTTTAGTACTTTAAAGTATTTTTACTTAAGTACCTTACACCACTGTTTTTACATTAGCACTTGTCCTGACATTTTGTTCAAAGGAAGTTTACAACTATGAAATTCATTTGGTTGCAGCTCTCAGGTGTTCTGACATGACACTACCTTTCTCTTCAAGGTGGACCTCCTTACCCACCAAACCAGTACGGAGGCGGCCGGGGTAACTATGACAACTTTCGTGGACAGGCTGGTGGCTACCCTGGTAAACCCCGCAACAACAGGTGAGACCTTGGTCAGTTATGGACAAACATAGCACCACTAGCTTCTCCTTTTCTGCAAATGACTTACTTGCATTTAGAAACCTCTGTTAATTTTTCTCTGTCCATTTCTATACTGTTCCCCTCCGCTCTGCATCCTGGCTGTTTCCTTCAGAATGTCCCGGGGAGATCCACGCAACATCATTGAATATCGTGACCTCGATGCACCTGATGACATCGACTTCTTCTAGACTATTAATTTTATTTATTTTGTTTTTAATCATTGTGTAATTTCCCTGTCTCATCCCCTTATGTAAAGTAATGATTCATTAGCATTTTTTTTTATGTCTGCAGAGCAAAGTCTCGGTGCAATTGGAACACACTTGAATTGTAAGAAATGTCCTCAATAAAAACTAATTTGACATTAGCACAATTTTTTACAAAGATATATATTTTTTATATGGGTGTATTAGATCAGGAATACAGCAAACCACATATTTGGCATGCAAAAATCAACAAACGTGACAATCAAATAGAAAACAGGACTTGCTTAATTCAAGCCAATCCTGTTAGTTATATTTCTAATCATAAAGCCTAGAAATGTTTAGCTTTATTAGTTGGGTGCTGGTCTGGCTTTGCAGATGAATGTATAGGCAACGGTGCAGTGGTTGTCATTGAGTTTCCCAGATGTGATATGGGCACAGTCCTCTGTGCCCCCTATAGAATGCCCCGCCCAGTTATCAGGTTGGCCTGGCATCCATTTACTGCAAACACACAGTGAAAATACAGTTATTGTACTATTCAAGCACCCGACATAACAATAAGAACAAAAAATTGTCCAACTCATAATGACTTGATTGTACTTGCCTCCGGTTCATGATGTAAGGACTCCCGTTGACCCACTCCCACTCTCCAGTCCTCTCATCTGACAGGCCAAGCCAAAAGGGGTGACCAACACTCATTCTGTTTACAAAGACCTGTTACAGCGGGAATGAGTGTCAGGACAGGGTCTTCTAAATTAATGTCTAAATGCATTTGATGATCAGCAGAGGGCAGTGTAAAGCCCTCAAGAGTGCGGAATTGTGCCAGTTCTGTATCTTCAGCGTCCATACTGAACCACTTTGAAAATGAACTAAATGCAACGAACAAATAAGTTCTAAGGATGGATGTAGGTGTGTGTAACTGTGACGCACCCACTCTTCTTCGTCAGTTAGGATGAGCAGTGTGGCATCCATAGACCTACAGGAGTCTCGGGCTGTGTACCATGAAGCCCGGTAAGCCGAGAAGAAGTAGCAGCTGGAGTTGTGAAGATTCCAGCCATCAGGACAGCCCACTTTAACACGTAGAAGAGATACGGATGGATACACTAACACTATATACAGTTAATTTGAAGAGTGTGACACATGAAGTTGACTATTATATAATACTGAGATTGAATAGGACTAATCTAGGGACCGGGGTTAAGAGCGTGTCAGAAATCAAATCAGAGTCATAATGACCATATTTTAATCAGAAAGTATCCCAAGCACTGCAGCTGACAAATCTGATACACTAATGTCCATGATAACCATTAATAAGAAATTGAAAATGGACCAACCTTTCTTCGGTAGTTTTGATGAGTGAAAGGACACACGTTCTGTCATATTTAATACTGATCTCTTCAAATCAGATAACTTCATCTCCAGACTACCAACTGCAGAAAATGGACGTGATGATAACACAAACATTGTCATATTCTGTCTAGCCGATTAAACTCAACTCCACCATTTATGATGTAGCGTTATTTGTGCGACAACTAGTGTGGGCGGATTTGAGGTCCGACGTTAAATACAATTACGTTTTTATGAAAACTACTGATTTCAACACCTAAAGAATAGCCCGCAATTACATATCTATGTAATAGGGTGCTATTATTTGGGTCCTGTCATCAATAGTTTCGGATAAAAACTCAATTTTATGTGACGTCGGCGCTCGTCTACCCACAATAGGTCCGCTCAATTCCATCATAAATCGTTGTGTTTAGTCGGCTACCTTCTGTCCTAAACCATTGGATCGTAGACCATGGACTTGAACTGTTGTGTTGTTTCATGTTATACATTTGTGTTATATATTTTTTTCTAATTTCACTCATGCTCCTGTAGCTATTGTTTTTAACTGCATAACAAGTTATGCTGTCAGATTCGTAGTGATGATTGTGTTCTATATATTTTAATCTAATCTATTCTGTTTCCTAAAAACTGTAACTGACAAGTAGGCTGAAAAAAAACATACAACAATGTCCAAGATAACCAATAATCAATAAGGATTTGAATGTGGACCAACCTTTCTCATGTAGTTTTGATAAGTGAAGGGACACAGATTCAGTCAGATTTGACACGGATCTCTCCAAATCAGATAACTTTCTGTCCACACTGCCAACTACAGAAAATTCCCATGGTGGTAAACAGGTTAATAAAACAGAAAATGTTGATATAGATAGACTATATATGGGTAATAAAAGGAACATTTGTAAGAGCTCATGTCCGGATTTGGGATATGCGCTGTTGGCTGGACGTCATTGAATTTGCGTAGGCTTAAACACTGGTATACACTGATTTATAAAGCCATATTGGGTAAAATGCCATTTTATCTCTGTTCTTTAGTCAGGTCGGTAAATACATATCAATTACGGTCCCATTCTCATTTGCTTCTAACAGTATCAAAAATTAGAACAGGTCATGGTAGAAATAGTTTTAGTTACTTAGCTCCGTGGTCCTGGAATTCTCTCCTGAACATTTTAAAATATTATGAGTTTAAACACTTGATCGATGTATATTTCATATAAGAGTGCAAATTGTTTTTAGTCAAGACTTTCGTGTTTTTTTTTACATAAAATGTTTTTGTTGTACTGTATGTGTGTTTATAGTTGTGTTTAATGTTGTGTTAGTGTATGTAAGTTGTTTTATCTGAAATGTTGTTCCCCCTGCTGCTATTGGACCAGGTCTCTCTTGGAAAAGAGATGTTATCTCAATGAGAAAAACCTGTATAAAAAAAGGTAAAATAAATGTAAAAAATAATATATCCTTTATTTTTTGAGGAATCATGTACAGTACTCACACCGACTTGGCATCAGGATGAGCAGAGACAAGGAGAGAGTGAGGGTAACACACAGTGCTGCACACAGGTACCACTGGGACCGGCCAGCAGACAGCAGATGAACGTACCCATGAGAGGATTCTGGAAACACATACGATACGAATGAACTTTCATTTTGCCCTGGCCCATACATGGTGATGTTGTTGTTATATCTCCTGTCCCTTTTATTGGCAATCATGGAGTCACAAGGTTCCTATTCAATACATAGTATACAGTAAATTTCCATACCTGGTCTCCACCGTGCTTTATCTTCATTTTCATCCATAGCGAATAGCTCTTGGAGCAATTATTTTGTGTACGTCATTGATTGCTGTAACTGATAGAGACTGGTTCAATGTTTGATTAGTCCTTATATATCCTGTGAATTGAGGGTGGGTGGGGTGGGGTGGGGTAGGGTCACGGTTGAAATTTCAATTCCCTTATCATATTCGCTGACACAGGTCACTTGCACAGTATGTTAGAGTCAGCATGGGGTCATTATAGTCCCACTGGGCACATACGTCAGTTCAACGTCTAGTTTGATTTACATTTGGTTGAGTTGTCAACCAACGTGAAATCAACCAAATTATTACTAAAGTGAAAGTCAATCAGTAAAATACTACTTGAGTACAAGTCTAAAAGTATTTGGTTTTAAATGTAAAAAAAAAAGTTAATGTAAAAGTATTCATCATTTCAAATTACTTATGCAAACTTACTTAGGCAATCCAAACAGCACAATTTTCATGTTTTTTTAATTTACGGATAGTCAAGGGCACACTCCAACACTCAGACATAATTTACAAATGAAGCATTTGTGTTTAGTGAGTCCGTCATATCAGAGGTAGTAGGGATAACCAGGGATGTTCTCTTGATAAGTGTGAATTGGACCATTTTCCTGTCCCGTTTTAAGCATTCAAAAAGCCCTTTCGTGTGTCAGGGAAAATGCATGGAGTAAAAAGTACATTTGTTTTTTATTATTTTGGAATGTAGTGGAATACAAGTAAAAGTAGTCAAAAATATAAATAGTAAAGTACAGATACCACAAAACACTACTTACTGTAAGTACACCACAGGGTAAAAGTTGGGTGCAAAAAAGACAATGCCCTTATGAGGATTTCTTGCAAATCCAATCAGTTTTTCCACGTTGATAGTTTTTCTGGGTTGAAATTATATGGAAATAACATTGATTCAACCAGTTTTTGCAGAGTGGGGTGTTTCCACCCTTAATTTTCGTTGAATTTAAAGCTATTAGTTTCAATTCTGTTTTCTTACGATTAGAGACTTGGCAATGTCTTACTGAAACATTGCTATGCATGACCCCAAGTAAGTCTCTTCTTATTATTGGTGTCCTTTAGTAGTGGTTTCTTTGCGGAAATTCGACCATGAAGGCTTGATTCATGCATTCTCCTCTGAACAGTTGATGATGAGATGTGTCTGTTACTTGAACTCTGTGAAGCATTTATGGGCTGCAATCTTAGGGGCAGTTAACTCTAATGAACTTATCCTCTGCTGCAAAGGTAACTCTGGGTCTTTAAGAGGAGCCTCTTAAAGAAGAAATTACAGGTCTGTGAGAGCCAGAAATCTTGCTTGTTTGTAAGTGACCAAATACTTATTTTCCACCATAATTTGCAAATACATTTATTAAAAATTCTACAATGTGATTTTCTGGATTTCTTTTCTCATTTTGTCTGTCATAGTTGAAGTGTACCTATGATGAAAATTACAGGCTTCTCTCATCTTTTTAAGTGGGAGAACTTACACAATTGGTGGCTGACTAAATACTTTTTTGCCCCACTGTATCTACGGTAGCTTTGATTGGACTGATCATGTTAACATCATACTTTCAAAATCTTAGCTAGCTAGCAGCCATCATCATGAATCAAGTCGACAATATACTGGCAAATCCTTTTTAATCCTTGTCATATGAAGATAAATAATGAAGAGAAAATCTAGATAAAACGTATCGGTGCTCATCGGCCATTGGAAATAAACATTACACAACAAGTTAGAAATTGCAAGCTCAACAATGAGTGGATTGGAGGAAATCATTGGCTATCTGCAAGCATTGCAAAGCAATCACTAGGCTGCTATTCAGTGGAGTGAGTGTGTGGTCCCAAATCTGTGTTTAAGGGTCTCTTTTCCAAGCTTATAAACATTCAACATTGGCCATGCTGTCAATCCAGCATGATTTCTGCCTCGCTCAAAACAATTGTTAACTCCTAACTGACTTCAGTGAGTTCAAGACAACTGGGAACTCGGGGAAAAAATGAGCTCGACTGGGAAAATATGTTTTGAATGGTCATCCAACTCGGCATTGTAAGTCGGGAACTCAGGCCTCTTACTAGAGCTACGACCTGAAGATCACTGAGGTTATCATGATTCGACTTTGTTTTTTTCAGAGTTCCCAGTTGTCTTGAAAGCACCATAAATCCAGATAATCCCAGACTTTGATGACAAGGTTTGATGAAAAATTTGCCCATGAAAGATCGCCGTGCCACCTTCCTGTTCAAGTGAGTACAGCACAACAAGGTGAGTCCAAAATGTCTTGTATGCTGCTGCATACAAGATGTAATATGCCAGGGAGATATGTATACTGTAACTAAGAAAGTAATACTAAGTGTGTGTTGTCTTCTAAGCTGTTAGTAGCCCATGTGCCTCACCCTAATAATTTGGTTTATTTTCCACTCTTAATTTTGCCCACTGTTCTGACTTGTTGGTGCACACATGTAGCCTATAACCTGTTTTAAAGAAGAAATGTAATCATTGAATATTGTAAGAGCTTTCATTGTCTGCTTATATGGCCCCTTTATTTATCCTATGGTTCTGACTTGGTGTACAGGGAGAACACTGTAAGAACAGCCCATGTTCTGATTTCTGTTGCTGAACATTTCGAAAGTGTTGAACAAATAGTAATATTGACTACGTCTGTCCTAGCTCGCTCATTAATGTCTTAATCGAAATTATGGATTGCCTCTTCCCCTTTTCGTACCCTTATGCCATAGTTGTGTACATCTTAATTTTCAGTAGAAACCACGTTTGTTTAAGCAAGTCATCCATATCAGTTAAGTTTCCTTAAAATGCAGTAAATGAGGCTGAAGGAATTGTTTCGCTGCCAGACAAAGCTCCGCTGATAGCCAGGTGTAGCATTGGTAAGATGTTGGGACTGCTGTTGGGACAGCTTTATTTAGGCCCTAACAGTTTGTGGGCACCGTTTGTCACTGTTATAGTGCAATTAACATATTGTTTAATGTTGTGTTGTGTAGTGGCTTTGCTGGCATGCATCCCCAATTTTTTGTTTGCCCCACCAAGATTTACATGCTAAAATCACTACTCGTAGCCATACACACCAACAACCGTCGTTTTATATAATAACACAAGAATGATATGCGCCCCAGTACGATATATACAAGTCTAAAGGAAATTAAGCCGTACATTCATTTTTTTTTGCCAAACAACCAGTTACATGAGGGAAAACCAATGAATACATCATTCTGGCATGGCGGCCATGCCCATAAAGGTTGTAGCTTAGCATTTTGAAGAGTTGCAGCCTCCTCGATGCTATGTTGAACCTCATGAGAAGTTTCGGATTCCATTCTCCTTCCTGGTAATATGTACTTGTCAGGTCCCTCACAAATGCCAGCTGGATAAGCTGAGCTTTTTGTTAATGTAACATGCTCTGTGTTCAGAGTTCGTGTTCACTGAATACGTTCTTCAGGGTGGAGAACGAATTATCGCACATTGCTGTAGATGCCCCAAAAATGTTATTAATGTTTCAGTGCCAACAGCACAGTCGGCATTGTTGACAAAGGCCCTCCTTATCGTTGAAGAACACTGAGTGGGATCCATGTGTTGTTGCTGTCTGTGGTTGCGATTTCACTTTTCAAGAATGTGGTGATCCATAATGAACTCTGCTTCCACTGGTTCAGTTTTGGTTAGATTCAACAGATCGTCAGGTGCTAGTGGCTAGGGTAATGGAGGTGCAGGTGCTTGTTGTGATGTTACCCTCGTGCTGCTGGTGCTAGGCCCTGGCTCTTCTCAATCTTGTTGGTCTGCAGGTGGTGTGGGGGATGGGCGTTTATTATATTTGCTGCTAGGCTCCTTACACACGCACTTCTGCTTTTTGTTCGTTATTATTTAATCCCAATTATATGTACTCTCTTAGCACCCCTGGTGTGTGTGTGTATGTGTGCACACACATGGGTTCCACCTTACTCATCAATATATTATGTTAACAAATGCTGTATTTTTTACCATATTAAGTATGTCGTTTGCATAAAATAGTATAACATGTTGTATTCTAATTTCATAAATTGTTACAAACTCTCAGTTTTGAATAAAACATGAAGATTTGTTAATAGTATGACCACCCTACCTTCAATTACTGGTCTTAAATAACTGTAACTATGTATTCTGTCATTTGTATGCCTCATTGGCATTATATAGCATTTTAATTGAATACATTTTATTTGAATCATCATAACAATATGACCATCCTATGCTGAGATATTGGACAAAACATGTTGGGTAAAAAAATCCAAACAGGTGATTTGGTGCTATTGTTGACTATTCTTTTTTAAATGTATTTTATTTTAACTTTATTTAACTAGGCAAGTCAGTTTAAGAACAAATTCTTATTTACAATGACGGCCTACCCCGGCCAAACCCTAAACCCGGATGACACTGGGCCAATTGGTGCCACCATATGGGACTCCCAAACACGGCCAGTTGTGATACAGCCTGGAATCGAACCAGGGTCTGTTGTGACGCCTCTAGCACTGAGATGCAGTGCCTTAAACTGCTGTGCCACTCGGGAGCCGACTCGTGATTAACACGGACCTCTCCACAACTTTTTCCATTAATTTAAAAATAAGTTATCTCAGCAACTCCAATCCTCATGAAATAGTGTTTGTGTTACTGCAAAGCTTCTTTATAACTTGTAATTTAAAGTATAACACCAGAACCAAAGTTGAATTTGGTTCCCTAACACCCTACCACATGCAGTAGTATATGTAATGTAGGCCAATTTAGACTAGGCTAAATATTGAGTATTTATAATATTTAGACGACAGTAGATGGCTGTTAGGAAAATAGATAATGTTTACATGGAGATATCAGTAATTTTACATAAATAATATGCTTACTACAGTTGTTTTCAGTAATATGAGGTTTTATTACAATCGAAAACGCGTTATTATGGTCCAATAACAATAAAATGTCCCTCACGCCCACCGGTGAAATTATTATGCAGCGATGGTGGAGAAGAAAATAGCAGGTAATGTTTGGTGGTGTTTGTATTCTTAAACTGATTGATCTACTCTGCTGTTGGTGATCAATTAAAATGAAAAAATGACTCGCAGCATCTCCTTACGCTACACTAGTGAGATCCCATTAGCACACTCTCCAACTAGATATCACAATGAAAATAAACGGCATGTTGCTCATCCTCCGCGCGCATCTCAAGATCAGTAACGTTAGTAACGGTCCGGGGCAAAGTCAAAACCCACCATTGTAATTTACAATACTTTATATATTTATTGTACAGTGTCCTCTTAATTGATTACAACAATTCATACTAAATACGTTATTTTTGCAAATTCATATTTTGTTTCCTATCACATCCTTTTTTGTTTTACAGTGCGATCCCAGGACCCAGGCCAGCGGCGCGTTTTGGACTGCGCTACGCGCCAGCGACGCTTAACCAGACAGCTAGAGGCACTTGAAAAGGACAATTTCCAGGATGATCCTCATGCCAGCCTACCCCAGCTGGCCAAGAGGCTCCCTCAGTTTGATGACAGCAATGAGTCTGGTAAAGGAAACATAATCAGATCAGAGATATAATATTACTAATATTCCAAGACGTTTTGCAATGACTGCTCTGTCAATTCATGACTCACACCACCCATATCTTCAGGCAAGAAGAGGAAGAAGACAAGAGGAGATCATTTCAAATTGAGATTTCGGAAGAACTTCCAGGCTCTACTGGAGGAAGAGGTGAGGTCCATAAGTCAGCCCCCTCTGCAGCTATGCTTTCCTCCCCTCACTTCAATCATCTGCTCCTTCTCTTTACAATCCTTCTCAGTTTCATTCCCTCTCCCACCTGCTCCCTGTAGGAACTAAGTGGGAATGAGGGACCTAACTACCTGACTGCTTGTGCCGAGCCCTCCAAACTGCCGCAGCGCCACTTCTGTGCCGTGTGTGGCTTCCCGTCTCCCTACACCTGCATTTCCTGTGGGGCACGCTACTGCTGTGTCCGCTGCCTGGGCACACATCATGAAACCAGGTAAAACCACTGACGCTGCAGAGGGCTCTTCTCTTTTGGTTTAGTGTTGTTAGTGCTATGATGGGTAGAACTTGTGAGAGTTATTCCACTCTTAATTTAGCACAATTTTCCATGACTCCCTCTCTCCCTCCTTCTCTCACAGGTGTCTGAAGTGGACTGTGTGATGCTCTCAGTTGGTACGTGTGAATGGCTGCCTCATTTTATTGCTTGATCATATGTCGTCCTGTCATCAACTGAAGGACAGGTTTCTTTTTGTGCAGCATCAGAGTATCTGAATGAGCTGTATGACTCCCGTCCAGTCAGTCTGTATGAGCTATATGACTCTCATCCAGTGAGTCTCAATGAGTTGTTTGACTCCCAGTCAGTCTGAATGAGCAATATGACTCCCGTCCAGTCAGTCTGAATGATCTGTATGACTCCCATCCTGTCCGTCTGATTGAGCTGTATGACTCCCGTCCAGTCAGCCTGTATGAGCTATATGACTCTCATCCAGTGAGTCTGAATGAGTTGGTTGACTCCCAGTCAGTCTGAATGAGCAATATGACTCCCGTCCAGTCAGTCTGAATTTTTTATTTTATTTTTTATTTTACCTTTATTTAACTAGGCAAGTCAGTTAAGAACAAATTCTTATTTTCAATGACCACCTAGGAACAGTGGGTTAACTGCCTGTTCAGGGGCATTATGAATGAGCTGTATGACTCCCATCCTGTCTGTCTGAATGAGCTGTATGACTCCCATCCTGTCCGTCTGAATGAACTATATCACTCTCGTCCAGTATGTCTGAATGAGCCATATGACACCCATCCAGTCAGTCTGAATGAGCTGTATGACTCCCTTCCATAGCACCAGACAGTGACTGAATGGGGAAAGTGCTGTTGCTATCGCAGCAGGCATGTGGTGATCTAATGGGAGCCCCTGCATGAGATAGCGATAACTCAGAAAGTGAATGGTGTTCACTCCATAGTGTGAGTCTGCGCTTTAGCCTAGGCCTGAATTTGACAATCATATACTGAACAAAAATCTAAACGCAACATGCAACAATTTCAACCATTTTACTGAGTTAAAGTTCATAAAAGGAAATCAGTCAATTGAAATCAGGTAATTAGGCCCTAATCTATGGATTTTACATAACTGTGTAGGGCACAGCCATCGGTGAGCCTGGGAGGACGTAGGCACACCCACTTGGGAGCCAGGCCCTGCCAATCAGAATGAGTTTTTCCTCACAAAAGGACATTATTACAGACAGAAATACTCCTCAGTTTCATCAGCTGTCCGGGTGGCTGGTCTCAGATGATCCTGCAGTTGAAGAAGCCGGATGTGGAGGTCCTGGACTGCGGTTTTGTGGCCGGTTGGACGTACTGCCAAATTCTCTAAAATGACATTGGAGGCTGCTTATAGTAGTGAAATTAACATTCAGTTCTCTGGCAACAGCTCTGGTGGACATTCCTGCAGTCAGCATGCCAATTGCATGCTCCCTCAAAATTTGTGGCATTGTGTTGTGTTTTACAGAGTGGCCTTTTATTGTCCCCAGCACAAAGTGCACCTATGTAGTGATCATGCTGTTTAATCAGCTTCTTGATATGCCACATCTGTCAGGTGGGTGGATTATCTTGGCAAAGGAGAAATGCTCACTAACAGGCATGTAAACAAATTTGTGCACAAAATTAGAGCAAAATATTATTCATGTGCGTATGGCAAGTTTCTGGGATATTTTATTTCAGCTCATGAAACATCAGACCAACACTTTACATGTTGCGTTTATATTTCTGTTCAGTATAGATTCAAATCTGGATTTTATTAACAAGGCACTTTTGACGCCTCAGTGCAATTTTTTGATTTATCAACAACAAAAAATACCTTGTATGAGTGATATTTGTCTAAAAGCAAAAAAAGGACACTAATTATTAAAACCTTAAACCAGCACTTGGGCCATGAATATTTTTTAATAGAAAGACGATATATTTACAAACACTTTAGACGGGCTACTTTTGAGCAGTAGCCAAAAAACTAATTTCTGAACTTGTGGCAATATCCTGTGGTCTAAGTGGACCCTGACCACAAACCATATTTATTGAAATGGATATCAGCAGTAAGTCATACTTTCAATATATTACTCTATTACAGATAGTCAGTACTCGGCAGCTCTACTGCGGAAGTTATTCAAAAAAAAGGTAGAGTTATTATAAGTGAAAGAATGTTATGACCACAGATAAACTGCTCAGATGCTGCAGGTGGCTACAAAGTCTGATTGATTGTACTCAACATGTATGCACAATATTTATTTTAATTTTATAAATCCTTAGTCACACAATCAATCTCTGTTTGTTAGATAATGGAGAGTGCATCTTAGAGTTATTCAGATTCATGGCTAAGTTATTGCTACATATTAAGCACATGCACTGTTCCCTTGTAGTCATTCTTACAGTAAATTCAGTCAAAAACAAATTGCCTGGCAGCTTTGTATATTCAGGAATCGATGATTGGGACATCACTGGATCAGATACTGAGTTGGAATGCGTTCCTTTCATTCAAGTAGTCTCACTGTGGAGATTGGTAGGCTACAGTATCTGACTGTAGCCTATCTGAAGGGCATCATGACAAAGTACGTAATTCACATAGTCCTTGTGGGAGCAGTCTTAATGATTGGCCTTCATGCTCTGCAGCTCGTCTGAGAGTCCACAGCTGGCCTTGTGTCCTTGTGTCCATCCAAGAGCTTGGCTAGGGCCTCCATGTAGAGGTCATGATAGAGGTCCACTTCCTCCTGAGTGGGGGAAGGCCATTTTGGCACTGGGATAGGACCACCCACTGAAGAGGAATACACAATGAAAAAATGGGTGAAGCAGAGTGAGATACTTAACACAATGTTGCTGTACATACTGTATACCATAGAGAATGAGAGCATTTGTTCAAATCTACACAAGCACTGCGTTCTACAATCAGTTTACTCAAAGCGTTTTTCTGTGAATATGTGAATTGCAAAGGTTTCTATCAACTTACTAAATTACTTCTGAAGCCACTACTTCTGCACACTACTGTGTAACAGAAAAAAACAAACCTCAGTTACCGAAGGCGACTCTGTGGAAGAGATTGTGCATCATAAGACATTTTCAACATTACAAACAGTGGTGACAGGGCAGTGGTAAGAAATCCAGAACCAGTGTTCACCCATGAACAGACACTGGGCAAAGCCCATTATCTTCTTAAAGAGTTGCTGTAACCTCCAGCCCACATTGCCATCTGAGAAGATCACCTTGTGGAAGATATTGTTCTCCCCATACGAGTAGACGAGCATCAGATCAGCACTGATGAACAACGAGAGAGATTAGAACTGACCCGCTGAGTTATTATGGGTCTCTATCTAATAAATGTACAAATAAGTAATTCATAGACCCAGCCTAAAGCAGTAAGCCAGGCAGCTTGGTGGACCTAGGGATCAATGATGTAGCTATGTGATGTATGGTTGTATTATTTTATAACTACAACACTGTGCTTTCTTGTGAATTTGTGGCCTTTCTCTACAGGTCCATTCATAAAATAGATAACTCACCCAAACTCCAGAGCCACCCGGACAAAGCCTTTCCTCTGCTTCATAACCACAGTGTTGACCCCAAGCAGACTCAGAAGAGACTCAGCAGCGCCCCCTATCACAATCACTACCGCATTGCCTTTCTCATTTTTAGCACCAACTGAGCAGAGGCAAAGAGAGATACAGATTGAGGAATAGAAGCTGGGACATTAATGTGTAGAAACAGTGTTCAATGCTGTAAAATGAATAGAGGGGTGTTTAAAATGATTAAAACCAAAAATAATCCTGTCAGTTTAGAAAGTTTGGCATATTCACCATACATACACTATACATACAAAAGTATGTGGACACCCCTTCAAATTCGAGGATTTGGCTATTTCAGCCACACCTGTTGCTGACAGGTGTATAAAATCGAGCACACAGCCATGCAATCTCCATAGCCAAACATTGGCAGTTGAATTGCCCTGCTGAAGAGCTCAGTGACTTTCTGTCATAGGATGCCACCTTTCCAACAATTCAGTTCGTCAAATGTCTGCCCTGCTAGAGCTCTCCCGGTCAACTGTAAGTGCTATTTTTGTGAAGTGGAAACTTCTAGGAGCAACAACGGCTCAGCCGTTGGTCGACCACGCAAGGTAATCTATAGGTGAAAGAAACGCAGGGGAGGTGCTGGCTAGCGGAGTGGACACTTTTAAAAAATAAAGGAGAGCTGCACACTCTAGGAGCTCAGATGCAAAAAAATATATATATATTTTTACGTCCAACGTTTCGACAGACAAGCTATTTTCATCATACCCTGATAAAGACAGCTTGTCTGTCGAAACGTAGGAACATTATTTTATTTTTTTGCGTCTGAGCACCTAGAGTGTGCGGCTCTCCTTTATTGTTTTAAGTAGACCATACAAGGTCACAGACTGACGAGTAAATATCATCTGTCCTCAGTTGCAACACACTACAGAGATCCAAACTGCCTCTGGAAACAACAAGCACAAGAACTGTTCATCAGGAGCTTCATGAAAGGGGTTTCCATGGCCATGCAGCTGCACACAAGCCTAAATTCACCATCTGCAATGCCAAGCGTTGGCTGGAGTGGTGTAAAGCTCGATGCCACTGGACTTCGGAGCAATGGAAACGCGTTCTCTGCAGTGACGTATCACGTTTCACCATCTAGCAGTCCGATGGACACATCTGGGTTTGGCGTCTGCCAGGAGAACGCTACCTGTCCGAATGCATAGTGCCAACTGTACAGTTTAGTGGAGGAGAAATAATGGTCTGGGCTGTTTTTCATAGTTTGTGCTTGGCCCCTTAGTTCTAGTGAAGGGAAATCTTAATGCTACAGCATACAATGACATTGTAGACGATTCTGTGCTTCCAACTTTGTGGCAACAGTTTGGGGAAGGCCCTTTGCTGTTTCAGCATGGCAATGCCACAGTGCACAAAGCAAGGTCCATACAGAAATGATTTGTCGAGATCGGCGTGGAAGAACTTGATTGGCCTGCACAGAACCCTGACCTGAACAACATCAAACACCTTTGGGATGAATTGGAATGCCGACTGCGAGCCTAATCGCCCAACATCAGTGCCCGACCTCACTAATGCTCTTGTGGCTGAAGAGAAGCAAGTCCCTGCAGCAATGTTCCAACATCTAGTGGAAAGCCTTCCCAGATGAGTAGAGGCTATTATAGCAGCAAAGGGGGGACCAACTCCATATTAATGCCAATGTTTTTAGAATGAAATGTTCGACGAGGATGTTTCCACATACTTTTGGTCATGTAGTGTACCTTCATTGGGAAGTAGTCCCTAACTTGCTTTGCTCTTTCCAGTTTCTCACAAATGCAGTTCTCCTCCCCCTGGTGGTGACAGTGCAGTACTGTCACAGAATCAAATAAAGTTACACACAATCAGGTATGAGATTTTTGTTTACTGTTTACTTGAGAGTTAAAGATGCACAGCAAATTCGTAACATATTGTACGATTGGATTTGTAACATACAAATTGCCATACGAAATGACCGATGTAGTACATAATTGGATTACGTGGTACACAATTGGATGATGTGGTACACAAAAAATTGGGACCCGTTTTGGCTTTTGTGCCATATGAAGTAGAGAGTAGACAGCGGGCACAGAGAGGTTAACATAAGGTACACCGTCAACCCAATACAATCCAGACCTGAGGAATAGGGGATGGTGAGTGAGTCCACAGGAAGGGATGCACTTAGAAATGTCATTTTTTGAAAGAAAAGCACATTTTTTGTTCATTAAAATAACATCAAATTGATCAGAAATACATTGTAGACATTGTTAATGTTGTAAATTACTATTCTAGTTGGAAACGGCTGGTTTTTAATGGAATATTTACATAGGCATACAGAAGCCCATTATTAGCAACCATCAATGGCATGTTGTGTTAGCTAATCCAAGTTTATAATTTTAAAAGGCTAATTGATTATTAGAAAACCATTTTGCAAGTATATTAGCACAGCTGAAAACTGTTTGTTCTGATTAAAGAAGCAATAAAACTGGCCTTCATTAGACTAGTTGAGTATCTGAAGCATCAGCATTTGTGGGTTCGATTACAGGCTCAAAATGGCTAGAAACGAAGACCTTTCTTCTGAAACCTGTCAGTCTATTCTTGTTCTGAGAAATTAAGGCTATTCCATGCGAGAAATTGCCAAGAAACTGAAGATCTCGTACAACGCTGTGTACGGTAGTGTATGTAAGTGTTCAGAAACATATTCTATAGAGTTGGACTTCGGAAAACAGACTGTAGATCATAAACTGCACGTGTTTGAAATTAATATCAGCCACCTTCATAGGTTCCGTCGCTGGTCCTGTGTTTTTCTTTGCAACTCTGGCTAGAAGGCCAGCATCCCAGAGTCGCCTCTTCACTGTTGACATTGAGACTGGGTACTATTTAATGAAGTTGCCAGTTGAGAATTTGTGAGGCGTCTGTTTCTCAAACTAGACACTCTAATATACTTATCCTCTTGCTCAGTTGTGCACCGGAGCCTCCCACTCCTCTTTCTATTCTGGTTAGAGCCAGTTTGCACTGTTCTGTGAAGGGAGTAGTACACAGCCGGCTTTATTGTTTGAACAGCAGATCACTGACACAGGACCTGCAGGGGGTCTGCGAAAATCTCTATATACAGTATTTGATACACTGCCGATTTTGCAGGTTTTCCTACTTACAACGCATGTAGGTCTGTAATTTTTATCATAGGTACACTTCAACTGTGAGAGACAGAATCAAAAACAAAAATCCAGAAAATCACATTGTATGATTTTGCATTTTATTGCAAATTAAGATTTTGCAAATGACACTTGTTGGAGCCAATTACGCTCACTGGACGGTCTGACATAGGCTTTGAAAAAGCACCCACGAATAAGCTACCAGTGCAGCAGGTGCCGCTGGCAAGCTTTCTTAACTAGGATATGCATTTTTGCCAACACGTGACTAACCTTTGTTTAACCTGCTAAACAACTGCTCTTAGTGTACCATAGAAAGCCCTTGTTTCTCTATGGTGTAGTAGGTCAGGGCATAACGAGGGGGTGTTCTAGTTTTACATTTCTATGTTGGTGTTTTGGTTTGGTTCCCAATTAGAGGCAGCTGGTAATCGTTACCTCTAATTGGGGATCATATTTAGGTAGCATTTGTCACACCTGTGTTTGTGGGATATTGATTGTTTGTGTTAGTGTGTCTGGGCACTACGTCCTCACGGTCTTTGTAAGTTTGTTATTTTGTTTTGTTAGTTTCACTTAAATAAATATGTGGAACTATACTCACGCTGCGCCTTGGTCAGCTCATTTCCAAGATCGTGACAGAATATACCACCAACAAAGGACCAAGCAGCGTGAAAATGAGGTAAGGAAGTTTTGGACTTGGGAGGACATGGAAGGACAGCGTCGACACCGGGGACCACGGCCACAGAAACCCCATGGAGCTGGTGGTCGAGCAGCAAAGAGTGCCAGAGCCTGTTTGGGAGTTGGAGGAGGAATTTGATGAAAGATTCCGGAGAGAGGTGGTAGCGATGAGAATGCTGCCGTACAGATGTGCTGAAGAACGTGACACCAGTGCTGCCGGTACCACCTGTGCCGGCTCCACGCACTAGGCCTCCAGTGCGTCTCCCCAGTCCAGTGCGTCCTGTGCCTGCTCCTCGCACCCTCCCTGAAGTGCGTGTCACCAGTCCGGTGCCACCTGTACCGGCTCCACGCACTAGACCTCCAGTGCGCAGTCACAGTCCAGAGCTTCCGGCGACGGTCCCCGGTCCTGAACCTCCGGCGACGGTCCCCGGTCCTGAACCTCCTGGCGACGGTCCCCGGTCCTGAACCTCCTGGCGACGGTCCCCGGTCCTGAACCTCCTGGCGACGGTCCCCGGTCCTGAACCTCCTGGCGACGGTCCCCGGTCCTGAACCTCCTGGCGACGGTCCCCGGTCCTGAACCTCCTGGCGACGGTCCCCGGTCCTGAACCTCCTGGCGACGGTCCCCGGTCCTGAACCTCCTGGCGACGGTCCACGGTCCTGAACCTCCTGGCGACGGTCCACGGTCCTGAACCTCCTGGCGACGGTCCACGGTCCGGAGTGTCCAGGCACGGCGTCCAGTCCCGCTCCAAGGCCAGAGCCTTCCTCTGCGCCAGGGTGCAGTCCAAGCACGGCGTCCATCCCAGCTCCATGGTAGGAGCCCTCTGCACCAGTGTCCAGTCCCGCTCCTAGGCCGGAGCCCTCCTCTGCGCCGGTGCCCAGTCCAGGCACGGCGACCAGCCCAGCTCCAAGGCCGGAGCCTTCCGCTGCGCCGATGTCCAGGCACGTCGTACAGCCCGGTGCCATGGTCGGATCCGGGGTCTGGGGGGGGGGGGGGCTTCGACCCGCACCAGAGCCGCCACCGACACTAGTCACCCCCCCCTCCTAACCCTCCCATTTGGTTTCAGGTTTTGCGGCCAGAGTCCGCACCTTTGGGCCAGGGCATGACGAGGGGGTGTTCCAGTTTTACATTTCTATGTTGGTGTTTTGGTTTGGTTCCCAATTAGAGGTAGCTGGTAATCGTTGCCTCTAATTGGGGATCATATTTAGGTAGCATTTGTCACACCAGTGGCTGTGGGATATTGATTGATTGTTTGTGTTAGTGTGTCTGGGCAATACGTCCTCACGGTCTTTGTAAGTTTGTTATTTTGTTTTGTTAAATAAATATGTGGAACTATACGCTGCGCCTTGGTCCGCTCATTTCCAAGATCGTGAAAATGTGTTTGGAGTTCCCTTTCTAGCTAATAGGCGATGTTAGAGTTTCTACTTTCTCTTCCAAATATAATTTGGAGGTCAAAATAATTAACTGTCTACCAAATCTATTCATTTTAAAATGTTTATTACTTCTCCTTGCCATTATCATTCACCTGATGATAGACAAGATGTGAAGCACTTTTTTTTTTTTTTTTTTTGCTAGGTTCTGGGTCACCGGTTTGCCTGGGAGGGGGTCCCTGGGCAAGAAAAGGTTGAAGACCCCTGCTGTAGGCCTACACCCTGTAGAGACAGAAGGGCGCTTCCACATCTGGCTTTCAGGGGTTGTGAAATATGAAAAACAAGGTGTAGACTTATCACCAAATATGACTACATTTTAAAAGGGACTCACTATATGCTACATTATCTTGGACATGATTCTCATTAATTTGACTACTCATTATCCTCTAACTCTGGCGCATTTCTCAAATAGACAACTGGTGCTCTACAGGCCTAGCGTCACCTGTCGCCCTTCAAAGAGAATAAAGCACTAAAGGTAGGCCTATAACTATTTTATCTATCTAGAAAGGGTATTGCACTTATACCCTCAGCTTTCTCACATTTCTTCCATCTCCCTGGTTTGGAGCTTAGCCATACACAGTACATAATGGATATGATTTCTCCAAGTGATATTTACATATAATCATAGAGAATCTATGGCTACATACAGACAATGAAAACACTTTTAAAAAATGATCAGGAGGAACCAGGTAAAGACTATTTTCTCTGGTCAAGACTTGTAATTGACTAATGCCTGCATGACTGGAATCTGAGGCTGAGATTTTTTCATTCTTACCATGCATAAGCCGTAAAACAATACCGATTTTTAAAATGCTCCACTACATGACAGTGCCTTGATTACTTCTGGAAGTTTGTTTTGCACAAAGACTTTTACGACATTGTTCACTATCCAGTATCAACTTATTTTTGTTCCATTTTTGTTCCATTGCCAAGGCAGCAGCTACTCTTCCTGGGGTCTGGCAAAATTAAGGCAGTTATTCAATTTTTAAAACATTACAATACAATCATTACAGAAGTCACAACACACTAAGTGTGTGCCCTCAGGCCCATACACCACTACCACATATCTACAATGCAGAAATCCATGTGTACGTGTGTGTATAGTGCGTATGTTATGTGTATGCATGTGTCTGTGCCTATGTTTGTGTTACTTCATAGTCCCCGCTGTTCCATAGTGTATTTTTACCTGCTTTTTAAATCTGATTCTACTGCTTGCATCAGTTACCTGATGTGGAATAGATTTCCATGTAGTCATGGCTCTATTTGTACCTTCAGCATGTCAACACCTCTTACAAAAACAAGTAATGATGAAGTCAATCTCTCTTCCACTTTGAGTCATGAGATTGACATGCATGTCATTGTTAGCTCTCAGTGTACTTTTACTTTTAAGCCGTGCTGCTCTGTTCTGAGCCAACTGCAATTTTTCCAAGTCCCTCTTTGTGGCACCTGACCACACTACTGAACAGTAGTCCAGGTGCGACAAAACCAGGGCCCGTAGGACCTGCCTTGTTGATAGTGTTGTTAAGAAGGTAGAAACCAGGGCCCGTAGGACCTGCCTTGTTGATAGTGTTGTTAAGAAGGCAGAGCAGCACTTTATTATGCACAGATCTCTCCCCATCTTAGCTAATGTTGTTTCAATATGTGTTGACCATGACAGTTTACAGTCCAGCGTTACTCCAAAGCAGTTTAGTCACCTCAACTTGCTTCATTTCCAAATGATTCAGTATGATGTGTAGTTGAGGTATAGGGTTTAGTGAATGATTTGTCCCAAATAAAATGCTTTTATTTTTGGAAATATTTAGGACTAACCTATTCCTTGCTGACCATTCCGAAACCAACTGCAGCTCTTTTTAAGTGTTGCAGTCATTTCAGTCACTGTAGTAGCTGACGTGTATAGTGTTTAGTCATCCACATACATAGACACACTGGCCTTACTAGTAAGGCTTGAAAAAGGGCAATACCCTGGGGGAATTCCTGCTTCTACCTGGATTATGTTTGAGAGGCTTCCATTAAAGAACATCCTCTGTGTTCTGTTAGACTAGTAGCTCTTTATCCACATTATAACTGTGGGTGTAAAGCCATAACACAAGTTTTTCCAGCAGCAGACTATGATCGATAACGTCAAAAGCTGCACTGAAGTCTAACAAGACAGCCCGCACAATACTTTTATCGTAATTGATGTGCCCTACCGGCTCACAAGCATTCAGAAAAATGGGCAGTTGCTAGTTCAGCTCAAAGAAAACAAGTTATTACCTATTCAGTAACACGGCAACTGAACAGGGCAGCGCCTAGGCCCACAAACATTCAGCAATATGGACAGTACCGCGACCAGCGTGAAATAAGGTAGCCTAAACAGGAGACTGCCAGTTTATTCAGCACCACGGTCACTGAACAGCGCCTTGCCCTGACAGCTCATATAGCCAGAGAGGAAGAGTCGAAACAAGAGTGTTTACTCTGCCCCAAATCTGTCCACGAAAATCTAATCAAATCAAATCAAAAGACGACCACGAGGTGAGAAATGTCTCTATTAAATTAAATTTACATTTACATTTGGTCAACAACAGAAAATAATTTCTAACGTGCTACGCGAGGCTTATTTGATCAAATATAAGTTTAGCAATGGTTAGGTTGTTATGAATGCACTTATATGAGTGGAAGCGCATGGAATTTCGGCAACTTTGAAAAAAAAACTACTTTATATTGGAAATGTGCCTGTTATTCACACGCCTATCTGCCCTCTCATTGGCTAGAATGGTCCCACCTGATCTCTCCTCCTCCTGGTCACTCAACTATGTTGTCAATATAATAGATAATTTTTGACAGCCTAATGAGTGAACCTCTTATTGCAGAAGGCAAGGAGAAACATGCATGGATTAAAATAATACCACCACGACAGACAGCCTAGAACTTGTAGCATAATAGGCAACTGTTATAAAGTGGTAATTGAATAGACATGATATCTGTTTTTCAAAATTATCGTAGAATGTAAAACAGTTTTTGGACAGTTCCACCGCGAATAAAATCCCAATTTAACTCACTCTGCTCACTATTTAGTTTACAGTTCTCAATATGAAAACATACCTACAGGGGCGCAATAGGAAGAACCCAATGAAGTGATAGGGTGAATAACTATGTTTAACATAACTGTTCATAACATAACTGCCTATTCAGATAAATTGATGAATTGCTTAAGTCTTGAAGTGATTGAATGTATCTCTGAATATTTTTTTTGAATCTGTCTGTTAGAGTTCAACGAGTTTCATGTAAATATGTGTCATGTCAACCGGTAAACATTGTGCTTTTTCCAAGCCGTGTGTGATTGTATGTGTGAATTTATATGTGTTGTAGCCTCTCTGTCATTTTCTAAGGTAAAAAGATGTGCTGCTGTGAACCTCGGATATAAAAAGCACACGCTGCCAGACTGCTTACGTCTGCAATGAGACCGCAGACGAAATTGTAAATACTACTCAACCTTAGTCGATAGAGAGAGGCGGGGAAAAGGGCAGACATAGAAATGTAGAAAACAAATACATAGAAAATGTATACTCGGTAAGGCGGTCAGATATGTCGACTCGACAATTTAAAAAAACAGAGCGTCACATCGGTTGAGCGAGACGCGCATTATGGAATCTTCATAAACCTGCCTCGTTGCATCCGCTATTTGATCAACCAATGGCCTCCTCTGGAGAACAATTATTAATATTAATATAAATGCAAATATCTGGTAGCGCACCGCTTGTGTTTATTTGTGCAGTTGTTCATTTTTTTAATTTAAGCCATCCATGTTTTATCGGATGGTTCAGATAACGTGCAGAATCTAGGAGCGTTCCATTATTTTATTTGTGAATGGGTTTTTTGGGGGGGAGAATAGCATTTTGTAACGTCGCAATGAACTGCACCATGGATTTCAATCAGAATTCTTAAAGGGTAGCCCATAGTGGCAATTTAATCGGTGAACAAATAGAAACGCTGTGCATGTAAACAAGAGCCAGCAATCTTCTAAGATCCGCCCATTTCGATATTCTATCTTTCATTATTTCTCGACACAATTGGAAAAAGTGTATTAATTTTACCGTTCTTCCAGGAAGACGGCAATGTCATCATCAACATCCCGGCGTGGTTTTGTTGTTGTCTGATTTTACTACTGGATATTGGCACTTACCCCTGCGCCAAGCCATACCTCCGTTGTTTTACAAGGTAATGCCTTTACATTTATTTCCCTTAACATGTTATAGGAACAGCAAATGTTGCCTCTTATTTGAATAACCAAACGCCATCGATGAAATCATATTCCCTTGATATGCAATTGCATGTGATATACCCTACGGTTTAATTGCATGATAAGTCAATGTTTATAGGAGCGAGAGGTGTAAGTGTTTTTCCACAACAATTTACGCACTTTCTGCTGTAGCACAAGTAGCCTAGTCTACTAGAGGCCATATCGTGTGTTTGTAGGCGATGCAATTTTCCACAAAAACTGTAGTCAGCATGTCTGCTTTATTTGCCACAGAAGTATAAAGATAACGTAGCCCAGGTCTTAAATTCAGTAGTGGCTAGTGCTCGTAAATATTTCACACGATAACAAGAAGTCGATCAGCTGACTCGTGATGATGGAGCCCATGCATGGCATCGTTTTAATCATATGAGCGGACCACTGTGTCAGAAAACCACTCGTCAGACGTTGTCGTCACGTAAAACATACCGATAGTTTCATTGGAATTCATAATAATTACATGGTTGATTTTGTTTATGTGGATAAATATTCTGGTGTAGACATTACGCACGCCTGTGCGCGTTGTCAGGTAAATTGGTTTGCCATTTGGGCTGTTGGGTTGGGGATGTGCTCGTCTGGCTGGGATGATAATTTGTTTTCAGGAGTTCGTGAAGCTATTTTATATAATTGCTTCAGATAATATAATTTAATCTCAAATAAATGTAATGACAACGTGAGAATGCATATGCTACATGTCATATCCACGGTCGTTGAATTGGACAAACATAGAGGTGGAGGCGTGCCGGGTTGTGTGTGTAGCATTTCAGTGCTGGATACGGGCTCAAACGTGACTCCCGCTCACTCACACACATACATTTTAGGCAGATTTTTTTTATGTTGTTGAGACTGACAAATAAGCACCAAATGTAGACCTACTAAATTACAGGAGGGGGGTTGGTGGGGTGGGGGATTTCAAGGCTTTTTGTGTGACTGTGACTGCAGACATGTATCCCCACCCTTGCAGAGCAATATGGAGCATTTCTACACACACACATTCAATGCAAATAATTATAAGCTTTTCATGAATAATAATCATAATTACATTTTATTTGGATGGGCGTAATGAGGAGTTTAAGTTAAGAAGCTCAACTCCACATGCGCAATGGTGTCTACACACATCTGTAGGCTATCAATTTATTTGACTGAATCCAATTCCCAACCTGGTCTCAGAACATTTCATATTATTCTTTGTGTAAATCGGAGATACTTCATTTTGTATATGTTACATTTCGTATGGTATATATTAATTTGTGCATGTCCATCATCCATTTCGTATGATGTATTACGAATTACAATTCGTATATGTTATGAATTTACTAAATGTACAATATGTTACGAATTTTCTAAATGTATGATATGTTTATGAATTCCAAATTGTTGTGGCTAATGTTAGCAAGGTGGCTAATACTAATGTTAGCTAGCTGACTAACGTTAGCTTGGCTAGGGGTTAGGGTTATAGGTTAAGGTTAGGGTTAGGGGAAGGGCTAGCCAACATGCTAAGTAGTTGCAAAGTAGCTAAAATAATTAAGTAGTTGAAAAGTTGATAAAATGTTCAAGTTGTCCGTGATGAGATTCGAACAAGCAACCTTTGGGTTGCTAGACATCCACGTTATTATTATTCATTTTTGCCTTAAGTAGCCTTCTGTCTTATGCACCATACCAAACATTACATATCATACTAATTTGAGTGTGTCCCTTATTGACATTTACTATGTTACGTCTAGTCTATGAGACCAGGCTGCAATTCCATATCCTGTCAAACACACTCAGGTTCACATACACTCAGGTTCAGGAGTGTATGTGTGTAATATGTGTCCATTGAATTTCTGGTCAGTTGAATTTACTGCAACTTCCAGTGCAATACATGAATTGACTGGCATCTAGATGGCACCGCTCCTTACTCGCTTCTATGTTTGTTTTATGATTTGCTTTTATAGTGAAAGCTTACTTACATCGTGGTATTATACTATAGATGTACGTATATATGTTGGGGTTGGATCATATTTCTGTTTGAAAATAAATCTCCATATAGAGATTTCTGTATGTGTTTGCATCTCTGTTAGTGTCGGTGTGTCTATTAGAGAGTGCTTTAGGAACCAAGGTGTCCTACAATATTGTTTAAAACAGAGGTTAAAAGCATCAAGCATCATCATCCTCACCCAATGTCCCTGAACTCCTTCAAAGTTCAGTGATTATAGCAGACAGAGAATCTCAACTACTAGTGGTGGTGGACAAGAACACAGCGCCAACGTCTTTCTCCTACTACAAAGGTGGCCAATGCAGTAGTAACGTACAAATTCCCACCGAACCCTTTCTCCCTGAAGGTCACACAATTCAGTGTTTTCATTGCTAATGCTATCTTCCATCTGAGAAAGGACAGTTGGTGCCAATGAACCCAATGAACCCTCTATATTTTGAGCAGCTTCTCACTCAGGAAACATGAATGAAAAACACACACGTTTCAGCAGCATTGTTGGAATCCTCACATAATTCTGGTATCCTTTATTTCAAGATATCAATGAGTAGGATGCAAACAGCAACACCGGCGTGGATAGGTGTGTAAGTGGGGATGATGACTAAAGGAGGGAAACGAGGGTACCCTGCAATGAACGAGAGAGGGAAAGAGAGAAAGGCAAACACTATTTAGCCATTTTCCTTTGAGGGCTAGTCGTTCCAGACAAAGACGTGGTGGGATTCCAGAGATGACGAGTGATTGGAAGATGGAGGGATACTCAAATGAGCCCGACAGACAGGGGGCAAGAAAAAGCTTACAGCTTGCGAGAGAGACAGAGAGGGAGACGGAGGGAGGAACTGGCGAGTGTCAGACAGACATGGCAGATGCTCACGTTTAAAGCTCCTTTCTCCACTAGAATTCTGGCATTGCCGAGCTCCCGATCTGGCTGATCTGAGATGAATCTTTTACCGCAGCTTTCCTGGAATCTCAAAATTGTATTTGACCGGACCAGAATGTGAGCAGTATGATTATATACAGTATGCTTTGGAGCCCTGTTTGTAGGGAGGGAGGGAGGGAGCGAGCGAGTGAGTGAGAGAGAGGGAGGGCGAGAGAGAGAGAGTGTCTCTGAGTGTGGGTTAAGGAACCAGAGCAGGTGCAGTAATATTAGACTGCAGAGTGACTGTGGAGTCCAGCTGTAGTCCTCTCTAAAGCTGGGGATGGATGAGAGCTGGAGCCTGGTGCTGGGTGCTCACAGGATGAAGACCTATCCCAGATCTGGTAGTAGATTAGTGCAATCTCCACAGTACCATGCATATGAACGTGATGAGACTGACAGCTTCTCTGAGCCAGGCAAATTCATGTATCAAGATCATTATAATGGATATATCCAAATGAATGGCAATAGAAACGAAGGTAAAACAAACTAAATTGCTGTCATTTCAGCTGCTTGATGCGTGTTCGAATTAGTTGGCTAGATAGCAAAGGAGAAGTAGCTAGCCTGCATAACTACATGGCAATTATTTGTTTACGCAGAAACTCCTCAAAGTTTGTAAGGCTCTGGAAGTATAGATCAATCATAATAACTACCATTATACAACTAATAAACACGACAGAGATGAGTGTTTCAATAAGAGACTGTGCTGTGTGTGTGTCTCTCCTAACAGCCCTCTCATCTGCTCATAGTACTCAGCTTGTGTTGATGAGCTCCTCTCCATCTGATCGAAACTCACACATGAATTTACTAAAAACTCAAAAAAGGGGAAAAGGTTAATCGAGGATTTATACTATAGTAAACAAGAGAGGGAGGAAGACAGAAGTAGAGAGTTGGATTTAGAATACAATCCCTGCTCATCAACAGAGGCGGTTGAAAGGAACAGAGGAGGACAGCGATAGGGAAAAACAGATAAGCGACGTAAATGGTTCAAATAAGTGGTTTAACGGAACATGAATCATACACAACAGTGAGGGAGGGAAACAGCAGAGCAGCAGAGCTCCCTCCAGTAGCATCCCTCCTCTCTTCCACTGGCTGGCCCAGAAACAGCAGAGCAGCAGAGCTCCCTCCAGTAGCATCCCTCTCTCCTCTCTTCCACTGGCTGGCCCAGAAACAGCAGAGCAGCAGAGCTCCCTCCAGTAGCATCCCTCTCTCCTCTCTTCCACTGGCTGGCCCAGAAACAGCAGAGCAGCAGAGCTCCCTCCAGTAGCATCCCTCTCTCCTCTCTTCCATTGGCTGGCCCAGAAACAGCAGAGCTCCCTCCAGTAGCATCCCTCTCTCTTCTCTTCCACTGTCTGGCCCAGAAACAGCAGAGCAGCAGAGCTCCCTCCAGTAGCATCCCTCTCTCCTCTCTTCCACTGTCTGGCCCAGAAACAACAGAGCAGCAGAGCTCCCTCCAGTAGCATCCCTCTCTCCTCTCTTCCACTGGCTGGCCCAGAAACAGCAGAGGTAAACATGTCAGACAGGCTGCTCCTTGCTGCTCGCTCCACTTCAGGGGCCTCATTTATCAAAGTGCGTGGGCAGAGAAAAGACTCTAAAACATGCGTGTGCCAGTTTTCCCGCAAAGGTTGTAGGTTGTAGGTTGTTATCAATTTTGAACTTGTCTGGAAAGTGAGCATATCTCCACGCAAAATCTCAGACCATGCGTAGGCACAACTTCTAGTGGTTGATCAACTGTAATGCAAGCAAATATTGTTCTTTTGAGGGAAATAGCCTATTTAAATGTAGTATAGTATGGGTAGGATAAAGTATTGCTGTCCGATTGGAGTGCACAACATAGCCTATTTAAAGTAGCTGTCCAGTGTTTCCAGATTTCTATGAAATATAATCTATAATTAATTACAATAAGAGTCAAATAGTTTTGCTTACAAAATATGGTAATAAACTCTTAAATGTAACTAAATGTAATCGAAAATGCAATCTACATAATACCCAAAAGTAATGATTTATTATGAGAGGGCCATAAACAATAACTAGTAATGCTGCATACTCCAAGAAAGGTTGAAATCTCACCTTTCTGGTAGAAATAGTTATACATTTCTGAGGTGTAGTCACTTTTAAGGACACAAGCTCAAGTACACAGTACAAAAATGACAAAATATGAAATATTTTATATGATGTATTTCCTATTGAACAAAACTGGTTGAATAAGGCTTGGAATGACTTATATTTGTTCTAAAGGTAGTATAATCAATTAACAAAACAACTAACTATAAGATTTCACCTTCCTTATAACTTTGTATATTTAGGGTTAGAGAAAATGTGCGTATTTTCTTGATCACAACGTCTGCCCCAGTCGCTGTGAACTTCAAACAGAGCTCTAGCTTGGCTTCATCCATGTAGAGCACACTTCTCCAGCGTGTCAGTGGCCATTGAAGGTGAGCATTTGCCAACAGAAGTTGGTTACAATGCCGAACTGCAGTCAGGTCAAGACCCTGATGAGGATGACGAGCACGCAGATGAGCTTCCCTGAGACGGTTTCTGACAGTTTGTACAGAAATTCTTCAGTTGTGCACACCCACAGTTTCATCAGCTGTACGATTGGCTGGTCTCAGACCATCCCGCAGGTGAAGAAGCCAGATGTGGAGGTCCTGAGCTGGCGTGATTACACATGGTCTGTGGTTGTGAGGCCGGGTTGGACGTACTGCCAAATTCTCTAAAACGATGTTTGATGCGGCTTATGGTAGAGAAATGAACATAAAATTATCTGGCAACAGATCTGGTGGAGATTCCTGCAGTCAGCAAGCCAATTGCACGCTCCCTCAAAACTTTAGACATCTGTGGCATTGTGTGACAAAACTGCACATTTTTGAGAGGCCTTTTATTGTTCTCAGCACATGGTGCACCTGTGTAATGATCATGCTGTTTAATAAGCAGGTGGATGGCTCTATCTTCTCCTTATACCATGCTAATTGTCATGGATCTCATCTGGGTTTGCAATACAGTATGTAAATATATTCCACTCAGTAATAGACCCCAACTACAGTATTTGTTGTCACTCTTAGACACTGTTGTCTTCTCAGACAAAATATGCGTTAGCAATTTGGGGAGATGTTAGACTACCATTATAAAGTTAAAGGTGTTGGTATACTCCATCTCTCTCTACCGCACCTGCCGTGTCGACCTCTGAATGCTATGTAAAGCCAACTGACATTTACTCCTGAGGTACGGACCTGTTGCACCCTCTACAACCACTGTGATTATTATTTGACCCTGCTGGTCATCTATGAACATTTGAATATCTTGAAGAACGATCTAGCCTTAAAGTCCTCGTACTCCTATAATATCCCCCGGCACAGTAAGAAGAGGAGTGGCCACCCCTCGGAGCCTGGTTCCTCTCTAGGTTTCTTCCTAGGTTCCTGCCTTTCTAGGGAGTTTTTCCTAGCCACCGCGCTTCTACATCTGCAATGCTTGCTCTTTGGGGTTTTAGGCTGGGTTTCTGTATAGCACTTTGTGACATCTGCTGACGTAAAAAGGGCTTTGTAAATACATTTGATCGATTGATGATTGTATTCATACAGTCCTGGTTCATTGCTTTATAATGCTACTAAATATCTTCAATGATATCAGAGGCATTGTAGGTTTGCATAAAAATAAATGTGCTTATTTTATTGCCATGCAATTTTGTTTGCATATGAAACAAACCAATGCTCTGCATTATACAATAGAGGAGTTCAGAGCAACAAGGAGGGGGCAGGGCAATGTTGCAGGTTAATTTGCATAAAATACGAATGGATAGTCAGATCCTGTTTAGAAAAGGATGCTGGCTTCGTGTTCTGGAGTGTGTGCGTCTTTAAGCTTCTGCCCCCTCCTCCCTGAGGAACTGCATTTTTCCCATTGTCATTACTGCTACCCTTCTCTCTCTCTCTCTCTCTCTCTCTCTCTCTCTCTCTCTCTCTCTCTCTCTCTCTCTCTCTCTCTCTCTCTCTCGCACACACACACAAACACACCTTCCCTCTTTCTACACACACATGCCCTCTCTATTCCTCAGCTACCCAGAGGGGAGGGATGAACGCAGCAGCACAGACAGCACATGACAGTAGACAGACATAGCCAGCCAAGATGATCCCCAGAGATTTAGAAGTGGGAGGGATATCAGTGTGTGTGTGTGTGTGTGTTTTTGTTTGCATGATGTGTGCTGTTTTGTTTGTTTATTTGTGTGTGTGCATGTGAGTGAGTGATTGAGTTTGGGTGTGTCTGTCTTCCTTTCTGTCTATGACATGATGGTGGCTACCAAATTTCCCATGGCAACGCAGGACACCAGCAGCAGGTCATGCTGGCTTTGCCGTTTAGAGTGTGTGTAAATTCAGACTCACAGAGCCAGCCGAGGCAGAGTGTGTCTGTGTCTGTCCCTCGAGGGCAGGCTGTCCTGTTGGATGAGAGACTCAGCAGCAGCCCAATGGTATCACCAAGGAGTGTGGTGTGCTGCTTTGCCGCTCCTCTCATCATGGCGCGTATGCTGCACATACTGTACCACACATGCTGAGCTTCCAGTGCCGGTATATACGCTCTCTTTTCCTCTCTCTTTTCCTCTCTCTCGTCCTCTCTCTCTTCCTCTCTCTCTTCCTCTCTCTCTTCCTCTCTCTCTTCCTCTCTCTCTTCCTCTCTCTTTTCCTCTCTCTTCTTCTCTCTCTTCTCTCTTCTCTCTCTCAAGCACACACACACACACACACACACACACACACACACACACACACACACACACACACACACACACACACACACACACACACACACGCAAAGCAGAGCTAAGGTATTGTCTGGGACTCCTTGCTGAGGGTGTTTGTCTGAGACAGTAGAGGTGGTTGTGTGTGTTTGGCCTCTCCTCCATTAAAAATGTTCTTGAGCATAAAGTGTGTATGTGTGTGTGTGAATGCGCACATGCTTGTAGGTGATTGTGTGTTCACGTGTGTGTTGTTAGCCCTTGAATGTTCATGTACTGAGTGCACTGAGTCACCTTGGTTACTGAAGATTCCAACCAGAGATGATGAAGCCAATGGCAGGTTACTGAATATTCCAACCAGAGATGATGAAGCCAAGAGCAGGTTACTGAAGATTACAACCAGAGATGATGAAGCCAAGGGCAGGCTACTACAGATTCCAACCAGAGATGATGAAGCCAAGGGCAGGTTACAGCAGGAGGGAGGGGGGGAGATGGAGGTCACTGAGTGCCTTCGTATGTTGACTGCACCATAGAGAGAGAGAGAGTTGAGAGAGTATGCACAACTAGTTTACTTTAATTGTCTTATGCTTGCAAAAATAGAAAATAATTGTACGGTAATATACAAAAAAAGTAATTCAAATTTACTATGCACGCAAGTGTACACACACACATAAACATATATCTAAATGTAAAATATACAGTACAAGTCAAAAGTTTGGACACAGCTATTCATGGGTTTTTCTTTATTTGGACTATTTTCTATATTGTAGAATAATAGTGAAGACATCACAACTATGAAGTAACACATATGGAATCATGTAGTAACCAAAAACGTAACCAAAAACAAATCAAAATATATTTAATATTTGAGGTTCTTCAAAGTAGCCACCCTTTGCCTTGATGACAGCTTTGCACACTCTTGGCATTCTCTCAACCAGCTTCATGATAAATTATTTTCCAACAATCTTGAAGGAGTTCCCACATATGCTGAGCACTTGTTGACTGCTTTTTCTTCACTCTGCTGTCCAACTCATCCCAATCCATCTCAAATGGGGCTCCCAAGTGGCGCAGCGGTCTAAGGCACTGCATCTCAGTCCTAGAGGCATCACTACAGACACCCTGGTTCAAATCTAGGCTGTATCACAACCAGCTGTGATTGGGCGGTGCACAGTTGGGCCCAGCGTTGTCCGGATTTGGCCGGTGTAGGTCGTCATTGTAAATAAGAATTTCTTCTTAACTGACTTGCCTAGTTAAATAAAAGTTACATAAAAGTTGGGTTGAGGTCAAGTGATTGTGGAGGCCAGGTCATCTGATGCAGCACTCCATCACACTCCTTCTTGGTCAAATAGCCCTTACACAGCCTGGTGGATGTGTTTTGGATCATTGTCCTGTTGAAAAACAAATGATAGTCCCACTAAGCAAAAACCAGATGGGATGGCGTATCGCTGCATAATGCTGTGGTAGCCATGCTGGTTAAGTGTGTTGAATTCTAAATAAATCACTGACAGTGTCACCAGCAAAGCACCATCACACCTCCTCCTCCATGCTTCATGATGGGAACCACACATGTGGAGATTATCCGTTCATCTACTCTGCGTTTCACAAAGACACGGTGGTTGGAACCAGAAATCTCAAATTTGGACTCATCAGAACTAAGGACAGATTTCCATCAGTCTAATGTCCATTGCTTGGGTTTCTTGGCCCAAGAAAGTACATTCTTCTTATTGGTGTCCTTTAGTAGTGGTTTCTTTGCAGCAATTCTACCATGAAGGCCTGATTCACACAGTCTTCTCTGAACAGTTGATGTTGAGATGTGTCTGTTACGTGAACTCTGTGAAGCATTTACTTTGGCTGAACATTCTGATAAATCTAATGAACTTATACTCTGCAGCAGAGGTAACTCTGGGTCTTCCTTTCCTGTGGTGGCCCTCATGAGATCCAGTTTCATCATAGCGCTTGATAGTTTTTTGTGACTGCACTTGAAGAAAGTTTCAAAGTTCTTGATATTTTCCGCATTGATTGACCTTCATGTCTTAAAGTAATGATGGGCTGTTGTTTCTCTTTGTTTATTTGAGCTGTTCTTGCTATAATATGGACTTGGTCTTTTACCAAATATGTCTATCTTCTGTACACCACCCCTACCTTGTCACAACACAACTGATTGGCTCAAACACACACCTTAACAAGGCAGACCTGATAATTGAAATGTATTCCAGGTGACTACCTCATGAAACTGGTTGAGAGAATGCGAAGAGTGTGCAAGGCTGTCATCAAGGCAAAGGGTGGCTAATTTGAAGAATCTCAAATATAAAATATATTTTGATTTGTTTAACACTTATATGGTTACTACATTATTCAATATGTGTTATTTCATAGTTTTGATGTCTACAATGTAGAAAATAGTATAAAAGTCCAAACTTTTGACTGGTACTGTATATGTAGCATATTAATGTGTTATTGGCAGAATACTCATCACATAAATGAAAGTTAGCCATATTATCATCCTCCATTAGCTTCTGCCAATCAGTTACGTGTGCTAGTGGAACAGAAACCCAGTGGTACAGCCGGGTGAGAGGAGGAAGGAGGATGTTTATTTGGAGTATATTTTCTGTTCCAACTCCATGAAAGATTCATTGGTCACTCAGTTTGAACAATGCAGAGGAAGAGGAGCAGCAAATGCTGGGTGGAAGAGGGAATATACCAAACAAGGAGGGTGTACTACATCTGTGCAGTGTGTTTATCTGTATGTGTGCATGCGCGTGCACGTGTGTTTGCGTGTGTATGTGTATTCACTGTTAACATTTTTAAATATGAGACACCAAACCCATTCACAGGGATGGTTAACTCTCGAGGTTCCACTAGTCCGTACCGATCTGGATAAATCCACCTTCAGTTTAATGCCCCCCATTTTTGGATAGAGGACAAATCTCCCTACATTTTGACTCTCTGGTGCCTCTAGGACAGTTTAGGACTTTAATGTTAAATGAATTTAATGAGAATTGCAGCGATTTGGATTGAATGTAAATCATTGTACTTGTGGTGTTTGAAACTGTAGTGTTGATTCTGTAATTTGGTGAAGATTTTTAATTGTTGTACTGCTGTCCTCGGGGCACCTTTGTAAATGAGACCCTGATCTCAATGGGTTCCACTGAATAAATACAAATGCCTGTCACATGCATTCATTTTTCTTTTGGAGAAACCCAATACCACTCTATTTCCCAAGCGTTGCATGATTGAATGCTTTTTTCTGGGTCTTTGAATTCATTTGTTTTGGTGTAAGCAGTAATTGGCAGTAATTGGCAGTAATTCCATGTGGTATCCCAGTAGGGTTCCTCTCTGACCATACATTACATCACAGTGACTCAACAACACACTGTATTATTTTGCCTTGTTCTGTCATAAGAAAGGTACATTATCTATTCCTATAGCCAAACAACAACAACAAAAACAACAACAACCATACACACCAAATACAGCATGGTAACCATGGTTGCTCCCAATCTCATTTCATAGTAGGCCTATATGGATTTCCATAATGCATGTTTGTGTGATTGGCTGGTAGCCTGAGAGCTGACTGTCTATTATCTGGAGAATATATAAGAATGGCATCTATTTGTTACAGATATACCATGACAATTAAGACACGATGTAGGTGTACACAGAAATACTAATTAAGCAGGGTAAAATTGGATCCGTAGCATGTTAACTTTCCCATTCAGATAATAATGAACGACAGCGCTAACATCCCCCTTTGTGAATATTTAGTAGATGGAGAGAGACACATGCAGACAGTGTTGCTAGGAGACCACACACTCAGTGACTGGCGTGAGAGACTGGCTGGTTTCACAGGCAGCCCTCCCCCAATTCTTACAGTCCAGCTTCTTCTCCCTTTTCACTGTTTGTCTATCGTCTCCTCTTTTCTCCCTTTTCTCCATTTACGTATCCCCTCTCTCCCTTCCTCCATTTCGATATCTATCTCTCTCTCTATCTCTCTCTCTCTCTCTCTCTCTCTCTCTCTCTCTCTCTCTCTCTCTCTCTCTCTATCTATCTATCTATCTATCTATCTATCTATCTATCTATCTATCTATCTATCTATCTATCTATCTATCTATCTATCTATCTATCTATCTATCTATCTCTGTCCCCCTCCCCCCTCTCTTTCTCCCTCTTATCCTCCCTCTCCCTCCCTCCTTCCCAGTCCTTCTCTCCCAGACTGATTGGCTGCAGCGTGTCGGACTGCCACGGCGTACAGTCGGGCTTGTTAGAGTGTGGTGAGGGTGACAGTGTGGATGCGTGCGGCGCGGGGTCAAGCCATGATAGCACACAGTGCGGTGCTGTACAGTGTGGCGGTGTGGTGGTTCCCCGTAACAGGCCAGCACTGTGGTGTGACAGACAGCAGCCCCATGGCCCAATAGAGCAGACGGCCTGACAGCCAGGTGCTCTCTCTGCCACCACTGGGAGGCAGGGTAGGAAAGGAGGGAGGGGAGGAGTGGCAGGGGAAGACGGGGAGGGATGAGGCAGGGAACGAGGGGAGAAGGGGGAGACAGGGAGGGATGAGGGAAGGAATGAGGGGAGAAAGGGGAGCCAGGGAGGGATGAGGGAGGGAACGAGGGGAGAAGGGGGAGACGGGGAGGGATGAGGGAAGGAATGAGGGGAGAAAGGGGAGCTAGGGAGGGATGAGGGAGGGAACGAGGGGAGAAGGGGGAGACAGGGAGTTATGAGGGAAGGAATGAGGGGAGAAGGGGGAGACAGGGAGAGAGGGAGGGAACGAGGGGAGACAGGGATCGGGAGATGAGAAGGGGGAGTTTATATAGGGCTCATTGTCTCGGGAGCTCCGTCTCCCACAAACAACCCAGATGGCAGCGAATGCGAAGCGTGGATTCAGAAGTCATCCAAGGTTGAGTTTAAATAGGAGATGTAGAAACAGACACAGTCCTTTGACAACACAGATCCTCAATATACTGTACGCCTGTAAGGTTAGCCACTCCCTTTTTACAACCAGAGATGATTCTCACAGTAATTATTGTTTGGTTAGTTCAAACTGTGGGCATATCTCATTTTCATATTTTTTCCACATAATTTACTGTTTCAGTTCTCTAACTTTTACTCAGTGAGCATTTGAGGTTATAGCTCGAAGGGTTTTGTGTGTGTCCATGTGTCAGTGTGTGTGTCCATGTGTCAGTGCAGTGTGTGTGTCCATGTGTCAGTGTGTATGTCCATGTGTCAGTGTGTGTGTCAGTGCAGTGTGTGTGTCCATGTGTCAGTGTGTGTGTCCGTGTGTCAGTGCAGTGTGTGTGTCCATGTGTCATTGTGTATGTCCTTGTGTCAGTGTGTGTCCATGTGTCAGTGTGTGTGTCCATGTGTCAGTGCGTGTGTCCGTGTGTCAGTGCAGTGTGTGTGTCCATGTTTCAGTGTGTGTGTCCATGTTTCAGTGTGTGTTTTGTTTGCTCATGTGCCTGAATGGCTAAATTATCTGCAGCCTTGCATGCAGATCCAGTTATGTGAATCACACCTCCATCTGTCTCCATCTGCCTCCATCTGCCTCCACCTGTCTCCATTTGCCCCCACCTGTCTCCATTTGTCTCCATCTGTCTCCATCTGTCTCCATCTGCCTCCATCTGTATCCATCTGCCTCCATCGGTCTCCAACTGCCTCCATCTGCCTCCATCGGTCTCCAACTGCCTCCATCTGCCTCCTAGCTCCAATGAGGTGGATTAAAATTTCTTCTGACCCTGTAAATGCCTCTTAAACTGATTTTAAAATCCCCAAATTGCTGCTTTAATGTGTCAGTGTGTGAGCTTTGGTTGCATATATAAATTGTGGGCTGCATACACAATATAGCCTATATTGTGTGTATGTGTGTGTATGTATGTATGTATGTATGTGTGAGTGAGAGTGCGCGTGCGCACAAGTGAGTGTCCGTACATGTGTGCATGCATGTGTGTGCGTGCCGTGTGTTTATACTGTAGCACGTGTAAGAGCTGAATAAGACTGCATGTGAGTGCTGCTTTTGCCTCCACGTTCATTTAGGCTCTGATAAGAACATGCTCTAGGAGGACATGGTGTGTATGGTGTGCTGCTGTATGGTGGAGTAGTGAACCTGATGAACCATCTCCCATGCAGTGTCCTAATCCTCAGCAGCCTGGGTACTTGCACACTTCTCAACAGCTGTAATGCGACAATTGCAGGGCTGCCTGCTCAGCCACCAAATCCTGGAAGCCCAACTCAGTGGCCCTGTTAACAGAAGGCCAACCTACACTTTCTCAGCTCACTAACCTAATTAACACTGAGTCACACAGCACGCCACACCATACTACGCCACACCACGGAGGGTAGCCAGGCCGCAGCATGCAGCGGGGCATTGTGGGTAGGGAGGCCAGGGCTCTGGACAACAGGAATAACAGGAGCTACGATGACACACAGGGCCATCTCAGAACCATGATGGGATGACACCGCTCTCTGTATGATCTCTCCCAAAAAAATGTAGTTGTTTCAACTTATTACTATTAAGTAACTGGTTCCACGGCCTTTTTTTGTTTACTCAACTTTTCATTCAAATGTTACCTAAACTTAAAATTTGTAGTTGGCCCAAACTTATCACGGCTCAGGAGACGACCCTGATGCAGACAGTTCGAAGTAACAAAGGTTTATTACAAAAACAGGGGGCAGGCAAACGACAGGTCAAGGGCAGGCAGAGGTCAGTGATCCAGAGCAGAGTCCGAAAGGTACAGAACGAAAGGCTCAGGGTCAGGGCAGCTCAAAATTGAGAAAAAGTAGGCAAAAATTGAGTCAACTTAAAATGATTTGTTTGCGCAACTTATCTCATATGTTCATTCAACTCGAAATTATTATTATTATTACTTTTTTATTAACTAAAAAAGTCTGTGCAACTGGTTACACACACAAACAGTGCTTTTAACATACACTGTTTTCAACATACATAATTACATTGTGCATGTTCATTTTTACAGTAGTCATTATTCAACATGCAATCTACTTGGGATTTGAACTCACAACCTTGTGGTTCATGGCATTCCGATCTTCTATTAATCTGACTATTCTCTAATTCTTACAGTCCAGCTTCTCCTTTTTCACGGTTTATCTATTGCCTCCTTTTTCTCCAGTTACTTATCCCCACTCCTTTTCTCCAGTTACTTATCCCCACTCCTTTTCTTCAGTTACTTATCCCCACTCCTTTTCTCCAGTTACTTATCCCCACTCCTTTTCTCCAGTTACTTATCCCCACTCCTTTTCTCCAGTTACTTATTCCCACTCCTTTTCTCTCTATCAATCTGTCCCCACTTCGTTTTTTGTCTATTCATGTTTTTCTCTACCCTGCTCTCTTTATCGGCTTCCCTCATCTTTCCCTTTCCCTCCTCTCCTCTCTCCCTCGAGCTCCTGCCTGAGCTGTCTTCCTCCCTCCCTCCCTTTCCCTCCTCTCCTCTCTCCCTCGAGCTCCTGCCTGAGCTGTCTTCCTCCCTCCCTTTCCCTCCTCTCCTCTCTCCCTCGAGCTCCTGCCTGAGCTGTCTTCCTCCCTCCGTTTCCCTCCCCTTTCTCTCTCCCTCGAGCTCCTGCCTGAGCTGTCTTCCTCCCTCCCTTTCCCTCCCCTTTCTCTCTCCCTCGAGCTCCTGCCTGAGCTGTCTTCCTCCCTCCCTTTCCCTCCCCTTTCTCTCTCCCTCGAGCTCCTGCCTGAGCTGTCTTCCTCCCTCCCTTTCCCTCCTCTCCTCTCTCCCTCGAGCTCCTGCCTGAGCTGTCTTCCTCCCTCCCTTTCCCTCCCCTTTCTCTCTCCCTCGAGCTCCTGCCTGAGCTGTCTTCCTCCCTCCCTTTCCCTCCCCTTTCTCTCTCCCTCGAGCTCCTGCCTGAACTGTCTTCCTCCCTCCCTTTCCCTCCTCTCCTCTCTCCCTCGAGCTCCTGCCTGAGCTGTCTTCCTCCCTCCCTTTCCCTCCCCTTTCTCTCTCCCTGTCTTTCAATGCATCTCTATCCATCCTACTCTTGAGGACTGTTGATCTCTCCCCTCCTCCCCACCTGTATCTCTCTCCCTCTCTCCCATGCCCACTCCTCCCTTTCTCACTCTCTATATCTCTTGCTATCTGTGTCAATTATCAGTTAATGTGACTATTCTCTCCTGATTGATTTGATTGACTTATTTCAGCATTTATGGTTTTCTGTATTAGTTGTGTAATGTTGGTGGGTATATTACGTTGTTTTAATCACTATAATAAATACAATTGTTTTACTTTAGAGGACTTTTAACAAAGCTGAGATTTACTTTGGATTGCAAGGTGTAAAAGTACATTTGGAATCAGTCGTTGACACAGACATGGTGGCATAGCAGGAAGAATGATATGCCATGAACCAAGTGTTTGCGAGTTCAAATCCCAGGTGGTGACATGTTAAATAATAATTACTGTATAATGAACATGCACAATGTAGTCATGCATGTCAAATATGAATGTTGAAAGTGTTATATGTCAAAAGCAGTGCATGAGTAGCTAGTTCCACAGCCTCTTTTAGTAAAGATACCCTAATAATAATTTCTATTTGAATCAACATATGAGACAAGTTGAGCAAACATATCATTTTAAGTTGACTGAATTTTCTCAATATTTTATTTTTTACAGTGCATACAGTATATGGCTCTACAATCTGAGATTTATAAGACATTAAATTGGCTACCCCAACCTGTAAAAAAAACATGTAAAGTCCAACATGAACAACAACGTACAGAGACAGACGTACAATAAGTTACGTATAATCTAATGGAGTATATTTTGTTTAATTCCCTGTGCTGTTGGAAAAGGTTTGATACAGTTATGTGTGGGTGGATTCCTTGAGTGCTATATTAAATGTGTACTAGTCGACCATTATTGATTTTGTCCACATTGGATGTTGGCATACTTTTGATCCAGTGTTTGTGATGCTTCTCAAACCAAAACCAATAGCAAGGAAAGAGTCCCGTGCAGTATAAGTAAAACCACCAAAAGCCCCTGAACTCTCACACTGACAGCTGTGCTTTTCATAGCCAATCGCAACACTGTGCTTGCATACTCCAATGCACACCACACTGTTGGGCATTCAAATATCTGCCTCACAACAAGCCTGACTCCTCATGTCATGTGCACGAAGCCTTGTGTGCGCTACATATGACCAACCACATTACTGCCTGGGTAGCTGACAGCTTTAGTCAGGCAACCCCAAGGCCCCCAGTCAGAGAGCAACACAGCAGTTGAGTTACCATGCTTACTCAGATAGTCATAATTGGATAATGAACATATACTGTAAATAGTGTTTTCATGTGATCCACTGTAGGTTGGGCATTGGTGTAAACAACACAGTGGCTGAGTAAACATACAGTACCTGTGCCTTACTGTCTGGCTGCCTGGGTGCCTGGCCCAATGCACAGTTTGTTTTAGCCTGGAGGACAGGATATCCACCATGACACAAGGAGCCTTCTTAGCAACGTTTCCTGCATTGCAGCGTCCGTTTGTCTGGATGCTTTCAGACATAGTTTATAATGCTGTGCCTCATCTCTGTTTTAACTTTCCCTCCTGATCATAACTCCTACCCTGAATCCCTCCTGGTCTGTTCACCTGTATGGAAGACCCCAACCTGGTCTCGGAGTATTTTTTAAAATTCTATATGTAAATCTGAGACGCTCCATTTAGTATTATTTGTGACGTTTCGTATTATATGTATTAATTTGTGGATGACATTTCGTATGACATGTTACGAATTACAACTCATATTATATGTTATAGATTTGCAAAACGTGCAATATGTTAAGAATTTGCTAAATGTACTATATGTTATGAATTTGCAAAATGTATGATTTATTACGAATACTAGCTAGTTGGCTAGGTGGCTAACTTTAGCTAGCTGGCTAATGTTAGCTAGGCTAGGGTTAGGGTTATGTTTAAGAGTTAGGTTAAAGGGTTAAGGTTAGGGTTAGGGGAAGGGTTAGATAAAAGGGTTACGGTTAGGGTTAAGGTTAGGTGAAGGGTTAGCTAACATACTAAGTAGTTGCAAAGTAGCTATAAAGTAGCAAGTTGTTGAAAAGTTGCTAATTAGCTAAAATGCTAAAGTTGTCTATGATGAGATTCGAACTCATTCGAACTGTTGTGGTTGCTAGACGTTCGCGTTATACTCCTACCCATCCACCACGACCAACCATCCTACTTTAATTTTAAGTAGCCATCTGTCTTAAGTAACCATACCAAATGTAACATATCATACTAATTTGAGTGTCCCGGATTTACATTTACTATGTTACGTCTAGTCTATGAGACAAGGCTGAGGAGCCAGGTACTATAATCGTGCTGTGACTGCTACTGCCCTACATACAGCATGTCGACATGAGAGCTGTGTAACTGTGTAGGGGAGCTGTGTAAAAGGAGAACTGGAAGTGACAGTCATGTCAGCTCAACTTGCAGTAGATGACTATTAACAATGCCACTGTCTCCATCTCCTCTGTGTCTAGGTGATTGAAGTGTGGCCTGCAGTGACATCCATCCCCTTCTCCCTATTGGCCTTCTATACCATGAGCTCTGGCTCCGCCCAGGATGTGGCGGTGGAGCATTTCTTGCGTGACATAGAGAGGCGGGGCAAGCGGCTACATTGTGCTGTGATTGGTTGTGAGGAGCAGCGTCCCCGCGGCGACATGAACCTGCTGTATCGTAAGAGCCGGCTGGACTGGAGGCACAAGGACCAGGATGGCAATAAGAAGAGGTGAGGAGAGGTGAACTGATCTCAACTCACAGCAGCATGCTGGACTGGAGTGATGGAATGCGATTATTCAGTTGAGTTGAGTTGTAAATCTCTGAGCTGAAGTGGAAGAGTTTTCTCGTTCATATTTTATGTGTAACCATGTCGAAAGGAAGTAGAGAAACAAGAGAAGAGAGGATCAGAAGGGAGGAGCTTTATTGCCTTCATTATAGGGACAATGTGGCCCATTGGTGCCTATGTAGATTATGGCAAGCGTACACACACTTACACACCCGCAGGCTCACACACACACACACACACACACACACACACACACACACACACACACACACACACACACACACACACACACACACACACACACACACACACACACACACACACACACACACACACACACACACACACACACACACAGAGCTCTGCTCTTGGCTTTTCTTCACATAATGGAATGAGACAGAAAACAGTTGCATCTCTGTTCTCCATGATGAACAGGCTCAGTGCTGTTTTCGCTGCCTGCACTAGCTTCCCCCCCCTCTCAATAGGAAGGTGTACAATGACATTGTTTCCCTGCTGGTTCACTGCTTCATAAGGGAGGATGGCAGAGTTAAGGCACATCAGTAGGACAAGACTACTCATTGTGACCTATAAACAAGGCATGCATTTAGATGTGTGTAGTTTGTTACGTTTTATCGCTCTTGCTTCCTCTACCTCAAACAAACATGGCAACCTGCACTCAGGGATCATTCACAGGCAATAACCTCCTAAATGAGGCCTTTGATTGCATGCTCGGGAAGCAAAACATCTCTTCCTCCTCTCCTCACACACGAAGAGACCCAGTTTACCGCTCCCTCTCTTTCTCTCTCTCTCTCTCTCTCTCTCTCTCTCTCTCTTTCTCTCTCTCTCTCTTTTCTCTCTCTCTCTCTCTCTCTCTCTCTCTCTCTCTCTCTCTCTCTCTCTCTCTCTCTCTCTCTCTCATTCTAATACACGCACACACACATCAGACACACACATATGTGTGCACCCACACACTCAGTTCCCAGTCTTTCCCAGCAGGGAAACAAAAGGTGGTCGGAGCCTCCAGCTCCATTCGTCCGGTCCTGCTAGGAAAGTCAGATTTGACCCATTCATCCCCTTGTTCCTTCCTCACCATGGCTACCTCTCCCCTCCTTTCCTCACCATGGCTACCTCTCCTCTCCCCTCCTTTCCTCACCATGGCTACCTCTCCCCTCCTTTCCTCACCATGGCTACCTCTCATCTCCCCTCCTTTCCTCACCATGGCTACCTCTCATCTCCCCTCCTTTCCTCACCATGGCTACCTCTCCCCTCCTTTCCTCACCATGGCTACCTCTCCCCTCCTTTCCTCACCATGGCTACCTCTCCCCTCCTTTCCTCACCATGGCTACCTCTCCCCTCCTTTCCTCACCATGGCTACCTCTCCCCTCCTTTCCTCTCGGAATGGTCTTGGAATCGGAGAGACAGGTTGAAATGGTGATGATCCATAGCTGACACACTAAGTAGAGGCTTTTTATATACTGTGCTATACAGCCAATATATCCCTTCTAGGCGGTTGTAGTGAAGAACGGTTTCATTTGAGGTCTTTTCATGGTAATTGCTGCGCAGTGTTTTTCTACTGACTTCAGCCACTGTTGTTATGGCTGAGTCACCTCTATAAAGGTTCATTTACAGAGCTATACCGTATATTCTATATGTAATGACTCCAGATTTGGACCATGTCAGCTGCAACTCCCCATCCCGTTTAATTGTCCGTTAAGGTACACCGTTGTATGTGTATTCTGCTCAAATGTAATCCATCATTAGCTTGAATTGTGAGATATTGATTTTGGTTTCTCCTATTAGGAAACCAAAGATGTTCTGAATCTGTTGCATTCCTGCATGATGGTAGTTTGGATGAGGTCATGATGACCTTCAAAAGATCTTCAGGGATTATCCATTTGACGTTTTGGCTTTAGAAAGCAATTAAGAATTGAGTTGTCTGTTTAATCAAAGGAACAGTACAGTAGTTCATACATTCAATTCCGATGTATTTACTTTTCATCAAGGAAACTCCAGTTGAGATTTTTATGCTGCACTGCCACACCTTTCTTCAGGCACTAAACGCCCCTCACACATTATATGTTTTAAGGGTGCTTTTTCCTTTGTGCTCTTGTTTGTAGTGTGTTTAGTACTTTGGCAAGCAATACCATGTGATTTTCTCAGGATTCAGACAAACCACTAAACAAATAAACAGGCAAACCAGTTGCCATGGAAACAGATACAATACTTGGCAGAGGTCATGGTGAGTGTAGTAAAGGGACAATGAAATAAAACAGATAAAGAATTAGTTAGAGCAACCCAGTAACACGGTGACGTTACACACAGGAGGATTATAGTCAGAAAGGAGCAGCTAGATTTGGGAGGGTTTTAGGGGAAGCAATTTCCTAATTTAATGTGTTTGTGATCTAAGGGAGCAGTTGTGGAGGGATAGAAATGGAAGGATAGAAGAGTTCTGAAGAGGGGGGGGGCCCCACCCCCATGCAGATACCGGCATGCACAGCTGCTGCACTGCCTCGCCCAATCTCGCATCACTCACTCTCTAACGGGAAACTACGCTCCCCGTGCCATCCATGCACGAGGAGCTGTGTGTGTGTGTGTGTGTGTGTGTTAGAGAGAGAGAGAGAGAGAGAGAGAGGCAGAGGAGTAGGGGGAGCCGTAGGACTGCAGATTCAATTGAATGTAAGCTATGTAGAGACCATTTTTAACAGAAAAAGAAAAAAGGAGAGAGGCAGAAAAGGGGAAGGCAACACAATGGGAAAATAAATGGGGGAATGTTGTTCTTCCTGTGTTGTTCAGCTCCAGCCAGAAGGACCCCTCCTCAGCCACGGTGGGCAAGGTCCGTGACTTGGCATCCTTCCGGCGCCACTTCCGCATGGGCTTCATGACCATGCCTGCCTCCCAGGACCTGTCCCCTCACTCCTGTGCCTCTGCCATGGCTCCCCGCTCCCAGTCTTGCCACGCTGTGGGCGCTGGAGACACAGGTCTGGAGAATGGGGAAGATTACTCTGACACCCAGTCACAGCACGGCGGGCGCTGCCCCCCTGCTAAACCCAAACGCCATCCCAGCACCCGTCTCAGCTCCTCCTCGGATCCCAGAGCACCTCACGCCCCACCGGACGCCCCTCCGCCACCCCCGCCCACTCACCTGCAGGCCAAACACTCAGAGAAGAAGAACGGTAGGCTATGGAAACAGTAATGAGGGCAGTGAAGTGGGGAAGTGTGAAAATGTGTGTTAATATTATTTTCCCTGTTGTAATTATTGAATTATCTCTCATTCATTGCTCTCTCCCTTTCCCCTGCAGCCATGAAGAAGTCTGACTCAGGAGACATGTCCAAAAAGGTGCCGCCTTTGAAACCCAAACGAAGCCCCAGTACTCAGCTCTCGTTTGAGCCCCCAACTCCCTGTGTGCCCCCTCTTGCCACGCCCATCCAGGGGGGTGAGGGTCAGCCTCAGGGGGACGATGAGCCCGTCTACATAGAGATGGTGGGCCAAGTGTTCACCAGGGAGAGCCAGACTGCCACCCCTCACCCTGTCACGCCCGTAGCCACCACGCCTGATTCAGACTCAGACCAGAGTGAGGCCATCTATGAGGAGATGAAGTACCCACTGCCAGAGGACAGAGAGGGACACAAACGCCTCCCTCTCAAACACGAGAGACTCAAATCCTCCAAACACCACCACTCCTCCTCTGGCACGTCCGCCCATCTACCTCGCCCCTCCTCCTCCCCCTCCTGCTCCAAACCTAAAGCCACAGTGTCCATCTCCCACTCCTCACCCCTCCCCTCCTCCACCTCCTCCACCCCTGTCCCCCAGCCCCTCTCCTCCAGCCCACACCCCCCACGAGCCCCTACGCCCTACCTCCTCCAGGGAAACAAATCAGAGACAGAGTCCACCAGTAAGATCCCAGCCCCCTTCCCCAACCTGCTGCAGCACCGACCCCCGCTGCTCGCCTTCCCCCAGCCTGCTGCTGCCTCCAGTGGGGTCGGGGTCCAACACAAGGCTGCTTCTGCCAAACTGGGGACCATCAGCATTCAGAACTCCTCCAGTATGACAGCTCCGTCTAGCACCTCCTCCTCCTCCACCACCCCCTCCTCTAACCTCCCTGTGCCCCTGTCAGGCTCTAAGGAGTCTAAGGACAGAGACAGAGACAGCCAGCTCGGCCCTGCACCAGGGCTAAGGGCCAGGAGCCACTCCACACCCCTGCCCCCTTCCTCTAAGTCCACCTCCCCCTATTCCCACCACCACCACCACCATCCCCACCCTCACCACCGCCCCTCACACTACCACCACTACCGCAAGCCAGAAAGAGGAGACTCGCCCAACCCCAACACCAACAACAAGAATGGTTCGGAGACCTTCTCCAAGTCCATTGCCCAGACCCAGACCCAGGGCTCGGGCAAGGAGGGAAAGTCTGTGAGCTTCTGCTTGAAGTTAGACAAAGCAGAGAGGGACAGGGACAGAGAGAGGGATAAGGACAGAGAGAGGGACAGAGATGGTCACAGGGACAGTCACAGAGACAGAGACAGGGACAGTGACAGGGAGCGACACAGGGAGAGAGACAGAGAAGCAGGTTTCCACTTTACCTCCTCTCAGGCTGAGAACACCACAAACAACCTTTCATCCCAGACCAGTGCCAGTTCAGCCACAACCTCGTCCTCCTCCTCTTCCTCCCACTCTCGCCCTCACTCTCGCTCCCAACTCCACCGCTACCACACCCCCCACGGCCTACCCGCCTACAAGCCCCCCTCCTCAGACAGCCCCCTGCTCTGGACCTACCCCTCGGTGGGCTTCCGGAGACCCCCGGCGTACGACAGCCTGCGAGGAGGGTCTCATCTGCCCTCCTTGCACCACCAGGGTCACGGTGATGTGGCCTCTAAAAGTAGCACGGTGCCTGGGCCCGTCCAGGGGAAGGCTGGGTTCATGCCCTGGGACAACAGTGGCTTTGGAGACGACGGGTCTTACTTGCCCATGCAGAGGAAACTGTCCTTCAGCCAAGGCAGCAGAGAGACAGAGAGAGAGAGTAAGTTAACATGTGCTGGATGGCATCGTGGGTTTGAATTGAGTATTGAAATGTATCAGACGTTCCTCAGATCCCTGGGGAAGGGATAATCAGACTATTAGACTGTAGCTAAGTGACATCTGTCACTACACTATACTTTGTCAATAGACCATTATTCCATGTTTACTCAACAATTCCCTCTGACATTCCCCTCTCAGAGGATGAAGGGCGGGCGTGGAATGGCAGTGCCGATGCCCTCCTGAGGATAGACAAGGAGGACCTGGGCCCTGGACGTCGAGGAGGAGGAGGCCACTCTGGGATCCCAGTACGCTTCACTGGAGGGAGGGGGCTGGGCCACAGTGAGTCCCTGGCTGGGATGGAGGGGGGGTCCTTGGGGTTCCGAGCCCTGCCTAGAGGGGGTCTCCCCCTCCCGTGCCAAACCTTTCCAGCCTGCCGCAATGGAGGTAAGCACTAAGACACCCAGCACAGACTCCTTCACCCAGAATATTTTCAAGGAAAGGGGTATGTCTAGGATTTCACTAGCACATAAACATCGCTTTAGAAAAGAGACGACATCAGCAGATTTATCTGAAGATCCTATTACGTGCATTTCTTAAATCCACAGTCGCATCATCATGGTGTTATGGGTTAAGATCATCAGTGGCAGCATATGTAGTACCAGAGCTATATATACACACACACAGTCAGGCACATCATACCTCCCCCCACATGTAAGCATAGTTGCACATAGATACATGAAATAATGCAATCCATTTTATACGCACAGCCATTCTCCCTGATAACATGAACAGCACAGTTGATTTGTGGTCATAGACAGCTATATGAACAGTGCTTGTTTTTTCTGTTCCAGAACTGGGTCGATTGAGCCGCTCATCATCCACCTCTGGGGTGAGACAGGTGGGTGGAAACGACGTTCAGCGGCAGAGCAGCCTGCCCCATCGAGAGGTACTGAATCAGGTGAATAATACCTATTATTATAATGACGATGATTATTATAATGACGATGATCTTTGGTATTACTGTGATTACTGTCATCTGTACAAGTAGTAGTATTGGAATTATTCTGAAGAATATGGCCATTCTTATTATTCCCTGTGCTGATAGCAACAACACTCCTCCTGAGCTATTTATAGTGTGGAGATATGTTCAGTGAGCAGAATAAGGTTGCGCCTTAAAGAATAAGTCCAGGGGAGAGCGATGCTCTAATTGACGCATGCAGAGACGCGTGGATGTAAGAAGTATGCTTCTCTACAGTGTTTTGGGGCAGTGAGACACTGTCCAATAGCGTTGCATTTTGCCCAGTCACTTGGCTGCATCTCAAATGCTGACGCAGTTCGAGTGTGCTGTGCTGTGCTGCAGAGACTGTTGGCGTGTTGCTGCGTAACCCTCCCTTGCACGCCACGGGAGCTACAGGCTCTAATATGGTGTCACGTTGCCGCCTGGTGGCAGGCTTGGGTGCAACACGTTCTTATGGCTGTTGTGGTTGCTGGGCTTGGTCTTCAGTGCTACAACAGAGATTCAGTGTTTACAGCAGGGATGGGCAACTTTGATGGGGTTGGAGGCCACAAAAAAATCTGAACTCATCATGAGCCGCAGTGGCTCACGGGTCTACGTACCCACATCCATACCCACATATGCAGTCTACTGATTTGTGCAGTTAAACTACTTAACTCTCTTAACTAAATGCTTTATACCATTAGCCAAGGCCAGCCCTAGCGTTTTGGGGCCCCTAAAAGAGATTTGGTTGGGGGTCCCCTCCCCCTTGAGGGCAAAACATTTTACTGGCTCCATCGTGACGTCGGAGAGAGAACATTTGATTTGCAATTCTACACATTTTGACATAACTTATGCCATGTTATTATGATATCTGAGTGAGAGTGACTAACAAAATCAATGGGGCACATGCCCTGCATGCCAGATTGCTATTTGGCCATGATTACTACAAGTTTAGATAGCTGGCTAGACTTAACCTTTTACTGCAGTGTGCTTAATCAGGGTCACACAGAGTCTTTCTTGGCAGTCTTAAACAAATCTACTTTGAAACAAAAGTATACACCTCACACACATTGTTATAGGCTTAAACAAATACATGTCAGATATAGAGTTGAAAGTATAAAATGTTGAGTTTGCATCCCAATATTAGTCTTTATAGACATCACAGAAGACTGAAATATAACAAAACCGTTTGACATAGAAACACCAGATTTTCAGTGTTTTATTTGTTTTAATTAACATTCCACCCATGATGCCACTAGAGGGAGATTTGGTTAATTGACCTCACCAATCAAAAAATGGTTAGCTCACATGGCTAATTGAGTGACTGTCAGTGACTGACATAACATGTAACACACTGTGGCAAACTGTATTCATGCATACCCCACATTAGATTTGAGGTAAAAAAAATATTTATTTAAATCCTCTCCTTCCACCCTCCCTGCCCCTCTCTCTGTCCAGTTGCATGGGCTGTCCCAATCCTCCCAAACGCCCTGCAGTCCTATCCTGTCCAGACAGCAGCAGCAGCTCCAGCTCCATCAGCAGCAGCTGCAGTTACAGCAACAGCTCCAGCAGCTGCAGCAGCAGCACCACCTCCAGCTGCAGTTCCAACACCTGGCCCAGCTGGCCCAGGGACAGCCTCCCACCACCGGGGGCGCTGCCACGTCCGCAGCCCAAACCCAGAGGGATGGCAAGCTGCTGGAGGTCATTGAGAGGAAGCGCTGCCTATGCAAAGAGATCAAGGCCCACCGCCGCCCAGAAAAGAACTTGTGTAAGCAAGACAGCATGCCCATCCTGCCCAGCTGGAGACGGACCCCTGAGCCCCGGAAGACGGGCACGCCCCCCTGTCAGAGGCCCCAGGCCGTGGTGTGGGACACAGCCATCTGAGTGGAGGGTTGTTGGGGCAGCGGAGGTACAGTAGAAAAACAGGGGCAAGTAAATAAGTACTATTGGGTACGATTGTGGTGAGAATCAAGAAGTTTACACATGGAGAGAGATGGTCCCTCTCTACAAAGGGAAAGAGGATGGAGGACTATTTCCTCTCTTAGGAGTGACAGTGTGATTACCACCGACCTCCACAGAAGGGTGAAAATATACATGAGAGTAAGATGAGAGTTTTGTGCTCTCACATAGTAAAATAAACTTTATTTGGAGCTGATACAAGGTGTACCACGTTAATGAGATTTTTTGAGGTGTGTGGGCCAGAGAGATAATGAACTGAAACATAAATTGTTATTTTGCCAAGAGTGATCAACTCTACTTTGTAGAGATATACAAAGATTGGGAAGATTCAGTTGAGGGATATACCAATCCAATTTGAAACCAAGAAGAGATATATGTACAATCTTTCAGTACAGTGTGATTTCTTCCACTTTAGTTTTAGTATTGTACAAGCCCTTCCTTAACTCTTTATTAATTTCTTAAACGCCAGTCAACTCAGACTTTGTTGAATCAAAAAAAGGGGAGAATTTAACCTATAAGAGCAATGCTGGTTTAAATAATTAGGCCTCATTTCCCCTAACTTAACTGCAGTTTACATGAATTTTCTCTCCCTCCACTGTCACAAATGGCTGTTGGTAGGGAGAGTTTGAATGAGACTTCAGGTTGATCCTCAGCAAGACACATCTTATACAAACTTATGTTCAAGCACACGGACACAGACACTGTAAACACACACACACACACACAGTATTGTACAGCTAACCTTGTGGGGACACACAATTTAGTCACATTCAAAATCCTATTTTCCCTAACTCCTAACCCTAATCTTACCCTTACCCTAACTCTAACCCCAACCCTAACTCCTAACCAAAACCCTCAAATTAACCCAAGCTCCTAACCTTAACCCTTAACATAATTCTACCCTAACACTAATTCTAACCTTAACCCTAAACCCCCTAGAAATAGCATTTGACCTCATGGGGACTAACAAAATGTCCCCAGTTGGTCAAATGTCTGTTTTTCTACTATTCTTGTGGGGACTTCTGGTCCAATTTTATAGGCACACACACACACACACACACACACACACACACACACACACACACACACACACACACACACACACACACACACACACACACACACACACACACAGTTGAAGTTGGAAGTTTACATACACTTAGGTTGGAATCATTAAAACTTGTTTTTCAACCACTCTGAAACGTTTCACTCAAATTAAAAAATGTAAAGGCAAAACTACCAAATATGAATTGAGTGTATGTAAACTTCTGACCCACTGGGAATGTGATGAAAGAAATAAAAGCTGAAAGAAATAATTCTCTCTACTATTATTCTGACATTTCACATTCTTAAAATAAAGTGGTGATCCTAACTGACCTAAGACAGGGAATTTTTACTAGGATTACATGTCAGGAATTGTGAAAAACAGAGTTTAAATGTATTTGCTAAGGTGTATGTAAACTTCCGACTTCAACTGTATCCTCTCTAGCCTTTGATTAAAAAGGAGAAAGGATTCTTATTATTAAAGAAACATGTTGAATGCATATGAGATGGTTTGGTTTGCCTTGTGGTCTGGGTATCAGTAGATTGTTATTGTGGAGATGAAGTGGGGGAAAATACTACCTAACGGTTTGCATTTTTGTAATGTATATATACAGACTTTCTCAGCATTCCTGCAATTTTACAGCAATATGTTCCCAATGTGAGCGTAACATTAATATTAAAACATGTCAGCCGGCCAAAACATATCTCGGACATGAACTCTAAGTCATAGTTAACATGTCATATCATGCATGTCATTGAACAGACATAAAGTACTGTATAAAACCATATCAATGAATCGACTACAAGTTATCGTGTGGAGATGGTCATGTGAGATTGTCCGATTTTCACATAGATCTCGAAGATGCCATTCTATCACTACATACACCATGAAAAGTCCTGCTGAAATGTTATGTTGTGGTTGTGTAAAGAAGATGAATGTGTTGCCGGGGAAATCTTTTGAACAAGTTAATATAATGGCAGATGGCACTTACTGTACACTCAAACATAGTAGGCATGCTGAGGGTTTAATATTTTGTTATTAGTAACAAAAGTAGTGCACTGGGAATTTACTAGACTTGTATTAGTCGACTGATAAAGCCGTCTGTAGCGCGGGCTAAGGAATCTGCACTCAAATCATACTGTACACTCAAATCATACTGTACACTCAAATCATACTGTACACTCAAATGAAATACAAACGGAAAATTGTACAAAACAACATCGCCGGTCGAAAAAAACACCACCGGTCCTGCGGACTCACAGTAACTTATTGATGAGTGTCCCATCCCACAAAACAATAATATCAACACAGGTAGTAGGAGATGCTGCAGTTGATAAGGCAGTGCAACATCATCACACACACACACCTCAAACAGAATGCTGGAAGATCCTGCCCAAAAACACAGAATACCCCTATATAATATGTAAATAGATATGTACAGCTGTATTGAAAATGTAGCAATTATTTCCACTTTCATACTTGTAATCAATAAATATAATGTAGCATATAATGTATAAATGTATTTGTTCATATATTTTTTTTAAAACTTTTTTTTAATTGGGTACTTAATCTGTTGCAACTGGTCCACACAGACATTACTGTACGCTTTTACCAATACATGACAAGCCCTCAAGACAAAGGCAGTCTCACAATTGTTGTATCATATTTATGCAAGATTCCCTTTAAGCAGTACATACAGTTGTTGTATTTATGCCCTTTTCTACATACATTGAATTTATGTACAGGTTTGAACAACTCAGTTTGACCATTTGTTTGGACATTTTCTGAAATACTTTGCTGCTATCTCAAACTACTACTAGCTACTGTTGTTGTTTATTGAATTACAATGGCATTTGTGACCATATCTAACATTACTACTCTTGTGCTTATTGTGACATACTTTTAATTGATTTACTGAAAACCATGTGAGATGAAGTTTGTACTGTGAAGAGTCAATCTCTCTGTACTTGTATTCTGGCACTTGAATGTCTCCTGGTTGATGTTGTTGTTTTACTAGTTAGCACCAACCTGTACAGTTCCAGTGCCACCCTGTGAAAAAGTATCCAAAATGTTCAAGTGACATTGCACCAATGTTACCAAGATACTGCTTCACTTTTTGCTACTCAAGGTTATTATCACCCATTGGACTATAATTTCAACTAAACAAACAGAGATGAGGACCATGTTGAGGGGAAGTGCAATGTATTCCTTACATTGAAAACGTCAGAGTTTGGATTCTATCCCAAACCCATTGATAAGTGTGCCCAATTGTATTTCAGATATACCAAGTAGTCATCTTTTTAAACATTTATTACAACAATTGATAACTTAGGCATCATTTACAAACTAGTTTACAGAAGCTGTCAGCTTTGTGTGTCGCCTAAAACAGTGGCCATTATATGAGTGCCATACTATATTGATATGGTAAGATACGGTGTACCTTGGAAATCACTGTAGTGCTATATTCACATTGATATTGTCATTAAATCAGTTTTATATAATGAACAGGATTTTTTGCATGTCTTTATGTTTCATTTCATGACAAACAGAAGCATACAAATATGATCTATTTGCTTTATCTCTTCACATCTCTTATGTATCACGTTCAATAGCATTGGTACGATAAGTGGTGGTGAATGTAGAACATTGTCTCTGGTTAAAACATTGCAGACAGACAGAATGCACTCTAACAGGATTCTGCTGCAAGGCTTTGAACCCGGTGACACCGCCCAGACACAGACGTGTTGTAATGTCTTAGATCTCCAAGTGAGGGCACCATTCACATCCACTGTACCAGTTACTATTCTCTCTCTGAGATTCATGTACCTATCATTTCAGTATATTTACACACACGCACACAGACACACACACACACACACACACACTGAGATGCGAATGAATGCTGGTGGCATATCCTATGGCACACACGCACACAGACACACACACACACACACACACACACACACACACACACACACACACACACACTGAGATGCGAATGAATGCTGGTGGCATATCCTATGGCACACACACACACAGACACACACACACACACACACACACACACACACACTGAGATGCGAATGAATGCTGGTGGCATATCCTATGGCACACACACACACAGACACACACACACACACACACACACACACACACACACTGAGATGCGAATGAATGCTGGTGGCATATCCTATGGCACACACACACTGAGATGCGAATGAATGCTGGTGGCATATCCTATGGCACACACACACACACACACACTGAGATGTGAATGAATGCTGGTGGCATATCCTATGGCACCAGAAGTACAGCAGAGTAATCTAACAGCCTTTAGACTTGACCTCTGCACTGCTATGAGACTGACTGGCAGACCAGACGCCCCTGCCACACAATGCATCAATTTAGCTAAGGCAATGAGCTACATTCCCTATATTATAGACATCAGTTTCCAGTTGTGTGCAAATAAGCATCATATTGATATTGTGTGAGGCAGCACCATATGGTCCTCCCTCTTTCTCCTCCTTCCCTCATGACAGCCGGGTTTCGAGGACTGCATGGGAATTAACCGCAACATAATGAATAAATCCTCAGAGGAATCTGCATTTATTCAACAGTGTGGGTTTCAGGGAGGGGATGCTGATTGGTAGACATTTTGTTTAGATGGATGTTATTATATGAGCTATGTTCAAGAGCCTAATTTATGAGCAGCACCACTGTCTTCACACACATGTACGAGCTGCATGAGGAATCCCAAGAGCTTATATCATTTGCTGGAATGCTTTTCACTCAAATCCTTGCTCTGCCATTAAGCGAGCAACACAGGTTGTAGCGCGCATATGATTGGTTAGAGAGGCAAGCTGGTTGGCTGCTGGTGTTCTCTGGTGAGAGGGGAGGAGGATGATTGTAGCTTTCTCCTCCGAGGGGTTGGAAATGATGGGTAGGGGAGGGGGTGATGCTTGAGGGGTAAGTGAGGGTGAGCGAGACAGAGGCTGGTAGAGAGCGAGACAGAGAGAGAGAGAGAGAGAACGCTTTACCGCAGTATCACTACATTTCTGCATCACTCATCAAAACTCTGCGGCATGCTAACTAGATCTGGGGGAGGGCTGATACCGGGTTTGTGCTGAGTGTAGTTTCAACACCACCGTCGTTTAGTATAGATTGACTGTAATTAGATACAGTAGCACGGAGCCGCCGGATTGTTCATTCTCTTCTTTCAAGCAGCTCGTCATTTGTGCGCTCGCTAACGACTTTCTGCAGCCTATCTGAGTAAAATATTTCACATCTCACCAAAACGCCTATTACATTAGCTTATAACGCCCGGTAACAGTCCGTGGATTAAACAAATTTAGCAAAATGGCAAAGGATGCTGAGAAGAGCACTTGGAAGGACTTCATATGGAACTCCAGGACCCGAGAATTTTGTGGCAGGACAGGGAGCAGCTGGGGTGAGTCTTCTACTTAGTAATGGTCGCCTGCAGCAATGCAGTACAGATGGCCCCTCTACATCTAACACAGGGATGGGCAACTCCAGTCCTCAGGGACCGGAGTGGTGTCACACTTTTTCCCCATCCCTAGCAAACACAGCTGATGAAACTAATTGCATTCTAAACTGAATATGATTATTTTTTATTGGAGTCAGGTGTGTTAGCTGGGGCTGGGGCAAAAGTGTGACACCAATCAGGCCCTGGAGGAATGGAGTTGCCCATCCCTGCTCTAACATAATTGCAGGTCCGCAGCACCTTCTAGTTGGCTACAGGTTTCACAATGATGTCATGAGCACCCTTTATTTGTGCTGCTTGAATACTTATGAATGCGTAAAGAGTCAAATAATGTGACCCAGCAGAAATGTAAAATGTGTGCAGCATTCAATGCGCAATTTGAAACCGCTGCCTCACCCGAGCGATCGCTTAATGAGATTGGTCGCTTTCCAGTGCAAGGCGGTGCTGAAATTCAAATGCGGCATTATGTGTGGATTGCCCTTGTGGGAGCGGGCAAAATGTTCCCTGCATTATTCTTTTTCATTTATTAATTTATGCCACTGAGTTTTCCTGCGCAATGCGTCTTGACATAAGGGTGGAGGCAGTGCCAATATTTTTAATGAAATGAATATGCCAGTGCACAACATTTAAATACCATTCTCTGTTGTTGCCTACTTTTTAAAGGCTACAGTAGGCCTCTTTAGATTTAATGGTCTTTACTTAAGCTGTCTTCTGGCGCAGAGCACCCCTTCCTGAGATGTGAGGGCCAGTTGTTACTTCAAATAGCTTCAGAAGTTATTAGCCTGACCTGTTATTAAAGTTACTTCAATTGGCTTTACCAAACACAAATGTAGTGGGTTTGCGGTATTCACTTCAACTATAGGCTATTTGCAATCAGTTACAATGTACGTTTTGTTTCAATGAACAATCAAATGTATAAGATTAAAGTTGTATCGTCTGCTTAGTGTCAAGATCAGCACAATAATCTGCACTGACAAGATCTGAAATAAAATAGGTAATGTAGTCTAGCATCCGAGATTTTAAGCGATGACCACAACGTTATAACTTGTGCACTCTTTCAACGCCCTTAATAGCCTGCAACTATTTCAAATCGCTCTTTTCTAATGACATTGAGGCGTTTTAATCTGGGTAAAGCTGAGGGCCACATTCTATTTGTATCACCTCCAACCCCCCAGCCCTCTCCTCTCTTAGTGTGAGTAAATCTGTGCAGGATTTAATCCTAATCTAATGACTTCATTGGCTGGCTAGCGGAGTATCAATTGTAGTTGTCAAATCAAACTGTATCAATTTCAGAACATTCCCTTTAATTGATTGTACAGCTAATCAGAATGGTTTCGGATGTAATCTGTCTTTAATGTAAATGCAATGATTTGAGATGTCAACCACACACACACATACTCACACACATTGCATTTCGCATTTCCACAAGAAACCGTGCCCTTGCTACGATATTGATGAATGGAGAGAAATGTAAGTCATAGGTCTACTGAGTGGTGTATTCACTGACTGTAGTTTCCTTTGCAGTAATTCTCCCAGAATGCACTCCTTCATCCAGCTCAGTGTGTCCCATATGCTTTGAGGACTGGTGGCCTGGTTAAGCTGCACCTCTCTAAGGCTTGTTAATTAGGCTATTTCTGTAGTGAGCCAAAACGTTTATAGCCTATACATGGTCCCTGAACTTAGTACATCCTTATTACCTGTCTGCGCCTAAGTGACCCATGTATCCAGGTGCTAGTCTGCATGTATCTGTCTTTTAATCAGCTCTGACCTCCCCCACAGCCCACAGAACAAAGATGGAGACGTATAGACGAACCACACCAATCTTATGCACACATGTGGACACACATGTGGACATGTGTGTGTGTGTGTGTGTGTGTGTGTGTGTGTGTGTGTGTGTGTGTGTGTGTGTGTGTGTGTGTGTGTGTATGTATGTTTCACAATTATAGAAATAGTTCTTAGATCCATCGGCAATTTCAAAAGTACATGAATATTAAAACAACCATATCACATGCATATTCTTTTATCCTTACCACATTTTCCATTCAAAGCCTCTTGTTTCATAACACAGCTTCAAAACAGTGTCCACCGCGTTTGAACACTAATCAAACAAACAAAAAGAAGAGAGACACCTTTTAAAAGGCATCCATGTTGCCATTGTAGGAGGGAAAGCACAGGATGCTACCGGCCTATTCAGCCCCGCCATTTTGTTCTTTGCTTTCAACTCTCCCGGTGATGGGGGGGATGAAAAGAGAGGCGGAGGAAGAGTGAAAGAGAGAGGGCACGGTGTCCATCATCGGCCGGGGCATGGTGATGAGAGGTCAAGCAGGACAGCCAGTGAACTGGACACCCTCCTGGTGTGGTCAGAGGGAAGCTGACCCTCTCTACACTCCTCTTGACCCTCTCTCTGGGTTTGCACACAACACCCAGTCTGTCTCCCCACAGGGATGGGTGGTATCTGTGGTTACCATGACGCCCCATAATGTTAGATCAGATAAATAATGTCAGGTTCCCCTCCCTGATGGTAGTCCCTCTCGGCATTGGTTGTACCAGAGCCAGGGCTAGACCCAGGGCCTGTACAGCAGGGTTTGTCCTTCCAACACACTATGTAACACAGCTCCCGCTCCATCCCTATCTCTCTTCACCACATCTCACCCCACCCCACAGGATGCCACTCTGCTCTCCTCTCTGCTTACGATCCTCTCTATAAGGTTACATATCTATGTAGATCCCCTCACCCTGGGGACTGGCAGACAGACACACTTACACATTCACTCTCACTCACCAAGAAGCTCCAGTGTTCGTAACTTTATCCCATGGAGGAGCTTCCCCTTGCTATTTTGTTATGGATCCCTGTAAGCCTGGCTGTGCTGTGAGGCCCACGGCTCCACACAGCTCTAGGCCTGCTGACAGAGGAAACCCTCATGCTGTTCTTTGACAGGGCCCAGGTGTGGAGCTCCACATTGGGGGCCATCTAGCAGAGACACAGCAGGCCTACACCCCAGGACTGGTCTCAGGTGACAATGCTGAGATGGCAGATGGAAGGGAAGGAGGGCTACTGATAGGCTCAGTCAACTCACCTGTTTTATTCATTATAATTTACACTAATTGTATATCTCACATCCTGTATGACCATATAATATTTAGCAGCTGTGGTGATTTTATCTTATCAACCCAACAGAATGGTTCAATAGCCACCCGTTCCCTTTGGGCCCAATGCTGATATGTTACCGTGTTGGTTTGGTCTCCATACGGATTGTGTTAGTGGAATACTGTGCATGGCAGCTAATCCCCTGACCCTCTGCCCTAATCTCCAGGGGTCTTCTCTCCTCCTCCCCTTTCTACTTCTGTCACCACTCCTCCCTCTCTTTTACCCTCCCCCTCATCGCGGCTCACTCCCCCATTGTTAGTGTTACTTAATAATTCATTAGGACAAAGACCAGACATTCATCCTGGATGAATCAGCCTGGTTTAAGGCTGGGGGAAGGGCGTGTGTCTTTATGTGCAGGTTGTGTGTTGTCGGCAGTGTGAGTTCAGACATGTATGGAGAAGTGTGCATGTCTAATTACTGTTTCCATAAATAGATAGATATTCAATATCCATTCATTGAAACATTTGTTTGTAGTGTATGTTTGAGATATATATATATATATATATATATATATATATATATATATATATATATTTATATATATATATATATACACTATAGAAGGAAGTAAAGGCTTCTGGTTTGAAGTAAAGAGGATTAATCCTTACCTCCTGTGTCTTTTCATCTATTTGAACGTCAGCACGGTATAATGTGATAAATATAGAGAGAGTGGTATAGTGTGATAAATATAGAGAGAGTGGTATAGTGTGATAAATATAGAGAGAGTGGTATAGTGTGATAAATATAGAGAGAGTGGTATAGTGTGATAAATATAGAGAGAGTGGTATAGTTTGATAAATGACAATGACTTGGATCATAGACAACATAACACCTACTCTACATGACATTTTCACTTGTCAGCATTTCAGGCCTTGTTATAACACAGGGCAAATAATAAATGGCACCCTATTCCGTATAAGTGCGGAATATGGAACGGCCATCAACTGAAATTGCCCCACTGTATAGGTAGTAGAGTGCCATTTTGGGAATAGCCATATTTTGTTGAATGTTCCCTTTCCTTTGATCTTGTGTGATGTTAATGCTGTATCTGTTTGCTGGTTGTCTCCCTCCCAGGCCTCATCCTGCTCTTCTACCTAGTGTTCTACATCTTCCTAGCAGGCATGTTCTGCCTCACCATGTATGTCATGCTGCAGACCTTGGATGACTACAAACCCACCTGGCAGGACAGGCTTGGCACACCAGGTAGGATGAACTAATACACCAACACACCAATGCCACATTCTAAGAGGTTTTGATACACTAAAATCTCAGAAATCAAGCTAACATTTTGACAAGTCTCTTTACAACTGCTACTGTATAGTCAGTAACAGCCCGGACAATCACAAATAGTGTAGTATACATGTGATGTTGGCTAAAAGCCCTCCCCATCTTCTCTCTTCTCTGTTCTGCAGGCATGATGATCAGACCCAGGGGAAAGGCAATGGAGATCTCCTACAACACCACCAACACTGAGACCTGGGACATGTACATCAAGACACTGGACAACTTCCTCTCCCGTGAGTCTGTCTGTCTGTCTGCTTGTCTCTGCCTCTCTGTGTGTCTGTCCCACGAAATCACATTTCTATTGTGGAAAACAACAGGGTGAAACTGTATTTCTCTCCCATCCAGCCTACAACAACTCTCTGCAGGCTGAGAAGAATGAAGAGTGCACACCGGACCAGTACTTTGTTCAGGCAGACAGTGGTGATGTGAAGAACAACCCCAAGCGCTCCTGCCAGTTCAACCGCACCTTTCTAGAAAAATGCTCGGGCCTTGATGACCATACCTATGGATACCAGGCTGGCAAACCATGCATCATCATCAAACTGAACCGGGTATGGGAGAAGCAGAGATCAGAGAACGGCTGGGGAGGGAAGAACTTGGCATGTTGCTAGGAGACGTAAGGGAGATGGGGATGGAGCAGTCATGTGAATGGTTGGGAGCCTGGAAGAGATCATACTAATTAAATACAAACAATGTTGGCCATTTTTTAAATTGTTATATTGACAATCACAACCATTATCAGTTGACTATATCCGCTTTAAGGAGGGATGATGTGGGGATGGTGGTGGAACTCTCAGGTTAACGCATGTCTGTCTGTTGGTCTGTCTGTATTCTAGGTCATTGGGATGTTGCCAGGAAAGGATGGCCAGGCTCCATTTGTCACCTGTGGAGCGAAGGTGAGCCTCTCTCTCTTTCAGTTCTCTCTCTCTCCCTCTCTCTCTCTTTCAGTTCTCTCTCTCTCTCTCTCTCTCTCTCTCTCTCTATCTCTTTCTCTCTCTCTCTCTCTCTCTCTCTCTCTCTCTCTCTCTCTCTCTCTCTCTCGCTCTCTCAGAATGAACCCCTCATGTCTCTTGTTCTCATCTATGTCCCCCATTACCATCCTTCATGTCTGTGTCTTTCTTTGCTCGTCTGTGTTGCATGACACAATGTCATTTCCTCATTTCAAACCCTATGTGTATGTTGTTGTTGTTGTTCTCTTCTTTTATGTTATACCGTCCATTTTGTCCTTGCACTCTCAGAGGTACAAGGTTGGCAAAGATGAATGGGTAAGGGTGCCACTGTAGTGATCTTAGTGACAGATAGAGAAGTAGATATGTGGTGTATAGTTGCTAGCGCTACGCTAGCACCCTCGTCATTTTATATTCCAAGATATAGAGGTTCAACAGCTTTATTGCATAGCATATACAGGTAGACACAATGGCTAAAGTAAATGTAAATAAATAGTATAGTCTAATTGTCATGGTGTCCTTTCAAAGCTCATCCAGTCCTTCAGATTGGGCAGTCTTTCCCTGCTTGACCACACACTTCCGACAGATCATGCTCTAACATGCTCTAACATGCTCTAACTAATGGCCTTGATCCTCTGCCCCTGTAGAAAGAAGACTCTGATAAGATTGGAGAGGTGGAGTACTACCCTGAAAATGGCACCTTCAACCTCATGTACTACCCTTACTATGGCAAGAAAGCTCAGGTGAGAACCCCCCAATACCAACCTGGCAACACTCAGAAATCATCACTTATAAACCTTTGTTTTATGGTGGGATTAACTAATCTTTTGTTCCAATGTCATTTCTAATGTTATTACACATTATTTTGCCTGTGCTTTCAACATGTTATAGATCAAATGTTGCTGAAAAAGAATGCTTAAAGCCTATGTAACAATATCTTGAAAATGGTTAACTACTCCCAGGTGAACTACTCCCAGCCGCTGGTTGCCATCAAGTTCCTCAACATAACCCTCAATGAAGACATCAACATCGAGTGCAGGATCATCTCCAACAACATTCCTCCTGGGAGTGTAAGAGACAAGTTTGCGGGGAAAGTGTCTTTCAAACTGAGGATCAACACTAAAGGCTAGATGTACATTCTCTCTCACTAACATGTCCACCCACCTCTACATTCTGTACACAGGTACACACAGACACACACACACACACACACACACACACACACATACAGAGACAGATAACAGAATTAACACCCTCCGTTTGTCGAATAGAATATGTTTACAACTTCAATTTACCCTCGATGTCGGGCATTGTATGTCCAGTGGAGTGATGATGTCAGAATGGTGGAGTTAAACGGGTGGTAATTCTGCCTCTGTTTCTGTGTGTGAGCTTCGATTCTTTTCTGTAAATTAGTTTGAGGTGAAGTCTATTTATACTGCATGACTAACTAGGGGATATAGTGGACATAAACATGAATGATTTCAAAGTTTGCAAGGAGAAGCAACGCCTCTTACCAGTTTACTGTTGCTCCTTCATCTCTGCCTCCCTATAGAGTGCCCCTCTATATACAAATATACACAAAATACAATACAACCGTGTATATCTATTTATATATCATAACCTTATATCAGTATGTCTATTTTGTTGCGCTTGAAAATAATCCAACAGCTAAAACATATGATGAAAAAACATATTTTTGTGGATGAAGGGAGAGATTGGAGACATTTTGCATGTGTGTACTGTCTTTAGTGCCCTAAGAAGGCGGGAAGCCCCATGTCTCAGCTCTCTGCTCTGCTATGTGGGATTTATAAACGAGGCTATGTTAAACTGCTGGCCACCAGGAGGGACCACACTGCACTCTGCAGTGATCATCCAATTTAACCCATAAGAAGATAGCATCTCCAACATGGGGAGCTACAGAGGTCAAGACCTTTGAGTCTGTGTGTACGTGTGTATGTTTGTATGTGTGTGAGTATGCACTGTACATTTAATTTGTATGACCAAATTCCATTTGCAAGACAGAATGCATACTGTAGGTCGGGAAGATGCATATGCAATGTGCAATATTAATTAAGAATGACACATCATGCACATTGTACACATTAAACAGGACTCTTTTGTCATTAACACTTGAATTGCACATGGTCATAAATCGGATTAGGCTTCCATAACATGAATATACACTTCATTGTCCTTCCATGGTTTATGTTCACATCGGTGTTCCTACAGCTCAAGGCTTAGGGCTAGTTTGTTTGTTCATAGTTGTTTGCATGTGCATCGCATCTATTGACATGCCTCCTATACATATAAGAAAGAGATGCTGTTCTTCTATTTTGTATTGATTTGCACTGGTTTGTGTTTTTCTTGTGAAGACGAGATGCTTGTGGTTCTGTGGAGAAGGAAAAATAGAGAGTTTGTTTTGTTTCTACGTTTGTTGAAATTTATATTCAAACATGTGGTACCATTTGAATCAGTTGTACATGACTTGTTACTGCTGTAATAGTGCATCTCAGTTTGAAGGCTGTCTCCAACATCTGATTACATCGGCCAGAATGTCTGTAAGGCTGGTTTGGTGATAACGGTAATCTGTTTGATTTATTTTTATTTTGGTAGGAATCTCTACCATTACATTGCTTTAAAAAGGGTGCAACAGACCAAGCAACCTTGTAGTTGGAGGGTGTACTATAACTGAAAGCACCTACAGTTGAGCATGTGCAAGAGCGTTTATGAACTTGCTCTAGAATGATGGTCAATGTGCTGGCGCACAGATGCCCTGGATGTGCTGCTGCACTTGGGGCTGGATTCAATCCGTAACGCTAAACTTCGGCATACAGATTGAATCCAGCCCTTGATTCTGTACACATAATGAGAAAAACCAGTTGAGGAATCTATGGATCTGAGCGAGTGCTGCTGAACACTGGCTGTGACATTGTGGCAATGTGACTCTGATCCTTCTTCAACGTCATAGCGACACTTTTAGAACCTTAGCATCTGTTCACTCAGCTTAAGGGTTGGGTTGACTTTTAGGACCTTTCTTCGCTCAGTCAGTATAAGGTGTATATCAATCAATTTTCCTTCATTTTGGTTGAAGTTGCACCTCAGTAATATCATCATCATGAAGACTTGACAGTATAACAATAATCAGTATATAAATTATCTGTTTAGTTTGATAGCTGTATAATACACGTTGAGGATTGACTGAACAAAGTCAATTGACTCCATGCTATACATCCATGTTGCGTTTGGCCTACCAGTAGTCCTTGTTTTTGACATTGTGAGACAATGGAGTGAACAGTGCTACTTCCTCGTTAGCATTCCTGCTCCACTCAGTCTGTTTCGCATGCTGAGATTTCACTGTAATCTCTTAATCTGGTCAGATAATCTAGAGCAGGTACTTTATCCTCTCTTTGTAGTTCCTCCTTCCTATGTCAACCCCTCTCCTTCTCTCTTTTGTCCACACACACACACACACACACACACACAGAGAGAATCATCCACCCTTTCTGTTAAAAGATGTCAGGTGAGGAATGACTGCGGTATATGCTTGGTTCCACAGTTCCTTTAAGGTCTATATTATTATTATCATGGTTTTATCCATGTGACCCATGTATTGCCATGTTGTATCACAAGATGTTTTGTCCCATGAGCCCATTCCATTCACAATTCAATCTACAAGTACATGTGTATACATGGTGTGTATCCATGGTGTGTGTAGCCACACAAATACATATATGTGGATATATTCCAATTGTAAAATGAATGCTTTCCTTTTCTGCCTACAAAAAAGTAGTCCTGCCACATTCCCTCCAACCAAAGATATTCATGATCATTTTAACAGTATGAAATAATCGTGCTGCAACTACAGACCACAGATCTCTAAGAGAAAGGGTTTAATTTATGAAGGATGAAGGAAGTCCTATTCTTATATAATGCTACGCACAGAAGGAGCAGGTGTCACTAAATAACAACAGTGCCTCCTGGTGGGTGGACAGATGTGTTGTTCCCCAATATCGCCGAATGTTATTTAATGTTATCTCCATATATCTGTTTTTCTATGATAATTTGGAGATGTCTTCAAAAAGCAATATATTCATTTCCTGTGTTGCTGATGATGGTTTCTTTCTTGGAATGGCTGTAACAAGTTTATAGTAGCATTAATCATCATGAGAGTGAGGAAGAAGACAGAAAGAACATGTAAATATTATGTTCACAAATGGATATACAGTTATATGTCTGCCAATGCACATCTTCAAGATTGAACAATAGAAACACTTAACAGTTTTGTTTTCAAAAGAGATACAGTATTTTTATTGTTATTTTGTTGTAAAGAGGAGATTATGTATTAGCTTTGGATTGTAAGAAGACAGGGGTGCTACCTGGTAGGTGTTTGACCTGTAACCTCTTGACTCTGGTTGAACACATACCAAGTATGGTTGAATGTAGAACACGTTTCTTCTTTGGTTACCATCTTTCTCTATTTTGTTTTCAACCTTGCAGTATTGAATGTTTGCAATGATGAGCGCTCCACTCTTTCTCAGTCATTGTCTACTGGATACTCTTTCAGATGAACAGTGCATGTCTTTATATGGGCCACAGTATGATGAGATGAAGGAGGGTGTCATCTTGGTTTGATCAGTTACACTGATTCAACAGAAAGCTGCATATTTACAGTAACTGCAATGGATTTATCCTCAAACAGCACAATACTCGCCTGTGACCACTGCATGTGGCAAACTATTGTGAACTACCTATTTGTTTCAAACTCACTTCTGAAGCAGCAAGACACAGCTTTTCACAAACGTCCACCCTGAAAAGAATAGCAAACGTATCCCTGATTTAAGACTATCTTGAATCAGACAGATAATTCAAAATGATCTAAGGCAGAAATCCTTTGAAACACATTTGGATAGTCTCACCAAAAAATGAAAATGGCTGAAAATTCTATTTTCTTTGGATCTTTTTTTGCTGTTATTGTATTTATATATATTTTTTGCTCATGTTCGTTGTAAAAAATGATAGAGAAATCAATAAACGTGATTGAAAGAAACACAACCGGACTGTCTGTTTTGTTACCTTTCTCCATTTTATATACGTTTATTATCTCAGTTCAGTGTGTCTGTCTAACCTCATCCCTCCTTCAGTCACAGTCAGTCAGACATAGAATACCCAGGATAATATAACACTGACATAAAAAATAAACTCTATTCTAAGACTTGACAGAGTAAAAGCAGACATCTCCCACATTACATATTTTTTTTTTTACAGTTTACTATAAAATACTACAGTACTTACTATAGAATTCTGTAGTAAAGTGTTAATGTGTAGTACTCACTATAGAATGGTGGAGAATACTGTAGAATACTACAGTAAATACTACAGTAAAGTCTGTAAAACCCTACAGTCCGCAAAAACACAACACTTTTTTAACTATAGTAAATACTACAGTATTTAATTAGCATACAGTGGCTTGCGAAAGTATTCACCCCCTTGGCATTTTTACTATTTTGTTGCCTTACAACCTGGAATTGAAATATTTTTTGGGGGGGGTTTGTATCATTTGATTTACACAACAGGCCTACCATTTTGAAGATGCAAAATATTTTTTCTTGAGAAGACAAAAAAACGGAAAACTCGTGCATAACTATTCACCCCCCCCCCCCCCCCCCCCCCAGCAATTACAGCTGCAAGTCTCTTGGGGTATGTCTCTATATGCTTGGCACATCTAGCCACTGGGATTTTTAAAAATTCTTCAAGGCAAAACTGCTCCAGCTCCTTCAAGTTGGATGGGTTCCGCTGGTGTACAGCAATCTTTAAGTCATACCACAGATTCTCAATTGGATTGAGGTCTGGGCTTTGACTTGGCCATTCCAAGACATGTAAATGTTTCCCATTAAACCACTCAAGTGTTTTTAGCAGTATGCTTAGGGTCAGTGTCCTGCTGCAAGGTGAACCTCCGTCCCAGTCTCAAATCTCTGGAAGACTGAAACAGGTTTCCCTCAATAATTTCCCTGTATTTATCACCATTCACCATTCCATCTATTCTGCCCAGTTTTCCAGTCCCTGCCGATGAAAAACACCCCCACAGCATGATGCCTCCACCACCATGCTTCACTGTGGGGATGGTATTCTCGGGGTAATGAGAGGTGTTGGGTTTGCACCAGACATAGCATTTTCCTTGATGGTCAAGAAACTCCATTTTAGTCTCATCTGACCAGAGTAACTTCTTTCATATGTTTTGGGAATCTCCCCCATACCTTTTGGCGAACACCAAACATGTTTGCTTATTTATTTCTTTAAGCATTGGATTTTTTTCTGGCCTCTCTTCCTTAAAGCCCAACTCTGTGGAGTGTATGGCTTAGAGTGGTCCTATGGACAGATACTCCAATCTCCGCTGTGGAGCTTTGCAGCTCATTCAGGGTTGTCTTTGGATTCTTTGTTGCCTCTCTGAATAATGCCCTCCTTACCTGGTCCGTGTGTTTTGGAGGGCGGCCCTCGCTTGGCAGGTTTGTTGTTGTGCCATATTCTTTCCATTTAAAAAAATAATGGATTTAATAGTGCTCCGTGCCACTTTCTTGGTGGTGCCCCTTGCTTAGTGGTGTTGCAGACTCTGGGGCCTTTCAGAACAGATGTATATATACTGAGATCATGTGACCGATCATGCAACACTTAGATTGCACACAGGTGGACTTTATTTAACTAATTATATGACTTCTGAAGGTAATTGGTTGCACCAGATCTTATTTAGGGGCTTCATAGCAAAGGGGGTGAATACATATGGGTGAATACATATGGGTGAATACATATGGGTGAATACATATGGGTGAATACATATGGGTGAATACATATGGGTGAATACATATGGGTGAATACATACGCACGCACCACTTTTTCTTTTTGAATTATTTTTTTAAACAAGTTATTTATTTCATTTCACTTCACCAATTTGGACTATTTTGTGTATAGTCATTACATGAAATCCAAATAAAAAATATTTAAATTACAGGCTGTAATGCAACAAAATAGGAAAAACATTAAGGGGGATGAATACTTTTGCAAGGCCCTGTATACCCTGCCCATTCCTCTTACCCAATTCGCAATTTGTGCCACTCATAAGTGAGAAACCTGCATTCCAAGTACAGACCATATTGTGTTCCCTACAGGTTATAGAATAGAGCAGAAGCGCTGTACTATCCATTCAGACCGCAGTATTTCTCTAGTTGGTTTTCTGAAGGAGGAAGCCTCCACTTCTATGACAAAGATAATAAAACAAAACACTATAGTAAATACTACAGTAAAGTCTGCAAAATATCTACAGTCATTTCTACAGTCTGCAAAAACACTACAGTAAATACTACAGCTTGGTACAGTCCTAAAAACACTACAGTAAATACTACAGCTTGGTACAGTCCTAAAAACACTACAGTAAATACTACAGCTTGGTACAGTCCTAAAAACACTACAGTAAATACTACAGCTTGGTACAGTCCTAAAAACACTACAGTAAATACTACAGCTTGGTACAGTCCTAAAAACACTACAGTAAATACTACAGCTTGGTACAGTCCTAAAAACACTACAGTAAATACTACAGCTTGGTACAGTCCTAAAAACACTACAGTAAATACTACAGCTTGGTACAGTCCTAAAAACACTACAGTAAATACTACAGCTTGGTACAGTCCTAAAAACACTACAGTAAATACTACAGCTTGGTACAGTCCTAAAAACACTACAGTAAATACAATAGTATACTACAATCAGCAAAAACACTACGTTAATTATTATAGTATATAAAACAGTTTTCTTTTACTAACTGTTAATACTTCAATAAACTACAGTATACTACATTAAATACTACAGTAAAGTCTGCAAAATAGTGTTTATACCATGGTATGTTATAGTATTTGTTATTGTGGGCTGTAACAGAATCATTCACAAGTCAATTGTCAAATATTTCAACAATGAGTTCTGCAAAGTCAACAGCAATTTAACCAAACTATTTGATGATCCAAACTGATTTTGTATAAAGTCGAAGCTACCCAATACTGAGGCTCTGGGGGAACTAGGTTTTCAACCTAGTGGGGAAAGGGGAAGTAAGGTACCGGGGGAGTCAAGAGGTAGCGTCAGGCAGATGGATGTAATCTAATGTAATCTCATTCACCATGATAATCCCTATGCAGCTCCTCCAACACTCATGTATCCTAGTCTCTGCTCTCCTCTGGCAGATGATGGCCACTTACCTAGCCTGACATCAGGACAAGGCATCTAGCCAAGTACCCAGAGCATAAATTCCTGTCATCCAGGCCTTGTCAGAGGAAGGCCCTAAAAATGGCCAAAAACTCAAGCCATCCTAGTCATAGACTGTTCTCTCTGCTACCGCACGGCAAGCGGTACCAGAGCGCCAACTCTAGGTCCAAAGGGCTTTTGAACAGCTTCTACCCACATGCCATATGACTGCTGAACAGCTAATCAAATGGCTACCCGGACTTTTTTGCATTGACACCCCTCCCCACCTGTTTTTATACTGCTGCTACTCACTGTTTATTATCTATTATCTATGCATATTCACTTTACCCCTACCTACATGTACATATTACCTGAATTACCTTGACTAACCGGTGCCCCTGCACATGGACTTGGTACCGGTACCACCTGTTTATAGCCTCATTATTGCTATTTTATTGTTGCTCTTTTATTTTTTACTTTAGTTGATTTAGTAAATATTTTAACTCTTATTTTTCTTAAAACATAATTGTTGGTTAAGGGCTTGAAAGCAAGCATTTCACAGTAAGGTTTACACACCTGTTGTACTCGGCGCATGTGACAAATAACATTTTATTTAAATACCTTTCATGGGAGACATTGGCTTGTACTGCAGATAACCTAAATTACAATGTATAATTTGAACCTCGAAACAATTGAACAAAAACCACTACATTTTAGCACTTTCTTCATAAAAGGTGCAAGATAAGTAAATGTGTTAGAGTCTGACTGTCAGACTCGGACTCTGTTCTCAGATTGGACAGTGCTTCATGATGTTAAAATGTCATAGTGGTTCTGACTTGTCTACCCTGCTCTGACCACTTTACAAGTTTATAACAGAACTTGACACCCAGTCTTTGTCCTTCACCTCAACTCTCACCACCCTTCACATTCTCTCTCTCTCTGTCTCTCTTTCTCTCTGGCTCTCTCTCTCGCTCACTCTCTCTACCTTACTTCCCCCTCTGCGCTATGCCCTTTGGCTCTCTCCTTGCCTCTCTCTTTCCGATCATCCTTTCTGGGAATGAGATCCAGTGGAGGACGACAGGGAGAGAGAGCAAGGATTACATAGCATTAGAGGTATTTGTGGGTTTAAAATAGTGTGATCAAGTGTAACGCAGGTGGCTGATATACTGTGCATGCAACACACACACACATACTGCATGCAACACACATGCAACACACACATACATACTAACACACACACACACACACACACACACACACACACACACACACACACACACACACACACACACACACACACACACACACACACACACACACACACTGATTTATGTCGACTCTTTCCATTAACAACCTAAAGCAATATTTCTGTCTCCATTATCAATCTCAAGAGCATTTTTCATTTTTTCTAACCATCACAGTACTGTCAGACACTTGGTGGTTATTAATAGTTTTTTAAAATTACAGTTAATTCCCCCAAATATATTCTGAGGTCAAAAAGTAATTGTAGCTTACATTCAGAAATCTCTTCAAATGGTGGTATTATGCCATTCACAGCATGTGTCCAAGTGAGTGGTGAGTGCTTGTGAGGTAGAAGGGATTATGTCACAAATGCTCATTTAAATGACTTAGTCACTCACTTCAGGGTTGAGTGAGAGTGATGTGCTTCTGCAGTATAGCACTGTGACCTCTAGTGGAGATAGTCCAGTACTGCAACAGGAGATCAAAAAGTAACTAATTGTCATATTTGAGTAAAAGAAAAGATACCTTAATAGAAAATGACTCATGTAAAAGTTAAAGTCAGACAGTACTTTAACTACTTGAGTAAAAGTCTAGAAGTATTGGGTTTTAAATATACTTAAGTGTCAAGAGTAAAAGAATAGTCAAAGTATAAATCAATTCAAATTCCTTACATTAAACAAACCAGAAGGCATGTTTTTTTAAAGGATAGCCAGGGGCACACTCCAACACTAAACAATAATTTACAAACAAAGCATTTGTGTTTAGTAAGTCTGGCAGATTAGAGGCAGTAGAGATGACTGGAGATTTTCTCTTGGTAAGTGTGTGAATTGGACCATTTTCCTGTCCTGTTAAGCATTCAAAATGTAACAACATCTTTTGGGTGTCAGGGAAAATGTATGGAGGAAAAAATACATTATTTTCTTAAGTGATGTAGTGAAGTAAAAGTAAAAGTAGTCAAACATATAAATAGTGGAGTACACTACAGATACCCCCAAAACTACTTAAGTAGTACTTTAAAGTATTTTTACCTAAGTACGTTATACCACTGCATATCATTGTGTGATTGCTTCATTTTTTCAAGTCAGAGATTCATTTAGATAATGTAAACATATAAAAAATATTATTTGTACAGTGTAAAATGTGTAGGAATGCTTAAACCATGACAATAACAGTAGCAAAGATCCTAGTGAATCACTGCATTGTAAATGTGGTTTTGATTACCATGAATAATGTTCATCTGATGCTTACAGCAGCCCTAGAAAAGAATTACAAATGACATAATGACAGTGTGGGGCATGGATAAAGTCCTTTGCCTTGGGATTGGCCTTTGAATCAACGACGGCAATGCCGAATTACACATAAACATATCAGTCACTCACAACAATCACTGAGCTATGGAATTAAATTGGCAGCATCCTCCTAATTTACAACAATACCTAATAAATTGGACTTGTTTTTCAACCAGACAGAATTCATATGGTCTCCGGTCTTCCAACAGTATAAAAACTCCATTACATGATCTCACACAAACAGTGACATGACAATGACTTATCAGTTGTACAACGAAGATGAAGTTTAGATTCAGTTGATTTCTTTCACCCGCACATTGGTCATATGGCCACTGTGGTCATATGGCCCTTAATACAATTTGGTTAACTCTGTTGGGAGCACTCACTCATGACTACTTGAGCAGCTCATTGTTCTTGCTAGAGAACTTTAGCCTGATAGTAGATGGTGTGTTGATAGTACAGCATATGAAACAAGGCACCAGGGAATAGACTGTAAGGCCTAGTTTCCACTATTGTGCTGACCCGAGCCATACTGTGCTGGTTCTAGTTTATTTTCACATGGTCCATTACAGCATGATTCCAACCTCTTGTGGCGGATGTGTAACCAGGCCAGCGCAGTACAGCTCAGCTCAGCTTGGTACAGTTCCACTCAGTAGTGTGAAAAGAGTATTACTGTAATATCCAGATGTGGCTGGTCTTTCTGGAACAGAACCCCTTCCCCCTTCTCCTATGGCAGGTCCAGCATGCCATGCTCCTCCAGGGCCCCCTGAGTTCTGTCATACACCTCTCCAATGACCCGGACCACCCTGTTCAGCCCCATTCTGGTGGCCATCTCCTGGTTCATCACACACACCAGGCTGTCGGTGGAGAGGGAGGGGGAAAGGGAGAAAAAAAGAGTAATAGATTCATTTGAGTAAATTTGGTTATCCATATTGAGTCCATTCAAATAAAACCAAGCTGTACAAATAAGTTTAGAATTGTTTTAATTGTATTTGACCATACATCTCTCTCTCTCTTTTGTTGATTTACCCTGTTTATCTCATTTTAACATGTATGATTGTAAAGAGAAAGATTTCAATATTTCAATATTGTTATCACTATGCTTTCACCCATCTAATATCACAACCAAATGGAAAAACAACGTCTGATTTTTGGTTTAGTTGTCACCTAAATGTGTTATCACTGCACATTAAACCATTTGAAAGCACAATGTTCAAATGGTAATACAGTATCTGATATTTTGTATGTATACAACAACTTAAAACCTTTTACTGCAGTGGGCTAAATCACAGTCACACAGAGTGTTTCTTGGCAGTCTTAAACAAATCTACTTTGAAACAAAGGTACACACCTCACACACATGGTTATGGGCTTAAAAAAAGAAGACACCTATACCATGTCAGATGTAGAGTTGAAATGTATAAAATGTTGAGTATGCATCCCAATTTTACACTTTGTAAAACGGTGCTGGATGAAGTTAGAATAGAGGCAAAGCTTGCCCTGATTATTGTGTAGAGTAGCAAGATGTGGTGGTGTGTGGTGTTAACCCAGCCTAACCAGCAACCTAACCACCACAGGAGGAAATCCAAACTTCTAGAGATTCCTAGGTTAGCAGGTATCACGGATCCCTCTGGAACATTCATTACAGACACCTGTCCCCTATTCCCACTGATTAGTACTTGTATATGTGTGCCCTTTGGTTTCCATTGGACTGTCGATTATTGTTACAATGTCCGTTAGTGCGTGTGAGTACCTGTGCTGTGTGTTTTGGCTTTCGTGCCCTTTTGGCTTTCGTGCCCTTTTGGCTTTCGTGCCCTTTTGGCTTTCGTGCCCTTTTGGCTTTCGTGCCCTTTTGGCTTTCGTAACCTTTTGGCTTTCGTAACCTTTTGGCTTTCGTAACCTTTTGGCTTTCGTAACCTTTTGGCTTTCGTGCTCTTGCCACATGGAGCTGAGGAAAAGCATTAGAACTGCGGTGGCCACCGCTGCCTTGCCCTATGCTCCCATGCTCACAGTCAGCCTGGCCCTCTCTCTCACCCCTCTCTCCCTGAATATGCTACTATGCCTGCCAGCCTCTATCTATCCATACCGCTGCCTCTTCCTCAAGTGAGTGAATTCTTTGATCTCTCCACTCAGATTCTGTTTCTGTCTCTCTATTGGCCCCTTTATCTCTGACCCCCACTGTCTTCCTAAATCTGTCACCCTAACTTCTCCCTTTTCTCTGTTTCAAAAATCATCCTGGTCCTGATCTCTTTCTCTATGCTCTGTCCTTCTCCTTTCCTGGCTCCCTCTTTATTTGCGAAACTGTTGATCTCTCTGCGTCAGTCGTCAGCTTTGTTGACCAATGGAAGAGTCAATCAGCCACTAGCTGATTAAGCTAGTCCCATCAAAGCAAAACCCATTCCCCATTCTCCAGTATGTTTATATATCAGAGGGGAGGTAGTGTAAGAGAACAAATTGACCACAGAAGTCACAGTTCAGTAAATAAAGGACAGGTTATGCTCTAAGTAAATATGTTGTTTGTTCCTGTCTGTTGCTTGTTTATCATCCAATGTGGACTCTATACTCTGACAATGTTATCATGCCCTCTATACTATTAAAATTCCACTATTGATCCAATGGCAGGTCAACACAGTCCACACACTCATCATGCACTACCGAGTCCCATGGTCATCTACATACTACTGAACTCAATGTTTTGGGTTTCCAAATGTATGTGCCAAGACCAATCAATTGCAGATACATGTAAATGAAAGCAGCGGTTTCACTTAGATGTTTTTTGCTGCCATGGGGATGTTAACCATGTTAAAACCCACACACAACAGAGGTTTTTCATAGCATATTTTCCTGCAATTGATTAAATTGCAGAATTTGCCAATGAGTTTGTCAATCAATAACTCCACAAAGTCTGCCCTGCCCTTTTATTGGTTTTATTCAATCAATCCCTATCCCAGTCTGCTGTCCCCACATGCTTCAAGATGGCCACCATTGTTCCTGTTCCCAAGAAAGCTAAGGTAACTGAACTATATGACTTTCGCCCCGTAGCACTCCCTTCTGTCATAATGTAGTGCTTTAACTCTAGTGACTCCCCATCCCGCATGAGGGAGCGTAATCATCGACTGACACTAATTAGCATAACGCAACGGACATAAATATTCCTAGAAAATATTATATTCCTATTCATGAAAATCACAAGTGAAATATATTGATCACCCTGTCATCTCAAATGTGCTTTACAGCCAAAGCTAGACAAGCATTTGTGTAAGTTTATCGATAGCCTAGCATAGCATTTTGTCCAGCTAGCAGCAGGTAACTCGGTCACGGAAATCAGAAAAGCAATCCAATTAAATCGATTACCTTTGATGAGCTTCGGATGTTTTCACTCACGAGATTAGATAGCCAATGTTCCTTTTTTCCAAAATTATTATTTTTATAGGCGAAATAGCTCCGTTTGTTCTTCACATTTGGCTGAGAAATCGCCCGGAAATTGCAGTCACGAAAACTCAGAAAAAGATTCCAAATTAGCTCCATAATATCGACAGAAACATGGCAAACGTTGTTTATAATCAATCCTCAAGGTGTTTTTCAAATATCTATTTGATAATATATCCACCGGGACAATTGGTTTTTCAGTAGGACCGATTGGAATAATGGCTACCTCTGTATTTTACGCGAGAATCACTCTGGGAGCAGCAGGTGACCAGTTGCGCAATGTAGCCGCTTACGGGTATTCTTCAACATAAATGCGCAAAACTACGTCACAATGCTGTAGACACCTTGGGGGAATACGGAGTAAAAGTAATCTGGTTGATAGCCCATTCACTGCTCAATAGGGACGCACTGGAACGCAGCGCTTTCAAAACATGAGGCACTTCCGGATTGGATTTTTCTCAGGCTTTCGCCTGCAATATCAGTTCTGTTATACCACAGACAATATTTTTACAGTTTTGGAAACTTTAGAGTGTTTTCTATCCTAAGCTGTCAATTATATGCATATTCTAGCATCTTGTCCTGACAAAATATCCTGTTTACTACGGGAACATTATTTTTCCAAAAATTAAAATACTGCCCCCTAGTCACAAAAGTTTATGCCCTGCCTAGTCAAGGATCAAATCACCTCCACCCTTCCTGTCACCCTAGACCTACTTCAATTTGTTTACCGCCCCAGATCCACAGATGATGCAATCACCATCGCACTGCACACTGCCCAATCCCATCTGGACAAGAGGAATACCTATTGTAAGAATGCTGTTCATTGACTAAAGCTCAGCATTCAACACCATGGTACCCTCCAAACTCATCATTAAGCTTGAGACCCTGGGTCTGAACCCCGCCCTGTGCAACTGGGTCCTGGACTTCCTGAAGGGCCGCCCCCAGGTGGTGAAGGTAGGAAACAACATCTCCACTCCGCTGATCCTCAACACTGGGGCCCCACAAGGGTGCGTTCTCAGCCCCCTCCTGTACTCCCTGTTCACCCACGACTACGTGGCCATGCACGTCTCCAACTAAATCATCAAATTTGCAGACGACACAACAGTGGTAGGCTTGATTACCAACAATGACAAGACAGCCTACAGGGAGGAGGTGAGGGCCCTCGTAGTGTGGTGTCAGGAAAATAACCTCTCACGCAATGTCAGCAAAACAAAAGAGATGATCGTGGACTTCAGGAAACAGCAAAGGGAGCACCCCCCTATCCACATCGAAGGGACAGCAGTGGAGAAGGTGGAAGGTTTTAAGTTCCTCTGTGTTCATATCACCGACAAACTGAAATGGTTCACGCACACAGACAGTGTGGTGAAGAAGGCGCAACAGCGCATCTTCAACCTAAGGAGGCTGAAAGAATGTGGCTTGTCACCGAAAACCCTCACTAACTTTTACAGGTGCACAACTAAGAGCATCCTGTTGGGCTGTATCACCGCCTGGTATGGCAACTGCACCACCCACAACTGCAAGGCACTGGACACTGTGTTAACTAACCTCTAGACGAGCTTTAAGGCCATACAACTCTCCTTCAGTGGCGTCCAACTGCTCTTAAATGTAAGTGAAACTAATTGCATGCTCTTCAACCGATCGCTGCCTGCACCTGCCCACCTGTCCAGCTTCACTACTCCGAATGGTTCTGACATAGAATATGTGGACAACTACAAATACCTAGGTGTCTGGTTAGACTGTAAACTCTCCTTCCAGACTCACATCAAGCATCTCCAATCCAAAATTAAATCTAGAATCGGCTTACTATTTCGCAACAAAGCATCCTTCACTCATACTGCCAAACATACCCTCGTAAATCTCACCATCCTACCGATCCTCGATTTCGGCATTGTCAATTACAAAATAGCCTCCAACACTCTACTCAACAAACTGGATGCAGTATATCACAGTGCCATCTGTTTTGTCACCAAAGCCCCAAAAAGGTAATTCAAATAACCAAATTCAACCTAGCTAATTTCCGATTTATACGACATTGTTTGACTACAGAGGTAGCAAAACTGTACTTCAAATCTATGATACTCCCCCACTTAACATACTGCTTGACTAGTTGGGCCCAAGCTTGCTGTACAACATTAAAACCTATTCAGTCTGTCTACAAACAGGCTCTCAAAGTGCTTGATAGGAAGCCCAATAGCCATCATCATTGTCACATCCTTAGATAGCATGAGCTCTTGAGTTGGGAAAATCTTGTGCAATACACCGACGCATGTCTTGTATTCAAGATCCTCAATGGCCTGGCTCCCCCTCCACTCAATATTTTTGTTAAACAGAAAACCCAGACATATGGCAGCAGATCCACAAGGTCTGCCATGAGAGGTGACTGTATAGTTCCCCTAAGGAAACGCACCTTTAGTAAATCTGCATTCTCTGTGAGAGCTTCCCATGTCTGGAATACACTGCCATCAGACACACATAACTGCACCACATATCACACTTTCACAAAATGCTTGAAGACATGGCTAAAGGTCAATCAGATTTGTGAACATGGTCCCTAGCTGTGTGTTGCCACTCCATGTTGTCTGTTGTCTGTAGCTTGTGAGGTGTGGAAACACTTTGTTGCTTTTATGAATTTTTTCTTGCTGCTTTTTGTTTTATGCTGCTCTGTCTGTATGCTACGTCTTGCTTGTCCTATGTTGCTCTGTCTGTATGCTACGTCTTGCTTGTCCTATGTTGCTATGTCTTGCTTGTTCTATGTTGCTATTGTCTATATTGTAATTGTTTTTAATAACCTGCCCAGGGACTGCGGTTGAAAATTAGCCGGTTGGCTAAAACCGGCACTTTTACTGAAATGTTGATTAATGTGCACTGTCCCTGTAAAAATAAAAAATAAACTAAAAAAAAAAATATATATACTACCCACCACTGCAACCTGTACGCTCTCGTTGGCTGGCCCTTGCTTAATACTCATTGCCAAACCCACGGGATCCAAGTCATCTACAAGTCTTTGCTAGGTAAAGCCCAGCCTTTTCTCAGCTCACTGGTCAACATAGCAGCACCCACCCGTAGCACCCGCTCCAACAGGTATTTTTCACTGGTCACCCACAAAGCCAATTCCTCCTTTGGTCGCCTTTCCTTACAGTTCTCTGCTGTCAATGACTGGAACAAACTGCAAAGATCACTGAAGCTGGAGACCCATATCTCCCTCACTAACTTTAAGCACCAGCTGTCAGAGCAGCTCACAGATCACTGCACCTGTACATAGCCCATCTGTAAATAGCCCATCCAACTACCTCATCCCCATACTGTATTTATTAATTTATCTTGCTCCTTTGCACCCCAGTATCTCTACTTGGTATTTTTCACTGGTCACCCCCAAAGCCAATTCCTCCTTTGGTCGCCTTTCCTTACAGTTCTCTGCTGCCAATGACTGGAACAAACTGCAAAAATCACTGAAGCTGGAGACTCATATCTCCCTCACTAACTTTAAGCACCAGCTGTCAGAGCAGCTCACAGATCACTGCACCTGTACATAGCCCATCTGTAAATAGCCCATCCAACTACCTCATCCCCATACTGTATTTATTTATTTATCTTGCTCCTTTGCACCCCAGTTTCTCTACTTGCACATTCATCTTTTGCACATCTATCACTCCAATGTTTAATTGCTATATTGCAATTACTTCGCCACCATGGCCTATTTATTGCCTTACCTTACCTTACCTCATTTGCACACACTGTATATATACTTTTTCTACTGTATTGTTGACTGTATGTTTGTTTATTCCATGTGTAACTCTGTGTTGTTGTATGTGTACGGCTTTGCTTTATCTTTGCCAGGTCACAGTTGTAAATGAGAACTTGTTCTCAAAGAGCCTACCTGGTTAAATAAAGGTGAAATAATACATTTAAAAAATTTGAGGTAATTATGTACATGCAGGCAAGGTTATTAAAGTGGCTATACATAGATAATATCAGAGAGTAGCAGCAGCGTAGGGGGCGGCAAATAGTCTGGGTAGCCATTTGATTAGCTATTCAGGAGTCTTATGGCTTGGGGGTAGAAGCCTCTTGGACTGAGACTTGGCGCTCCGGTACCGCTTGCCGCGTGGTAGTAGAGAGAACAGTCTGTAACTAGGGTGGCTGGAGTCTTTGACAACTTTTAGGGCCTTCCTCTGACACCGGCTGGTATAGAGGTCCTGGATGGCAGGAAGCTTGGCCACGGTGATGTACTGGGCCGTACGCACTACACTCTGTAGTGCCTTGCGGTCGGAGTTGCACTCTGACAATTTTACTCACCCTAGCAGAGCTGGTTAGGCAGTTTTCATGAGACCGTTGGTGACTGTAACTGTGCTTTTGGCAACAATTGAATTACGCTTTTTTTGCCGACATTTACTGCACCCGCCACATTCAACGGGTGTTGAGCGTTCATAAATTAATCAGTTATTCTGCACTCTGGCAAGTTCGATGTATTAGTAGCCAACTAACGTTACAGTAGGTAGCTAACATACCCGGTACATTACTGCTGTAATGATATGCAATGCAGTTCGTAAGGACAGCCTAGCTAACAAATTGTCAGCCAACATAACATGCAACGTAACTTATTTGAAAAGTCATTACTTTATTACATTGCTGAACCTTTTCTTAACATTTGTCATAATTAGTTAAAGCAACAGATTTGTGTCCGCTCTCGTCGGACTTCGGCTGCATATTTTCCACCATTCTCTTCAAATCTGAAAATGTTGTGAAGCCATACCAATTTTCTGAAACATTGCATTATGGGCCCTAAAAGCACGGAAATAGTGTCCATTGCTTGTATACTTCAAACTTCGGCGAATGTTCCCAACATCTGGGAACCTTTGGCATACTAACTATATCCATATTGTGACTAATAAGCATACTACATACTCAATTTACGTTAGTGTGGTTAGTATGAGTATTCGAACACAACTAGAGACTAATCACACTCATTGCTCATTGCTAAGGAGAGGATGGGGGAGGCATTTGTGCATTTGTTGGTGGAGAGAAAAGTGAAAGCAAGGGCATTCATTAGGGAAGGATGTGAGGAAGGAGGGGTGGGTCATGTGAAGACTACTTAGCTGAAGACACCAATTGAGATAAGTCTTAAGTGTTGATGTGGTGTGTGTGTGTGTATGTGTGTGAGTGCACGCGAGAGAGAGAGATGGGGTGTGTGAGAGAGGGTGTGGGGTCAATCAAAGTATAAATATAATTTAGACAATTGTAACATTGAAGGTAGGTGTGCATGATAATAGTCTATGTTATGTGGGACATGTGTCCTGCTCTGTGGCTTGAATTTGTGAACTCTGCGACCGTGAGATACGTATCGGTCTCCCAGATACAGAGGTCCCGGTTACCTCAAAGGAGCGCATCTCCGTTTCACTCATGTATTTTTAGAGGCACTTCGCAGACGGCGGAATTCACACGGAACACATTATACAAGGCATAATTGTCAAGTTGTCTTGTTGTTTAACATAGACAACTTCATCAACATTGTATTAACATCCAGCCAGCTGCATGATCAAATTTGAGGGAAAAAATCGAATTGATCAAAAGCTGCAACAAATTTCGGTTTATACCTCCCGGTATCGACAATACATGTTCATTAGACCTTCATTTTATTTATTCAATGGACATGTTAATTAACGCTGGTTGACGTCGTTATCAAATACCAACGAAAATTGTATGCTGATATGCTGATGATTGGATTCTTACCTCTCGACTGCTGCCACTGGCTGGTGTTTTGTCACTCAACTAAATGTAACAGGCGCATCCGGCGTCTCCAATCTGAACACACAAAACACACACACACACACACACACACACACACATGCCCTGGTACATAATTCATCTTCACGGGACCCCGTCCTATCTGTCGTCTATAACCAGCCGTCATCGTGACAAAATCACCCCACCCCACCCCACCCCACCACAATCCCCCAGAGATTGTTCCCGTTTCACCAGAGCCCGGCAGTGCAAACTGCAAGGAGCGCAGAATAGACACTATTTATTTATACCCTCCCCGGGTAGAGAGTGGGGGCAGTGCAATGGAACGGCTTCCAAACTGGATCCCCGTCACCTGTTCACCTTGCTCACCAGTAGCGTCGACACACACACGCACACACACACACGTTTTCGAAGTGGTCAGCTGTGGTCTAGGCATATTGGGCCTCTAGATGCAATATTTGTAAATCAGAGATAGGCTACTTTGTTAAATGGACACTATCCCATTCCATCCTACATTCAGAACATTGTGGGCTATTACTAGTATGAAACCCGCTGACGTATCAAGCAGAAAAGGTCCCCTTCATAATCGGAGTATTGTCGTAACTACCCCATAGAATAATGATAAGCATTATTATTATGAACGACCCGAGTGTGACTTTAAGACCGAGTTTAGCGCTTCCCGGTTGGTGTGTAACCCGAGCCAAGGGTAGCGACAGCTGGAGGAGCGAGACGAGGGGCAGCGGGAGAAGGGAGACGACGAGCCATTTGGAAATAACCTCTCGCTTTCTCTTTCTTTGAATTTGTACTTCACTCAAATCTGGAACTGTGCGTAAAGAGCAATGAACTTTGCGATGGCAAGGCACCCCTTTTGGACGTGTTTGATTGCAACTGCAGGCCTACTCTGGGGTGTGACAATACCAGGTAAGTGCGTATATTGATTATTTTTTCTCATGGCCAGGATCAAGGCTCTTGGCAATGGAACCTCTCGGTGTTTTGACTATTAATTCCGGTCTCCATGCCAAATGTGTCTGCGACTGTTGTTTTGGTGTTTCTATGGGCTTGTTATTATTGTTCCTGTGAGGCAGATGTCATGTTCATGTTTTTATAGGCGCTGTAAAAACTCACAAACATTGTTACAACATTTGGTGTTAGGGTTGACATGCCTAAATGTCAAACATGTTAATTGAAAAGGGTTCAATGGGTGATTTTAGCAAAGCAATCGGTCACTGACCATTTAAGGTAATTTGGCACTTTAAGTGTTATGGGTCGTTTGAAATGGTAAATGTTATGTGTTGCAGTCCCTATGGGTTTTACTCCACCCATATCTCATCATATATTGCCATGGCACTCTGCTGTGTCCTCTTACTCACTCTCTCTCTCATTCTCTCTCATTCTCTCTCTCTCTCTCTCTCTCTCACACACACACACTGCCTTGTGCAGTGAGTTGTAATGAGGAGTCTAAGCTGATTGGGGACCTGTTCAGAGGCTACAACAAGAACATCCGTCCAGCAGCGCACCCCACTGACAAGGTGGAGGTGCAGGTCAAGCTGATCCTCACCAACCTCATCTCCCTGGTGAGAGACAGACCACACCTGATGCAGTATAACACCAACAACACATAGTACACACATACACATTACACACATTATGCATCTCAATAAGAATTTCATTGTACCAAGCATTTCATTGTCCTGCTTACCTTGTGTATCCTGTGCATCAGAGGAGGCTGGTGGAATGAGCTATAGGAGGGGCACATTGTAAAGGCTAGAATGGAATAAATGGAACACATCAAACATATGGAAAGCACATGTTTGACTCTGTTCCATTTATTCCATTCCAGCCATTACGATGAGCCTGTCCTCCTATAGCTCCTTCCAACAGCCTCCTCTGCTGTGCATATGCAAATAAACTTGACTTGACTTACTGCTGCAACATAACAATGCCATATAACAACACACAACACATACCAAACATATTACACACACATATTACACACCTGCTGCAACCCAACAACATTCCATACACATTGCCAAACAGTCCTGTGCTTCAACCATGCGAGCTGTGGTGACAGGAATACATGTGGAGGTGCAGTGAGATTGTGAAAGGGTCGTTGGTAACTGTGGCAACTCTATGGGATTATGCTGGACAGTTTGATATGTGATAGTACTGTAGTGCACCTAGGGCTGCTGCGGCCACACTGTTGCCACCATACCAGCGGTCACAAGTCATGAAGGCAGTCAAATTCCACATTACCGTTTAGTCATGGTAATTAGGCTTCTCCAAGCTCTGATGCTGCTGATGGTCATTAGTAGCATACCAAACTTGCTAACTGCCTGGTACTCAGCACTATATTGTCCCTCTAATCACTCTGACATCCATTCAAATGTATTCAAAAATATAATCAAACACGTCATGAGCTCATGTTGCGCAACATTTATATAGGCTATGCAATTGCAGGAGAAAACACAGTGATGACCACTAATGTATTCCTGTAAAATTTCATCAGCCAGTGATTGACAACCAAATAACTGTCGGTCTCACGATAATTGACCTTTAATTAACAAAAACACATTTAGTATCTCCTGGCTTCCACACACAAACCGTTGGAATGTGTACATAAAAAAAGTCTAATAAATCCATGTAATATAGCCTACACCTTCACAATAAATAATTTCATTTTTTATTTTAGACAGGTCTAAAGAAGCATGATATGAAGAAATTGTAGTCTATTTCAGAAGAAAAGAATAGCATACTCTGAGTTGTCCTTATGTTATGTCCTGATCTGGCTATGCCAAATGGCTGTGGGTTACACTAGTTCATTTAGCAGACAAGATTTGCCTATAATTCTGTGGCATTATTTTATAGTATGAAGAATACAATTGAACAAAGCTGAATAAAATAGAAAGGATATTTTCCCCAAACTATTTGAGGGAGTGTACTCACGCGGCTATTCTGTGCTGAGCGGTTAACAAAGAAATAGCTACTCCTATATGCTTATTTTAGAGTTATTCATGTAACTTTAGTTGTTCTACAAACGTTGGGCTTCTTTTTTGATTTTTAATTCATTGTAAGGCTGCATGATGTGACTCTAATGATATTTTGAAAAGATGTTAGTCCTATATTGATGCTTTGCCTGTTTGATGGTTCGTTGGAGGTTATAGCGGGATTTCTTATAAGTCTCGCTCCTTGAAAGCGGCAGCTCTACCCTTTAGCTCAGTGTGGATCTTGCCTGTAATCCATGGCTTCTGGTTGGGGTATGTACATACGATCACTGTGGGGACGACATCATCAATGCACTTATTGATGAAGCCAGTGACTGATGTGGTGTACTCCTCAATTCCATCTGAAAAAATACCGGGACATATTCCAGTCTGTGCTAGCATCTGCTTCATCTGACCGCTTTTTTACTGACCGAGTCACTCGTGCTTCCTGTTTTAATTTTAGCTTGTAAGCAGGAATCAGGAGGATAGAATTATGGTCAGATTTGCCAAATGGAGTTCGAGGAAGAGCTTTGTACGCATCTCTGTATGTGGAGTAAAGGTGGTCTAGAGTTTTTTTCCCCTATGGTTGCACATTTAACATGCTGATATAAATGAGGTAAAACGGGTTTTAAGTTTCCCTACATTAAAGTCCCCGGCCACTTTAATGCCAGCTGTATGTTATTCATGTTGTCATTCAGCCATGGCTTGGTGAAACATAAGATATTACCGTTTTTAATGTCCTTTTGGTAGGATATCTGTGCTTTTAGTTCGTCCAATTTATTTTCCAGCAATTGTACGTTGGCCAGTAGTATGGATGGCAAGGGCAGATTAGCCACTCGTCACCGGATCCTCACAAGGCAACCCGATCTCTTTCCGCGATATCTTTTCAGTCTCTTTCTCCTCCGAATGACGGGGATGAGGGCCTGTTCGGGTGTCTGGAGTAAAGCCCTTTCATCTGATTAATTAAAGAGAAATTCTTCATACAGTTCAAGGTGAGTAATCGCTGTTCTGATTTCCAGAATCTCTTTTCGGTCATAACAGACGGTAGCAGCAGCATTATGTACAAAAAAAATGACAAAAAATGCGAAAAACTAACAGAAAAGCACGGTTGGTTAAGAGCCCACGAAATGGCAGCTATCCTCCCCGGGGCCATCTATAGTTGGAAAGTTGAGAAATAAATATGGTAGGCCCAGCCTATAGAAAGCTGATGGCATCCTTTTTATTAGTGGTCATCACTGTGTTTTCTCCTGCAATTGCATAGCCTATATAAATGTTGCGCAACATGAGCTCATGACGTGTTTGATTATATTTTTGAATACATTTGAATGGATGTCAGAGTGATTAGAGGGACAATATAGTGCTGAGTACCAGGCAGTTAGCAAGTTTGGTATGCTACTAATGACCATCAGCAGCATCAGAGCTTGGAGAAGCCTAATTACCATGACTAAACGGTAATGTGGAATTTGACTGCCTTCATGACTTGTGACCGCTGGTATGGTGGCAACAGTGTGGCCGCAGCAGCCCTAGGTGCACTACAGTACTATCACATATCAAACTGTCCAGCATAATCCCATAGAGTTGCCACAGTTACCAACGACCCTTTCACAATCTCACTGCACCTCCACATGTATTCCTGTAAGGTTATGTAGGCTACCCAAATAAAGTAGACAAATGTCTGCATCTGACCATTATATATGTCCTCTGTTACAGAACGAAAAGGAAGAGACTCTCACGACTAATGTCTGGATTGAGATCGTGAGTGTTTCTCTCATTGTAAACCAATTTTTTTTGTTGATATTGTATCTTCTGAATTAGTTTAACATGTGTTTCCTGCATACGTCTTTGACTAGATTATTTCAGTTTTTTTTATTTTCTCCTACTTTTACCTGATTTCTAGCTGTGTGTCTTTTATTCCCTCTGATCCTCTCACGCTCTCTACTCTGCCTACACCCTTTGCTCCCTCCCACAGCAATGGAATGATATTCGCCTGGCCTGGAACACCTCTGAGTATTTTGGCATCGAGGTTATCCGTGTGCCTTACAACACAGTGTGGCTTCCTGATATTGTCCTTGAGAACAAGTGAGTCAGTAGAGGAGGGCTTTCAACTTCTTTTTCCTTTGGCTTTTTTCCTCATTCTGATTTCCCCCCTTCTGTGGCACTGCTATGTTTTGACCAATAGACTCTTGAACTCTTTTCATCGCCCTCTACCCTTTCCTTTCACCTCCTCTCTTCCCCTCCTCCGTTCCCTCTCCTCTCTCCCTCCTCCTCTGCAGCATTGATGGCAAGTTTGACGTGGCCTACTATGCCAATGTGTTAATCTACTCCAGTGGCTACATGTACTGGCTGCCTCCAGCTATCTACCGCAGCACATGTGCCATAGAAATCACCTACTTCCCCTTTGACTACCAGAACTGCACTTTAGTCTTTAGGTCCCAGACATACAGTGCAAATGAGTTGGAAATCATGCTGGCTGTTGACACGGAGACTGAACAGCCCATTGAGTGGGTGGACATTGATCCTGAGGCCTTCACTGGTATTTGAATAAATTCTATTTCAAAACCTACTACCCCACCTTGATAGTTTCCCACTACTACTCTGGTCCTGCATGTGTGACCAAAATACAGTATATGAAACTTTGTAGTTCCTCAAAATCAATCTGTAGGCCTACACCTATCTGCAAACAACTGACACAACCCGTCAACTGGTCCAATCCTAATGAAATGGTTTCTACTCATCCCAGTGTCTTTGTTTCCAACCTGTTAGAGAATGGTGAGTGGGCCATAAAGCACCGGCCAGCCAGGAAGCTGATCAACTCACGCTACACTCCTGATGACCTGGAGTACCAGGAGATCTCCTTCAACCTGGTCATCCAGAGGAAACCTCTGTTCTACATCATCAACATCATTCTGCCCTGCTCACTTATCTCCTCCTTGGTCGTCCTGGCCTACTTCCTACCTGCACAGGGTCAGTGGCAACGTTGCTGCTGATTGGTCAGTGGTATAAGGGTGTAACTTAGGGTTAGTGAAACAGGAAGATGATGCAGTATGCCATCCCCAACTGAAGTTAGCAGTTGTCCGCTAGTGTTACTAGTGTTGCTTTGTATATTGACTATTATTTCAAATGATTTATATTTAAGAAATGCTCCAACATAGATATAATGGTTTTGAGTTTCAAACTAGAGAATGCACTGTATGTTGTTGGACTTTAGTTGGACTCGGTTAGCCTGTGCGATAGAACGTCAATAGGTTTCTGCATCCCAACTAAAGCACTTGGAAGCATTTGGAAACACTAGAGCACTCTCATGTTATGTCTGGAATTGCTAGAGTACAGTATAATATGCCTGTTGTCATCTATGAGGATGATGATGGGAAAAGCACTGCACTCCTTTCTGTACCCCTCTGACTCTCCATTGTCCCCTTCACAGCTGGGGGACAGAAGTTGACTGTGTCCATCTCTGTCCTGCTGGCTCAGACTGTCTTCCTCTTTCTTATTGCTCAGAAGGTCCCTGAGACATCTCTCAATGTCCCTCTCATTGGCAAGTGAGTAAGAATTTCTCCAGTCTCTTGCTTACTGCCTTCCTCCATACACAGTATTTCTGTAACACCATAAGAGAGCTCAATCCCCTCTCCATCCACATCTGTCTGTTCTTCTCTTCCCAGGTACCTGATCTTTGTCATGTCTGTGACAACGCTCATCGCCACCAACCAAATCGTGGTGCTCAACATCTCACTCCGCAGTCCCAACACCCACACCATGTCTCACACTATCAAACACGTATGTATACAGTAACTGTGTAATAACATGGTAGGTTGAAATCAAAACCAAAGTCAAGGCACCTGTAACACTGGCCCAAACAGACATAGAATGGACAAAGTAAATGTCATCTGTATTAAGAAACAATACGATATGATAAAATGCTAATGCTAATTATCAGAACGAATATTCAACTTTTTTCTTGCCAAACTAATACCTGTTCCACCGTTCCACTCCTCTGTTCAGGTCTTCCTGGAGCTTGTCCCTCGATTCCTGGGTATGGACCCTCTGGTGGATGATGGAGAGGCGGAGGCGGAGGTGAATGGAGTGAGGGAGCGACGGCGTAGCTCGTTCGGCCTGATGCAGAGAGCGGAGGAGTATGTGCTAAAACAACCACGCAGCGAGATGATGTTTGACAAACAAAGAGAGAGGCATGGCCTCACACGATCAGTAGGTAAGATTAAGGAAAGAGATACTGGTAGGGAGTGAAGGGTAGCACATGGGGGAATGTTTATTTGAGGCGACAGTACAGAAGGTGTCACCTTTTATTTTAGGGTATTTTCATACATGCTGTATCTGTTGTACCATTTAGAAATTAACACATTTTATGTATCTAGTCACCCCACCTGAAGGTGTCATAACTATTTGGAAAAATGCACTTATAGTGTATTAATTAAAGTAGTAAAAAGTGTAGTATTTTGTCCCATATCCCTAGCATGCAATGACTACATCAAGCATGTGACTCTACAAACTTGCTGCATGTATTTGCAGTTTATTTTGTTTTTGGATTATGTTGAATTGTGAATAATGATGAGTGAGTAAATTACAGAAGCATAAATATCCCCCCCCCCCGAAAATGCTAACCTCCCCTGTTATTCGTAATGGTGAGAGGTTAGCATGTTTTGGGGGTATGATCTTTGTGCATCTGTAAATTCTTCACATTTATCATTATTCACGATTCATTAATGATTCTCTGTAATCAAGGTAGGACCCACATTATTCTAAAAGTGTTTGGAAACATATTATATTCTTATTTACAATAAAAGTGACTCCACAATAACACAATGCATTATATACCATTAATTTCTATTGGGCACAAGATAATCCTAAACAGAAACTAAAAAAATTGCAAAGGCATCCAACAGGTTTGTAGAGTGACAAACGTGATGTAGTCATTGTGTGCTAGGAATATGAGAACAAATACTAAACCTTTGACTACATTAATACACTATAAATTCATTTGTCCAAATATGACACCTTCAAATTGGGGGACTAAATACGTAAAGTGCTTTCATTTCTAAACGGTAAAACAGATATTTATGAAAATACCCTCAAATAAAAGGTAACATTCTGTACTATCGCCTCATATTAAACATTTGATCTCAAATCTAAAATTATGGAGTATAGAACGAAATTAAATGTTTTAGCCTCACTGTCCAAATAAATACGGAGTGGAATGTATGTGCATTATCCAGCAAGCCACTTTTCTGAATAGATGTGTCTGGCTCAATTTGAATTGGTTTTAAAAAGCATTTTGGTTGTATTTGCTATTATAAATATGTATCACAATCAATGGGAAAAGGAGAGGGGATAAAGATTAGCACTGTGGTCCATCATCAGCATACCTTTAGGTAACTGTATGTGTCTCTGCTACACTAGTGGATGATATTGATGTGTCTCTGCTACCCTCTAGTGGATGGTATTGATGTGTCACTGCTACCCTCTAGTGGATGGTATTGATGTGTCTCTGCTACCCTCTAGTGGATAGTATTGATGTGTCACTGCTACCCTCTAGTGGATGGTATTGATGTTTCTCTGCTACCCTCTAGTGGATGGTATTGATGTGTCACTGCTACCCTCTAGTGGATGGTATTGATGTGTCTCTGCTACCCTCTAGTGGATGGTATTGATGTGTCTCTGCTACCCTCTAGTGGATGGTATTGATGTGTCTCTGCTACTCTCTAGTGGATGGGATTGATGTGAGCACCACAGCCAGCCTGTACAAGAGCCTCGCCCAAGCTGCTCCTGAAATCAAGGAATGTGTGGATGCTTGTAACTTTATCACTGAGAGCACAAAGCAAGCAAATGACATTGGATCAGTAAGTATTGCTTTTACTCTGGGGATCAATGGTCAATTTCATCTGAATTCAGCCAGTGCAAGGCCGTGTTCACAAAGAGTGCTAATCCAGATTTATTTGTGATAAAATAAATAATTATGATTAAAAGGCTTACTCTGAGACACTTTGTGAATACTGGCCCACGATGAGCTGAGAGTTGAGAAATCCTGATAGAACATTGTGGGTTATTATCTCCCCACTTCTACCCCCTTCTGCCTCACTGTTAACTGTCCCATAGGAAATGGAGAGCTGGGTATTGATTGGGAAGATGATTGACAAGGTTTGTTTCTGGGTGGCCATGGCTCTCTTCTCCATCGGAACGGTCGCCATCTTCCTCACGGGACATTTCAACTCTGTCCCAGATTTTCCATTCCCTGGGGAAAACAAACGATACCTCCCCAGTTAGGGCGGCAAGGCAACCCCCCCTTAACCTGGTCACAGGTTATAGGACACATCATCATCGTCTTCCTATCATTGAGAGCTAAGATTTATTCACTTCTTACTCTTACTTACTTATTTGTCTTTTTAGCAGTAGATGACTGAAAAGGGTATCGTCTTGATATGATGTAATCCTTTTGGATAAATATTTCATACTGTGTTTTGAGTTTTAGCTTAACCATTTCTTGTTATGTGTGATTTACATGTGTGCATTTTATTTTTTATAAGGCCTGTGACATGAAAATGCCAAAAACCTCGAACAGTTAGTGGCAAAGCAGTTGTGAAATTAATTCAACAAGTCTGCTGTGGGCTTTTGTGGGCTTTGTTATGTTAGAACAAAATGAAAAAGTTAGATCTCTGTTTTAGCCTTCGACCTTATTCAGACCTTAGTCTTTACACAACACCTTAGGAGGACGCTGCAGATCACCTATACCCTGCGGAATTCTTGTCTTTCTTGTATCTCACTGTATGGTGCACTCAGCACACAAAACACATGCTCTTTCCATGATATAGACTGACCAGGTGAATCCAGGTGAAAGCTATGATCCCTTATTGATGCCACTTGTTAATCCACTTCAATCAGTGTAGATGAAGGGGAGGAGACAGGTTAAAGAAGTATTTTTAAGTCTTGAGACAGTTGAGACAACGATTGTGTATGTGTACCATTCAGAAGGTGAATTTAAAATAATGTAAGTGACGTATGGTAATAGGAGTATGGTAATAGGTGTCAGGCACATTGGTTTGTGTCAAGAACTGCAACAGTGCTGGGTTTTAAATGCTCAACGGTTTCCCATGTGTATCAAGAAATCAAGAATGGTTCACCACCCAAAGGACATCCAGACAACTTGACAGAACTGTGGCAACCATTGGAGTCAACATGGGCCAGGATCCCTGTGGAACGCTTTTAACACCTTGTAGAGTCCATGCCCCGACGAATTGATGCGGTTCTGAGTGCAAAAAGGGGGGTGTTCAACTCAATATTAGGAAAGTGTGCCTAATGTTTGGTATAGTGTATATGTGACACAGGTCTTTACTGATGGATACAATGCAATGTAAGAAGACCATATACTGTAAGAATATTTGATTTAACTAGTTACTTTAATTTACACACAGTACATTTACATGGTTAAGTGAATTGTTCTGTTTAATATCTAAGAATGACACAATGACACAGAGACTTAATTAAAAGTTAGAAACAGAACCTTGCCTTCCTTTCTGTCCAATTTGTGCCTCATTTTTAAAATGTTATGTAAATATACCATCTATTTTTTGTATACAATTACAATCCTACACAATTAAAACCCCTGTGCTGCTGATGTTAGCATACACATATCAAATCTATGTAATCATCATGAACAACATATAATCATCATGAACAACATATAATCATCATGAACAACATATAATCATCATGAACAACATATAATCATCATGAACAACATATAATCATCATGAACAACATATAATCATCATGAACAACATATAATCATCATGAACAACATATAATCATCATGAACAACATATAATCATCATGAACAACATATAATCATTTGTGTATTTTTAAATGTATTTTTATGTTTTAATTTGAACCTTTATTTAACTGAGCATTCAAATAGGCAAGTCAGTTAAGAACAAATTCTTATATACAATGACGGCCTACACCGGCCAAACCCAGACAACGCTGGGCCAATTGCGTGCCACTTTATGGGACTCCCAATCACGGCCAGTTGTGATACAGCCTGGTTTAACATTATGGACATTGAATATATTGAGTTTTAGTATTAAGAGGATGTGTTGGATGGTACATAGAGTCAGTACAAACTTTTGAGATTCAAACCATTACTTAAAAGTACTGTGTTGTACTTTTTTTGGACAACAACAAAAAATACTGTATAATGAGTGTTATTAGTATTTTATGTTATTAATACTGTAATAATTAAATCTAATAAATGTTTTTTCGAAAGACTGTTGGGATCATTGTAGAGAGGGTGCACATACAAGATGTGGCTATTCAATCTTGAAAGGGCTGTTTGAGATGGTTTTGAAATATCAGACAATGTTGAAGATTAAGGTAGCTCCAGACCACCTCCAAAACACTGCTTGCCTGAGTCCAAGTCTTGATTAGAATCACATGGGAATCCAAGCACAACCCCACTTTCCCAGGGATTAAATCACATGGGAATCCAAGCACAACCCCACTTTCCCAGGGATTAAATCACATGGGAATCCAAGCACAACCCCACTTTCCCAGGGATTAAATCACATGGGAATCCAAGCACAACCCCGCTTTCCCAGGGATTAAATCACATGGGAATCCAAGCACAACCCCGCTTTCCCAGGGATTAAATGGAGCAGTAGCATGGCATCCTACCACGCAACACAACAGTTTGAAGGTAGTTTTAATATTAAAGGCAAAGTAAATGTTTCTTCAACCCCTGACCTTACCAACAACTCACATGCAAGTAAGGCTGTATTGAATCATTTAGTCTACTACTGTCAAGTACTGTAATGTTTACATTTTTTGTTTCAGTAGAGTATTATTAAAACCTTTGGGAATGAAGATGAAGGTGTTCTTAAGGCATATTAATGGGATACAGTTTCTGATCAGTGCGTGTAGTGTGTACGGTGAAACTGCACATGGGTGTTAGCCTATAGGGGTAGGCTCTACAAGTCTGAGACATTTCACACCACTATAATTATGAAACAACTTTTGAGTGACATAAGAATAGGCTACAGACCATTAAGATAATGTTTTTTGTATTTACAATATTAAAACAATGTAACCTGAGATAAAACATATTTTCAGGTTGAACACATTTTATTTACTACTTCCACTGAGTGTACAGGGTGTGCTCAGTCCGTCTGACCTTGAATGACTGACCATCATGTGAGCACTATGGCTGGACAATGTCTGCTGGTTCACCCTAATTTGCAGTCTCCACCCAAAGATTTTATGTTAAAAGTAGTTGTTACTTCAATATGTTAAAGGCCTAGTTCAGTCAAAAACATGATTTTCCTATGTTTTATATATATTTCCACACTATGAGGTTGGAATAATACTGCGAAATTGTAAAAATAATTATGATAATGCACTTTTAGTGTAGGAGCTATTTGAAAAGAGCTGTTTTGGTGGGGTAGAGATTTTGCCTGCCTGGTGACATCACCAAGCGTTAAATTTGTTAATAGACCAATAAGAAAGAGATTTCCAAATTCCATACCTCTCTGCCAATAACAGCTAGTTTTCAGTTTTCCCCTCCCCACTCAGACCACAAAAATTATTGCTTGGTAAATTGCTCTTTGCTAAGAAGTTTTTTTAAATTGTTATTATTATTTTTTACACCATTTTAATAGAAAACAATCACAGTAAACAATTTGATATTGAGATAAGAACGGCTGCATTGGACCTTTAATAGAAGAATCGCAATGCAGGCGAATGTTGTGTGCTGACAATCACTGACAACCTGGCTACAACAGGAGCGCTGCTGTCTCCTATGCCAGCCACAATGCAACATTTTCTATGATCATGGTTAGGTCATGTGTAAGGAAAATGTATATATTGTTGATACAATAATGCAATGTTTATGCAGACAACTAATCGCGCGCTATTGTATCATATTGAAACTCCTTTATGACTAATTATGCTACAGTAGTATCTAGTCTCGGTGAATGATTTCATGAATAATGCATGAACATACCATGCATTCAGAAGAAACATTTACGCGTGCATCATTTAGAGTGAGTACGGTATCGGGCGTGTCTCACTCTTCTCTTTTACTTTAAAAAAAACGACTGTTAAGTGGACTAGGACGGAGGAACTAGAATGAAAAACGATAGAAGATCATTGATTTTTTGATTCAACAATACGGAATTATTTGGATTTTGACCATCATCTTTCAGATGTTTTCTGTGTGACGCTTTAGTAAGTAGCATACGCCTCTGCCAAATTACCCCCTCTAACTTTTTAAAGGGAACTACGGTGATTTAGAAATTGTTTTAAACAACACGTAAATAGGCCTGCTACAAAGGGCCTATGCGACATTTCAACGGGACCCTTCATTATTGTCTCACATTGCCAAATCTGCTCCTACGCTCGCATGCCAAGATTTGAGTTTTTTTCCCTGGAATGTTTTGGAACTCTGTAACTGCAATGGTGAAACTGGGATGGGTGGAGGCTATGACAAAAACTTTCCATAGGCTATAAAGGTGCTATGAAGAATTATGGCTTAAGCGGGGAAATCTTCTAGCTAGTCAGTCATTTTAATGACAAACTAGCTAGAATATAGAACCTTTTTAGAAAGTGTTGATTATGATGTAATAAATGAGGCAAATATCTGTCTGATCATATATTTTGGTTCCATGGGAGTACTGGTTGTTTCACAGTAATTATGGAGCCACCAGTTGTGTGAAAAATACTCAATTGTCATACTTGAGTAAAAGTAAAGATACAGTACCTTAATAGAAAATGACTCAAGTGAAAGTCACCCAGTACTTAAGTACAGTGTCAAAACTTGTCATACTTGAGTAAAAGTAAAAAGTAAATGCTATAGATCAAACTCCTTATATTAAGCAAACCAGACACCAACATGTTATTGTTTTTATTTATTTATAGTCAGGTGCACACTCCAACACTCAGACATAATTTACAAATGCAGTATTTGTGTTTAGTGAGTCTGCCAGATCAGAGGCAGTAGGGATATATATTGATAGGTGTGTGTGAATTGGACCATTTGCTGTCCTGCCTGAGCATTCGAATTGTAACTAGTACTTTTGGGTGTCAGGGAAATAAATGTGGGTAAAAAGTACATATTTTCTTTAGAAATTATACTCTGCATAGTAAGAGACTTGTAGGAGATGGTGGTGCACATTTTGCCAATGCTTTCTCTCTCTCTTTCTCTCTCTCTCTCTTTCTCCCCCCCCCCTCTCTCTCTTTCTCTCTCCCCCCCTCTCTCTCTTTCTCCCCCCCTCTCTCCCCCTCTCTCTCTTTCTCTCCCCCCTCTCTCTCTTTCTCTCCCCCCCTCTCTCTCTCTCTCTTTCTCTCCCCCCCCCCCTCTCTCACCCCCCCCCCCCCCCCCTCTCTGGATTGTGTTCCACCTGGAACCTGGTTGCCCAAGAAACAAATCTTGTCAGCCAATCGGATCCCTCAACCCACATGCATTTGCACACACCCTTCTTCTCTCATTGTGTCCCAGCCTTCTTATGTATCACACTGTTGATGATAAACCAGGTAAACACTGTTGATGATAAACCAGGTAAACACTGTTGATGATAAACCAGGTAAACACCACCAACACATGATTGCGGTGATTGCTCTCTGTATTTGCTGTTTAAAGCTGTTATCTCTTGTTTTTTCCCTCTTCAGCTCCTCAGTACCCACCCATATGTCATTGTGCACACATCATATTTAGCTGTTGACACTAGTCCCTCTACACCTGCTTGCTGCTGTGGTGTGATTGGTGTGAACTGTCTGGTTTACTGCGGTGTCTGAGGCACTTGAGAGGCCCCAGGATTATATTTAGACACACTTGAAGCCCCAGTTTCTCCTAGTTCATAGATCAATGTTCCCACTATTTATTACTTAGCTGTGTTATGTATCCTTTACGGTACTGTACTTCCTACATAACGTGTCTGAAAAATTGTTCTCTGCCTTATTGGCACAGGCCTGAAATGAGTCTAAATGACTCTGTCGTAGTGTTGTAGAGTCCCACTATTGGCCTGTTATTTAACCATGTTTGCGTTCCCCTCTCTCATAGAGAAAAACAATACTCCAACTAATCTTGCAAACAGTGTAGCCTCTGAAGAAATATTTTGGCAGTAGCAGTCCTAACTTAGTCAAACTTCAACAACACTTTTGTTGAGACACCTGCGCTTTTACATTTTTGGACACCATAGCTAGATGTCTTGAAGATTATGATGATGGACTGTGATTCATATTTAGTGCTCCTTTTCTGTGTGATAAAAGGGATAGACCACCATGGCCAGTCCAGCACCAGCATGCTGCAAAACCCCTTCCAATCCAGAGGGGGGAGTGGCGGAGACCCAAACGACAAAGCGCTTCATCACAGACAACTATGAGCTAAGCAAGGAAGAGCTAGATGGTCTCATGAAGGAAGGAGGTGAGGAAACACAGACATAAGTTGTTGATATAGCCTATACATCTTTTTATTCCCTCCATCCAAATACCTTTACATCACATCAGACTGATGAGAGACTCCAGTTGTGGTGTTTTATTAATCTTTGATGATGGATTGCCCCCCCCCCCACACACACACAGAAGAAGAGCGGCCCTTCCTGGTGGTCCATCATCTGCTGGATGTAAAAGAGGCAGGTGTGCCGGTATTATTGCCTGGGACCCAGGTCATATGCAGAGTGGACAGCACTGAGAGATACACCACACGCTCCAAGGTGTGTGTGTGTGTGTGTGTGTGTGTGTGTGTGTGTGTGTGTGTGTGCGTGTGTGTGTGTGTGTCAACTGTAAATGTGTATATAGAGTTGTAGTCGGACGTTTACCTACACCTTAGCCAAATACATTTAAACTCACTTTTTCACAATTCCTGACATTTAATAAAAGTAAAAAGATCACCACTTTATTTTTTGAATGTGAAATGTCAGAATAATAGAGAAAATTATTTATTTCAGCTGTTATTTCTTTCATCCCATTCCCAGTGGGTCAGAAGTTTACAAACACTCAATTAGTATTTGGTAGCGTTGCCTTTACATTGCTTAACTTGGGTCAAACGTTTCAGGTAGCCTTCCACAAGCTTCCCACAATAAGTTGGGTGAATTTTGGCCCATTCCTTCTGACATAGCTGGTGTAACTGAGTCAGGTTTGTAGGCCTCCTTGCTCGCACACACTTTTTCAGTTCTGAACACAAATTTTCTATAGGATTGAGGTCAAGGCTTTGTGATGGCCACTCCAATACCTTGTCTTTGTTGTCCTTAAGCCATTTTGCCACAACTTTGAAAGTATGCTTTGGGTCATTGTCCATTTGGAAGACCCATTTGTGACCAAGCTATAACTTCAGGACTGATGTCTTGAGATGTTGCTTCAATATATTCACATACATTTCCTCCTTCATGATTCCATCTATTTTGTGAAGTGCACCAGTCCCTCCTGCAGCAAAGCACCCCCACAACATGATGCTGCTACCCCCGTGCTTCATGGTTGGGATGGTGTTCTTCGGCTTGCAAGCCTCCCCCTTTTTCCTCCAAACATCATGTTGGTCATTATGGCCAAACAGTTCTATTTTTGCTTCATCAGACCAGAGGACATTTCTACAAAAAAGTATGATCTTTGTCCCCATGTGCAGTTGCAAAACGTAGTCTGGCTTTTTTATGGCGGTTTTGGAGCAGTGGCTTCTTCTTTGCTGAGCGGCCTTTCAGGTTATGTAGATATAGGACATGTTCTTCTGTGGATATAGATACTTTTGGATCTGTTTCCTCCAGCATCTTCACAAGGTCCTTTGCTGTTGTTCTGGAATTGATTTGCATTTTTCACACCAAAGTACGTTCATCTCTCTGAGACAGAACGCTTCTCCTTCCTGACTGGTACGACGTCTGCGTGGTCCCATGGTGTTTATACTTGCGTACTATTGTTTGTTCAGATGAACGTGGTACCTTCAGGCATTTGGAAATTGCTCTCAAGGATGAACCAGACTTGTGGAGGTCTACACTTTTTTTTCTGAGGTCTTGGCTGATTTCTTTAGATTTTCCCATGATGTCAAGCAAAAAGGCACAACGTTTGAAGGTAGGCCTTGAAATACATCCACAAGTACACCTCCAATTGACTCACATGATGTCAATTAGCCCATCAGAAGCTTCTTAAGCCATGACATAATTTTCTGGAATTTTCCAAGCTGTTAAAGGCACAGTCAACTTTGCGTATGTAACCTTCTGACCCACTGGAAGTGAAATAATCTGTCTGTCAACAATTGTTGGAAAAATTACTTGTCATTCACAAAGTAGACGTCCTAACCGACTTGCCAAAACTATAGTTTGTTAACATGAAATTTGTGGAGTAGTTAAAAAATGAGTTTTAATGACTCCAACCTAAGTGTATGTAAACTTCTGACTTCAACTGTAGGTGTATGACATGAACTGTATTCTCTGGCAGGTCAGTGTGTGCTCTCTGTACACTGTGAAGCTGACCCATGGCAAGTTCACCTGGACGGTCAAGAGGAAGTACAAGCACTTCCAGGAGCTGCATCGTGACCTCTACAAGCACAAGATGATGGCTCACTTCCTGCCTCTGGGAAGGTCAGACTCAGAGCACCAATCAAAGCTCAGACATGCAAAGCAACCCATTATCTGAGTGGAGAGTAATTTGTTTAGAGGGGATGCAATTCAAATAAGAGTGAAGGCCTGTTGTGATTTCTGTGTGAGTTTAAGAAGCAACATTTTTAGAATATTCAAATATCTCTTTTTAGATTTGCAGCCCAGAGAGCGCAGCTGAGGGCTATGACAGAGGAGATGCCAAGTCTACACGGCACTGAGAGGATGAGACAAACCTCCAGTAAACCGGTATCACTCTTACATTCATTGACCCACCCAAACTGTATACAGTATGCACAAAGACAGACTCTGATAAACACCATGGTACACACGCAGACAGAGACCCGCACATAACTCAGTCTCACATAAAGGCTCACTCCACTGGGCACACCATGTCATTTCAACATGGAAATGTGGGTAATATTTGGTTGAGATGTTGATCAATGAGATTTCCACATTTATGCACCCACTCAAGACAGACCGAAGTTTGTTGAATTCCCAATGTGTTATTACTTTGCTTTCAACCGTTGAAAAGCACAACAAAGTTCAAATGGGAATAAAATGTGCTTCATATAATAGCACAACTAAATGACCTGGTTTGCAGTTGAGATGACATAAAAAGTACATACAGATGTAGGATCTTAATTTGAGGAAGTTTGCTACAGCAGGAAAATAATCTTGCAGCAACAGAAAATGTGAATTATTATGTGGATTATAATTAATGGAATTTTTTGTAGGGGTTGATACATTTTTCAGTAGGGCAAATTAAGTCTGTCATTTTAAAGTGGAAATTACATACATTTTAAGCCTTTTTAAACCATGAATATATTATAGATTTGCATTTCCTGCTGTGCAGAAAAATTGTGATCCTACATCTGTAGTGCAAGATGCTAGACCGATTATTATAGCATTATTGTGAATATCTCCACAGACCTGCAAATTTTGCGTGATATCTTGGACATGCACAATGCACACCTTCTATGATTACATAATACATTTATAGATACAGTAATCTCAAAATGTGACCATGGGTGTGTTACTCATTTTAAGGTTGAATAAAAACGGTTACATTAGTTTGTATCTTTTTTTCCACTGACTTAGTCTGGCTTTAATTCCAGTTTGTCTACAAATGAATAATTTATATTTTGTATTCCAAGAATCAAAGTTAAAGAATAGCACTAAATCAAATCAATCCTTAATTAAAGTCTATTTCAAGTTTGTTTGATTTAGTCCTATTCTTTAACATAGATTTTTTGGTTGAGATGGAGACATGAATCCAACATATTAATTAACAACTTGAAGATAAAATTGAAAAACAACCAAAGCTTTAAACCCTAGGCCTATATGTACTGTCTATATTTAGTTGAACCCTGAGTTGAATTGAAACAATAGTTGTTGATGACTTTGCAAATGCTATATAGGCCTAAATATTGATGATATATGACTTATAAAGTATGGTTACATTTAATTTTTCTATGTTGAACTGACCCTTTGGAATGACGTCAATAGCAACAGGGAATCTATTTAGTTATTAAGAGATCGCTCATAGGACTGTTACCGTGACCGTATTACCGCCACACCGGCGGTCACGAGTCATGATGGCAGTCAAATTCCATGTGTCCATTTACGGTAATTAGGCTTCTCCATGCTCGGATGCTGCTGATGGTCATTAGTAGCCTACCAAACTTGCTAACTGCCTGGTACTCTGTAGTCTATTGCTCCTCTAATCACTGTGACATCAATGCAAATCTAATCAAAAAATCTAATCAAACACTTCATGAGAGCTCATGTTGTGCAACATTTCTATAGGCTATGCAATTGCGTGAGAAAACAGAGTGATGGCCTCTATTAAAAAGAGGAGGATCCCATCAGCTTTCTACAGGCTAGGTCTAGTATATTTATTTCTCAGCCTTCCTAATATTGAGCACATTGCTTCTCTTTAAAACAGGAGTATAGTCTACCTGGCTGGCATGAAAATTAACCACTGGAAAAGTGTCCTTCATTCGCTATTTAATTGTATAGCTGATGTATTTTTTCCCCCGGTGCCCCAGTTTTAAGATAGCTGCATGATAATGGTCCATTCTAAATCAAAACACATTTCACACATATATTATTGAGTATATGTAAAGACAAGATTAAATCAAGAATAGTGTGATGGGTAACAATATTAGCTTATCACTTGGGAATTGTATATTATCACTTTTTTTGTGACTTTTTCAAATCAGTCACACACCTAATGTAGCCTAGCACATTTGTAATACTCCGGGTGTCGTGGGTGTGGAGTCAAACGCAGTAGACAGAGAGTACAATGCTGTGCTCTTTAATTGCACCAACGCACCACAGGGTGCTCACAATAATAACGGCCCCAAAACACAGGGAATGAAAAATGACTACTGAAAAATGCACGACCAGGAACTAACACGTTCCTCTACTACAGAGCCGAAGGTTACAATGAATAATCCCGCACAACAACCAGCCGGTAAATTCAAGGCATTATCAAGTGCTTGTGAAATTGTGAATGAGAGACTGATGACGTGTGTAGAGCCTGTGCAAAAAAAACTATGCAGAGCTCATGCCTTTCATGCAACCTTTTTCAAATCATCATTAGAGTCGCATCATGCAGCCTTAGAATGTATTAAAAATCAAAACATATAGCCCAACATTTTTATCACAACGCTCAACACAGAATAGCCGCATGTATGCACTCCCTGAAATCATTTGGAGAAAATATCCTTTCTATTTTTTTTCAGCTATGTTCAATTGTATTCTTCATACTATAAAACAATATAAAATAATGCCACGGAATTATAAACAAATCTTGGCTAAATGAACTAGTGTAGCCCACAGCCCAATGGCAGAGTCAGATTAGGGCCTAGCATAAAGACAATCCAGAATATGCTTTTCTGTTCTTCTGAAATAGACTACATTTTCTTCATATCGTGTTTCTTTAGACCTGTCTAAAATAAATAATTGATTTATTGTGATGGTGTAGGTTATATTAAATGTATTTATTCGATTTTTGTCAAATGTAGATGTTCCAAAGGTCTGCATCAGTGGCTTGTAGGCTATGCGTGGGATCCAGAAGATGCTAAATGTGTTTATGTTAATTAACATTCAATTACCATGAGACCGGCAGTTAATTGCTTGAAAATCACCGTCTGAAAAAAGGTAATGACCGCCATAGCCCTAATCGCTCAATAATAATTGTCCCGATAATAAAAAAAATATATAATCTTTATTTAACCTTTCATAACTAAGTCACTTAAGAACAAATTCTTATTTACAATGACTGCCTACCCCAGGCAAACCTGGACGACACTGGGCCAATTGTGCGCCACCCTACGGGTCTCCCAAACACAGCCAGATGTGATACAGCCTGGATTTGAACCAGGGACTGTAGTGACGCCTCTTGCACTGAGATGCAGTGCATTAGACAGCTGCACTATTCTGGAGCACATTGGTAACACATTAGTAGTAGTGACAAATGGCATAGCTAAGCAGGACTGGGATTGGTTAAACCCTGGATGGGAGACCAAATGGATAGCTGTAGGTAGATCAATTATCCTGGGATAATGATAGTGAATATAACGTTGAAGATCTGATGTTCAAATAGAGGTACAAATAGAACATATCTTATAAAAGGTGTGTCTATGTTGAAAATGGGTTAACCAATGATGATATAAGTTTGTAAGTTTGTACTGTTAGGTGACCTAAACTGGGACATGCTTAACACCCTGGCCGTCCTACAATCTAAGCTAGATGCCCTCAATCTCACACAAATCATCAAGGAACCTACCAGGTACATCCCTAAATCCGTAACCATGGGCACCCTCTTAGATATCATCCTGACCAACCTGCCCTCTAAATACACCTCTGCTGTCTTCAACCAGGATCTCAGCGATCACAGCCTCATTGCCTGCGTGCGTACTGGGTCCGCGGTCAAATGACCACCCATCAATACTGTCAAACTCTCCCTAAAACACTTCAGCGAGCAGGCCTTTCTAATCGACCTGGCCCGGGTATCCTGGAAGGATTGACCTCATCCCGTGAGTAGAGAGTGCCTGTTTGCTCTTCAATGTGCTTTCTTCTCCATCTTAAATAAGCATGCCCCGTTCAAAAAATGTAGAACTAAGAACAGATATAGCCCTTGGTTCACCCCAGACTTGACTGCCCTTGACAGCACAAAAACATCCTGTGGCGTTCTGCATTAGCATCGGATAGCCCCCGCGATATGCAACTTTTCAGGGAACTCAGGAACCAATATACTCAGGCAGTTAGGAAAGCTAAGGCTAGCTTTTTCAAACAGAAATTTGCTTCCTGTAGCACTAATTCCAAAACGTTTTGGGACGCTGTGAAGTCCATGGAGAATAAGAGGACCTTCTCCCATCTGCCCACTGCACTGAGGCTAGGAAACACTGTCACCACCGACAAATCTACGATAATCGATCATTTCAATAAGCATTTTTCTACGACTGGCCATGCTTTCCACCTGGCTACCCCTACCATGGCCAACATCTCTGCACCCCCTGCCGCAACTTGCCCAAACATCCTCCCTCCTGCTTCTCCTTCACCCAAAACCAGACAGCTGATGTTCTGAAAGAACTGCAAAATCTGGATCCCTACAAATTAGCTGGGCTAGACAATCGGCACCCTCTCGTTCTAAAATCACCCTCCGAAATTGTTGTTTACTAGCCAATTCAACCTCTCTTTTGTATCGTCTGAGATCCCCAAAGATTGGATAGCTGCCGCGGTCATCCCCCTCTCCAAAGGGGGAGACACTCTAGACCCAAACTGTTACAGACCGATATCCATCCTGCCTGACCTTTCTAAAATCTTCGAAAGCCAAGTTAATAAACAGATCACCGACCATTTTGAATCCCACTGTACCTTCTCCACTATGCAATCTGGTTTCTGAGCTGGTCATGGGTGCACCTCAGCCACGCTCAAGGTCCTAAACGATATCATAACCGCCATTGATAAAAGACAGTACTGTGCAGCTGTCTTCATCGAACTGGCCAAGGCTTTCGACTCTGTCAATCACCGCATTCTTATTGGCAGACTCAATAGCCTTGGTTTTTCTAATGACTGCCTCGCCTGGTTCACCAACTACTTTGCAGACAGAGTTCAGTGTGCAAATCGGAGGGCCTGTTGTCCGGACCTCTGGCAGTCTCTATGGGGGTGCCACAGGATTCAGGATTCTTTTCTCTGTATATATCTGATGTCGCTCTTTCTGCTGGTGATTCTCTGATTCACCACTACGCAGACGACACCATTCTGTATACATTTGGCCCTTCTTTGGACACTGTGCTAACAAACCTCTAAACGAGCTTCAACGCCATACAACACTCCTTCCGTGGCCTCCAACTGCTTTTAAATGCTAGTAAAACTAAGTGCATGCTCTTCAACCGATTGCTGCCCGCACCCTCCTGCCTGACTAGTATAAGTACTCTGGACGGTTTTGACCTAGAATATATGGACAACTACAAATACCTAGGTGCCTGGTTAGACTGTAAACTCTCCTTCCAGACTCACATTAACGGGATCGATGTGACAACAGCCAGTGAAAGTGCAGGGCGCCAAATTCAAAACAACAGAAATCTCAAAATTTTAATTCCTCAAACATACATGTATCTTATACCGTTTTAAAGGTAATCTTGTTGTTAATCCCACCACAGTGTCCGATTTCAAATAGGACACTGTGAACGATTATGTTAGGACAGAGCCATGTCACAAAAACACACACAGCCATTTTTTTCAGCCAAAGAGTGGAGTCACAAAAAGCACAAATAGAGATTAAATGAATCACTAACCTTTGATGACCTTCATCAGATGACACTCATAGGACTTCATGTTACACAATACATGTATGTTTTGTTTGATAAAGTTCATATTTATAAAAATACATCTGAGTTTACATTGGCGCGTTACATTCACTAGTTCCAAAAACATCCAGTGATTTTGCATAGCCACATCAATTTAACAGAAATACTCATCATAAATGTTGATGAAAATACAAGTGTTACACATGGAATTATAGATATACCTCTCCTTAATGCAACCGCTGTGTCAGATTTCAAAAAAGCTTTAGGGAAAAAGCAAACCATGCAATAATCTGAGAACGGCGCTCAGAATGTTTTTTTTTATCCGCCATGTTGGAGTCAACAGAAATCAGAAATAACATTATAAATATTCCCTTACCTTTAATGATCTTCATCGGAATGCACTCCCAGGCATCCTAGTTCCACATTAAATGTTTGATTTGTTCGACAATGTCCATTATTTATGTCCAAGTAGCTACTTTTGTTAGGGCGTTTAGTACACAAATCCAAACGCTCGTGCAGGTCCAATCGAACGTCTGACGAAAAGTTCAAAAAGTTATATTACAGGTCGTAGAAACATTTCAAACTAAGTATAGAATCAATCTTTAGGATGTTTTTATCATAAATGTTCAATAACGTTCCAACCGGAGAATTCCATTGTCTGTGGAAAAGCCATGGAACGCAGGTCGCTCTCATGTGAAATGCGCGTGACCAGGACCTGGCTCTCTGCCAGACCACTGACTCAAAGAACTCTCATCCGGCCCCACATCACAGTAGAAGCCTCATTCAATTTTCTAAAGACGGTTGACATCTAGTGGAAGCCCCAGGAAGTGCAACTTGAACCATATCCCACTGTGTATTCGATAGGGCTGAGTTCAAAAACTACAAACATTTTCTCAGGTTTTTGCCTGCCATATGAGTTCTGTTATACTCACAGACATCATTCAAACAGTTTTAGAAACTTCGGAGTGTTTTCTATCCAAATGTACTAATACTATGCATATATTAGCAACTGGGACTGAGGAGCAGGCCATTTACTCTGGGCACCTCTGGGCACCTTTCATCCAAGCTACTCAATACTGCCCCTGCAGCCATAAGAACTTAAGCATCTCCTATCCAAAATTAAATCTATAATCGGCTTCCTATTTCACAACAAAGCCTCACTCATGCTGACAAACATACACTCGTACAACTGACCATCCTACCGATCCTTGACTTCGTCATTAAAACTCATTTTTCAACCACTCCCCAAATTTCTTGTTAACAAACTATAGTTTTGGCAAGTCTGTTAGGACATCTACTTTGTGCATGACTCAAGTAATCTTTCCAACAATTGTTGACAGACAGATTATTTCACTTATCATTCACTGTATCACAATTCCAGTGGGTCAGAAGTTTACATACACTAAGTTGACTGTGCCTTTAAACAGCTTGGAAAATTCCAGAAAATTATGTCATGGCTTTAGAGTCATTTGAGTCAATTGGAGGTGTACCTGTGGATGTATTTCAAGGCCTACCTTCAAACTCAGTGCTTCTGCATGACATCATGGGAAAATCTAAAGAAATCAGCCAAGACCTCAGAAAATAAATTGCAGACCTCCACAAGTCTGGTTCATCCTTGGGAGCAATTTCCAAACGCCTGAAGGTACCACGTTCATCTGTACAAACAATAGTACACAAGTATAAACACCATGGGACCACGCAGACGTCATACCAGTCAGGAAGGAGAAGCGTTCTGTCTCCTAGAGATGAACGTACTTTGGTGCGAAAAATGCAAATCAATCCCAGAACAACAGCAAAGGACCTTGTGAAGATGCTGGAGGAAACAGGTACAAAAGTATCTATATCCACAGTAGAACGAGTCCTATATCGACATAACCTGAAAGGCCGCTCAGCAAGGAAGAAGCCACTGCTCCAAAACCGCCATAAAAAAATCCTGACTACGGTTTGCAACTGCACATGGGGACAAAGATCATACTTTTTGTAGAAATGTCCTCTGGTCAGATGAAACAAAAATAGAACTGTTTGGCCATAATGATCATCATTATGTTTGGAGGAAAAAGGGGGAGGCTTGCAAGCCGAAGAACACCATCCAAACCGGCAAGCACGAGAGTAGCAGCATCATGTTGTGGGGGTGCTTTGCTGCAGGAGGGACTGGTGCACTTCACAAAATAGATGGCATCATGAGGGAGGAAATGTATGTGGATATATTGAAGCAACATCTCAAGACATCAGTCAGGAAGTTAAAGCTTGGTCGCAAATGGGTCTTCCAAATGGACAATGACCCCAAGCACACTTCCAAAGTTGTGGCAAAATAGCTTAAGGACAACAAAGTCAAGGTATTGGAGTGACCTCAATCCTATAGAAAATATGTGGGCAGAACTGAAAAAGCGTGTGCCAGCAAGGAGGCCTACAAACCTGACTTAGTTACACCAGCTCTGTCGGAAGGAATGGGCCAGAATTCACCCAATTTATTGTGGGAAGCTTGTGGAAGGCTACCCGAAACGTTTGACCCAAGTTAAACAATGTAAAGGCAATGTTACCAAATACTAATTGAGTGTATGTAAACTTCTGACCCACTGGGAATGTGATGAAAGAAATAAATCCTTCTCTCTACTATTATTCTGACATTTTACATTCTTAAAATAAAGTGGTGATCCTAACTGACCTAAGAAAGGGAATTTTTACAAGGATTAAATATCAGGAATTGTGAAAAGCTGAGTTATATGTATTTGGCTAAGGTGTATGTAAACTTCCGACTTCAACTGTATGTATATACTGTATATATATATATATATATATACTTTTTTTTCTTCTCAGAACCCCCTGCGGGCTAGTAGGCTATCAGTCCTGATTTCTGATTTCTCTGTTGTAGAAATACCTTGAAGAATATCTAAATGGCCTTCTGGAGAATTCCTTTTGTAAGAACTTCCACGGCATGGTGAGTGAAGATGACACACACACACACACCAATTTTCATTCAGTGTCAGGATGAGCTGTCATCACTGTCTGTCTTGTTCTGATTCCAGCTGGAATTCCTTGATGTCAGTGCTCTCTCTTTTGTCAGTGAGCTTGGACCCAAAGGCCTGTAAGCAATATTAATAGTCTATGAGAGTGTGTGATGGTATACGAGAAATTGAGAGTGAGTGTGATTCAGTATATTTTAATGTGACTAATTCTCTGTCCGTGTGAGCAATGTTAGTGATGTCATTGTATTTCAGGGAGGGTTCCATCTTCAAAAGGTCAGGGGGTCATCGTATCCAGGGGCTGAACTGTATTGGTCATCACCAGTTCTGCTTCCGCTGGTCAAAGCGCTGGCTGGTGGTCAAGGATTCCTTCCTGCTCTATATGAACCGGGAAAACGGGGTCGTCTGCTTTGTACTGGTCTTTGACCCAGAGTTCAAAGTTCAAGTGGGCCGTGCATACACTGATACCAAGTATGGGGTCTGTATTCAGAACTTCACCAGGTAAGTCCACAGTGGTGTCCAAAATGTTATTATCTATTTGTAGGCAGACACACCCATAAAGTGTACACTCAAATACAGATCACACATTTGCACATTTGTATACCTAATTGTTTATTTATGAGTCAATCCCTAGCTGTGTGTGTATTCTTGTAGGCAGGAAGAGGAGAGTGTGGAAAATTGAGATTTTTTAAAACATTCGGCATCACTGTGTCAAGGGGAATACAGTATGTGACCCACCTCATTGATTCGGTCCTATGTAGCTAAATTTGAATTTATGTTTTTTACATTGGATAAAAGTAGAGACTCAGAGATAGAACATTGTATATCATACACTGTAGTAGAGGAACAATGGGAAAGTAATTCTGCTTTGAAAGTTGATAAACTTGTTACACTACTTTTGAGAAAATGTTGTTACACCAACTGGAGAGCTCTTATTTTTCTTCACCCATTCAGCATCGTTATCACCCATATAAGCCTTAGCCCCGCCCATCTTAAGGATTCACGTGTGAGGCCATGTACTTAACAGAGTGAGTAAGGTATTGTAGTAAACAACCAAAGATTAAGACTGAAAGTGTTAAAAGTAGTAGAAAAAAGTATTAGTACAAATATACTTTATCTAGTCCTTGGCCTATATCCTATTCTGACTTTGGTGACAGGTCATGTTGTTCTTCTCGTTACCGTCTCTGGTAAACACACACTAAATTAAATAAAATCTAAGTTTATTTGTCACATGCACAGGATACCGAAGGTGTAAACGGTACAGTGAAATGATTACTTGCATAGTGGAGTCTTTTGTTTAGACCCTTAATCCCAACCCATACTACCATGCACCATGCATGAATCTACAGGTAGCCTAAGCTAACCAACTAGGTTCAATGTTAGCTAACTAGCTAACATGAGGCTATTACTAGCAATGCAAATGGTAGTCCATCACAACTTCTTCCCACTGAGCAGTAGCAACACTTTTTCAGTTATTCATGATATCTTTAAAAAAATCCTTGGTAGATAGGATTATCTACACATAATGAGCAACTTGTGTTATAAACAGAAGAATACTACATGGCAGACCAATCCAAACTCATGTCCAGCCCATCCATTATCTCAGCCAATCATGGCTAGCAGGAAGGTTCCTGTCTTTTTTCGTTGTTAAACCAACTAGGCTTGTAATTTATTATTTTAATTTGATTTATTTACAGATGGCATGCACGTTTGTTATTAAGGCAAATGACAGTCCACATGTTCAAGAAGGCATTTCTCCCCCAGAACTTATTTTGATTAAAAAAAATGTAAATAAATGTTAAAATGCCTCTCCCGTGTAGTAGTGACGTGCAACATACACATAGATTCCTGGAACGTGTCACATACAGTATTATTTCTAACAAAGATATCTACATATATTTCAGGATGTTGTGTATCCCTGGAATTAATCTGAATTCATATAAACATAGCTTGTCCAAAAAAAAGTGGTCTCTTGGCACAACTTGGGGTAAGTTGAGAATGGGACAGGGTAAGTTGAGTCACCTTGGTTGATGGTGTCCTGTGACAGTGGGTAATGGTGCTGATAGGTCAACGTTTAATTAATTAATGTGGTGTATTGTATATCTTAAATGAATGCCTACATTCAGATATAGATCTTTCTGTTCAATATCACTTAACCTTCCATTTCTTGACCAGTTGTCTGGGACAGGGATGTTTTAATGTGTCAATTAGTAGGCAAGTTCTCTGCATTTGAGGCTACAAAGCCCATGAAACTGGCCCGCAAGATTCTTGATATGTTTAGGAAGCACAGACTCCATGTCATCAGATAAGACCTTGTGTGACTCTGCTACTCTGTCATAGCCTCATTCGCACAGGTACATGTTCATTTAGTTTTTTGTCATTGAACCTCTTCCGTGTCATTCAGTCTATTTTTTTCATCCCTTGCTGCTGCTCAAATGGACTTCTTCCTTCGCTTCTCTCTCCAGAATCTCAAGGGGGGCCAGACCCCTGCTTGTTTTATGTGTGTATACAGGGGGCATGAAGATGTCTGCTATATAACAATACAATATGCATCTCGAGTTCATACAGGACACATTGCAAAAATACTATGCATATTATGCACGAAACTGACTAAATGTGATGATAATATGTATGGGGTATGTTTACCCCATGGCCATTGGCATAACTTACCCCAAAGCAAATATGTTGCAAATATGTTGACTATATTAGCCCACACAGCTACAAGGATACACTTTCATGCTATGTTTAGGATCTCATATTTTAACTTATAGTCTCAACTGATGTATAAAACATTATTTAAACTATATACTTCGGTTTAGATACAAGCATCATGAAACCCATAACACAATAAATTCATTTGACTTTGTGAAAATCAGTTTTTTGGACCTAACTTGCTTACCACTTTCCCCATATGGCTTCTTACTTCACAGACTCTATGAAATGATGAACTCTTCCTAAATATTTGGCCACATGATTCATTTTGTGTATGGTTTTCTAGAAACAATTAGGGTGGCTCAATAATTATTTGGTTCAACATATCCCACTCTCCCCTATTGCCTCGCTGTGTTGCCTCATATGTGTATGTGTGTTCTTACATGAGCGTTGTGTGTGTGTTTTAGGAATCTGGTCATCAAGTGTAACAGCTACAGACAGGCTCACTGGTGGAGCCATGAGATCAACAGGCTGGCTGAGCCTTGTGAATTCCTCCAGGTCCAACGCTTTGGGGGCTTTGCCCCGCCACGGGAGAACACACTCACTAAATGGTCAGATGTGTGTGTGTGTACATTGCTTTACATTGGATGATGATGTGGTATTTGTACATACTGTATACATCCATAGCTTTGTGCTTCCTTAACTTGAATGTAATGTCTCTGTTTATGAATTGGTTGTATTAAAGGTATGTAAATGGCAGTGGCTACTTTGCAGACCTGGCTGATGCTCTGGAGCAGGCCAAGGAGGAGATCTTCATCACAGACTGGTGGTGAGGAGCAGAGCTAGCACAATCGAAATAGAATAGAACGTTATATTATTATACACTATATCTTGATGGCTAGTAGGAATACTCTGTGTTCCAAATTTCATGTACAGTAAGCACAGTGCTCTCCGTAATTACAGAGAGAGGTTATCCAGAGCCCTATATGGTATACTGTATACATGGCTCTGCCCTGCCGTTAGCTAAATTAGAGCATACAGCAAACAAAACAAATGTTTGATTTCACTCTCTCAATAACAACGGAGACTACTTTTTCCAACATTTATTAGGTTTGTTTCTAATTAGTCTGTAAACAGCAGGACACAGTGTAAATATGTTCATTATTAATATTGCATTGTGAATATTTATTTCCCTCCAAGGCTCAGTCCAGAGGTTTTCCTGAAGAGGCCAGCTACAGGAACATACTGGCGTCTGGACCAGATACTCAAACGCAAAGCAGTACGAATCTACTTCCCACCTTTCTCCTGACAACATACAGTGGGGAGAACAAGTATTTGATACACTGCCAATTTTGCAGGTTTTCCTACTTACAAAGCATGTAGAGGTCTGTAATTTTTCTCATAGGTACACTTCAACTGTGAGAGACGGAATCTAAAACAAAAATCCAGAAAATCACATTGTATGATTTTTAAGTAATTCATTTGCATTTTATTGCATGACATAAGTATTTGATCACCTACCAACCAGTGAGAATTCCGGCTCTCACAGACCTGTTAGTTTTTCTTTAAGAAGCCCTTCTGTTCTCTACTCATTACCTGTATTAACTGCACCTGTTTGAACTCGTTACCTGTATAAAAGACACCTGTCCACACACTCAATCAAACAGACTCCAACCTCTCCACAATGGCCAAGACCAGACAGCTGTGTAAGGACATCAGGGGTAAAATTGTAGACCTGCACAAGGCTGGGATGGGCTACAGGACAAAAGGCAAGCAGCTTGGTGAGAAGGCAACAACTGGCGCAATTATTAGAAAATGGAAGAAGTTCAAGATGACGGTCAATCACCCTCGGTCTGGGGCTCCATGCAAGATCTCACCTCGTGGGGCATCAATGATCATGAGGAAGGTGAGGGATCAGCCCAGAACTACACGGCAGGACCTGGTCAATGACCTGCAAATTAATTACTTAAAAATCATACAATGTGATTTTCTGGATTTTTGTTTTAGATTCCGTCTCTCACAGTTGAAGTGTACCTATGAGAAATTACAGACCTCTACATGCTTTGTAAGTAGGAAACACTGCCGATTTTGCAGGTTATCAAATACCTGTTCTCCCCACTGTATGTCTATAGTCTCCCTTATACCTGTCCTCCTCCCTCTCCTCTGTAAGCACTGAAGGTGAATCCCTTCCCAGCCAGCACATAATGTTCTCAGAACCATTTGTTTCTTAGAGCTTGCTGAGGGTGTAGTTATCCTATTGGTTATTTTGCATACAACCTTCCTCAACTTTATGGGAATGGTGCAGGATAATTGTTGACTTTGGAACATTCTCAGCACATTTAGGAACTTCACAAAAAAATACATTATTTACTTGGTATTTCATTTAACAGTATACGTTTTCCAAAAAGTCAAACATGGCTACGTTTTAATTTCATTTTTGTTAATGTTCTAGGGACATTCTCCAAATGGTTTGACATTGGGAGTGTTCTCAAATAGTTCAGAGAATGTCAAGAAACAATGTTCTTCTGTGGGAATTTCAGTACAGATCATTCCACCACAAGTTCCCATGCGGTTCTATTTTATGTCATATTTTTCCCACATTCTAGGAATGTTCTAAAAAAAATATTGACTTAAGGGATGTTCCCAGAACATTCAGAGAATGTATGGTTGGTTCTCTTTTATGCAGGTTCTTGGCAATATTCTGGAAATCTTCTGAAAAATGTATTGTACCCATTAATCTCAATAAGCTCTACATTTTGTTAACTGAACATGAAGAAAACTTTCCATAAAAAAACAAGAGAACTTTAGTAACATTCAGAATTTTAGAAAAAAAGTGAACCCAAAGTAAGCTAGCAGTGTTATTAAGTCTTATTGAAACATTCAGTGAAAGTTGTTCAAAAACCTCAAAATAACCTACAAATGTAGTTCTTAGAGTCAATAATAACCATAACAAAACTTTCACAGCATTTAGAGAATATTCTCAGAATGTTATTTAATTACCTTCAAATAACCTATATTTTCAGATCTCAGAACGTTAATAAAACGTTCAATGAACTTGAGTAAAGCTTTCTGCACTCCTCCCTGCAACTTAAAAATAAACAATCCCAGAACAGGTTAAATTTTCACTTCTGTCCTCAGAATATAAAAAAACATTCCGTTTTACTGGGCTTCGTTCCCACAACCAATTTGAAACCAAAAACATACTTTCCCGCAACATCCAAGGTACCAAATATTCTAGCTGGGTCCTTTCCTCCTTCCCACCTTTTGTGTATATCTATCCTTTCTTTTCTCTGTGCAGGAACAAGGTGTCAAAGTGTGTGTGCTCCTGTACAAGGAGGTGGAGATGGCACTGGGTATAAACAGTGGCCACAGCAAGAAGACACTGATGGACATGCACCCCAACATCAAGGTCTGTCAGACACTAATCTCTGCTCTGCAATCTGGTGGTGCTATACACCTCATAAACCAACCCACATAGCATCATTATGCTTTCATTGCTGGTGTTATACTGTCATTATTTAAAATTCCAAAAACGTTATTAGATTTGTGTCCTTAGCTTCACTGATGTCTCTCCAACAGGTGATGCGACACCCCAACCACATGTCCGCTGTGGTATTTTTCTGGGCCCATCATGAGAAGATGGTGGCCATCGACCAATCAGTGGCCTTCGTTGGAGGCTTGGACCTGGCCTTTGGGAGATGGGACGACAGCCAGTACCGGTTGACTGATATAGTTCCCACGGAGACAGCCAATCACATCTCTGAAGAAGTGCCAAAGGCTCCAATTTCTGAGCCAGAGGTGATACATCTCAAGACAAAGTCAAGATTAATCTTTCTTTTTCTTTCTCCTGTGTTCTGATAATCCATAGTTCATATTGTTACCTGGTGTTAAGCAGTGACTTCATTGCCAGACTGTCCTATTCTGCCTCCTAGGCAGCTGATTCAGGTGACCAGGTGGATGGGTCAAACTCAGCCCAGGATCCAAAGCCTCCAGAGCCGGAAGAGGTCAATGCTGAGGATCTGAAGAACAACACCCAGCTGTGGCTTGGCAAGGACTACAGCAACTTCATCAAGAGAGACTGGGTCCAACTGGACCGCCCATTTGAAGGTGCAGCATACACACATTATACCCCCATTCATAACACCCACTACCACTCTCTCTAACTTACTAACACACACACACACACACCGGAGGGATAATCCTTCATTTTAATGTGTTTTGTTCTCAGACAACATTGACCGCACTGAGGTGCCCCGTATGCCGTGGCGTGACCTGTCTGCTGCCCTCCATGGCAAAGCTGCCAGGGACGTGGCCCGCCACTTCATCCAGCGCTGGAACTTTGCCAAGGTCAGAGGTCAAATGAGAGGTTCCTAAGGATCTTTCTTTCATGGCTTTACTTGGATGTACATACACTACTTCTAAACTAGGTTCCAAAGGACAACCCTAGACAACTCGGGTTATGTGATAGAGACATCTGGCTCTTATCTTTGTTTTGTCTTCCTACAGATCTTTAAGTACAAGAACATTAGAAGCACGTTTTTCCCCTGCCTCCTTCCCAAGTCTCACAGTACTGCTGATGCACTGCCATTCACTGTGCCTGGCTCTGGGAAGGCCTCCGTGCAGGTACACATGCTCACACATAAGAGTGAACAAACCCACTCGGACACATACAAGCTCACAGAAATGTCTCTCATTCTCCTTTTTTTGATGATCAATTGTATATTGATTTTCATTATCTTCTCTGTCTCTCAGGTGTTGCGTTCTGTGGATCGCTGGTCCGCCGGAACTTGTGACAGCTCTATCCTCAATGCCTACATCCATACTATCGATAACAGCGAACACTACATCTACATCGAGGTAACTCTGCTACCAGCACACTACATACATTATATACACATTATTTAATCTCACCCATTTACCGGACTCAGACTCTTACCAGACTCATTGCACCAATTTACCAGAGTCAAACCCATGCTAATTCTATGCCATATCTGTTTGATTGCTGTAAAAGCATAGAAATCAACCAGGAGGCAAGTTTGTTTTTTGTAATGTAAGAAGGTATTCAGTGCCCTGGCCTCCCCCATGCTGTCTTGTGACTATCTCTGTAATAAAGTCAACTTGGAGCTCAAGGTTGTGATAACGGCAGTCCCCTATGCCTTCACAGTCCACATGGTCCTATCAAGTCCAATTGAATGTATGGGTTGTGGTATAAATTCTCAAATGTCCCCCTCTCTGCTCTCAGAACCAGTTCTTCATCAGCTGTGCTGATGGGAAGAACGTGCACAATGGCATCGGTGACGCAATCGTGAAGAGGATACTACGTGCACACAGGTGTGGTTCTACCACCGCGTCTCTCACTCTGTCTGGGTTTAATCAGTCAGCACACGGCAGGGTTTACTGTATAACATGATTTTCCTGGACTGATCATCACACTGGGTTATGCACAGGGGTGAAAGTAGAATTCATTTCTTCCCGGTTCGGGACCTCCTATATGTGCTTGCACCCAATCATAGAATTACATACAGAATCCCTTTTCATTCAATAGCACCTCTGTGGGCCTAGTCGTAAATGCTTGTCATTTAACTTGTAAAAAGTATTACCTGTTCATATCACAACAAATCGATCCTGATGTTTTCATCTGATTGTCAAAGTAGTCACGTCAAAGGACTCCTTCACTAGGCTCCCCGCGCACCTTCCTCCACTCACAACATATTTCCAGCCTCCAAAGAAAGTGGTGAACGGAAAGAGACATCTGTTAAACAAAACACCACAGTGTCTTGACATTTGACGATTGCCATTAGGCCAGAATTTATGAGTCCACTGCTGTTCACGTAGATCTCAGTGTCAGCTACTCAACTCTGCCTTGGCACATTGCATTTTGAATCGTAGGCTATACCACCTGTTTTCAAGTCCATTCTCAAATGGTTCATGCCTCTGACATGCGTTAATGATAAAGTGGTGTAATAGCTTACATTTTGATATACATTTTGTTTTAATAAATGTGATAGGCTCATATTTTACCGGTATGGCATACCCAAACTATTTATTTTGCCGTATCTACTTACTTTCACCCCTGGTTATACATGTTTTATACTTGCTTGTTAGTTGATGGTCTGTATCGAGTCAAGTTAAATAATCATGATTCAATATTGTTAATGTCACAAATACCACATTGTTGCTTGTTTTTATATTTCTTAATGTTTTATTTAACCTTTATTTTAACAGGGAAGACATATTGAGACCTAGTTCTCTTTTCCAAATGCGCCCTGTATAATACAATATAAACATACACTATATACTGTAGATTAAGTTTACCATTTTTAACAGATTGACCAATGCTGTTTATATAAATGTAGAAATAATCTACCTGTGGTTCACCTTTATGTACAGTACCAGTCAAAAGTTTGGACACACCTACACAGTCAAGGGTTTTTCTTTATATTTACAATTTTCTACATTGTAGAATAACATCAAAACTAAGAAATAACAGACATGGAATCATGTAGTAACCAAAAAAGTGTTAAACAAATCAAAATATATTTTGTGAGATTCTTCAAATAACCACCCTTTGCCTTGATGACCGCTTTGCACACTATTGGCATTCTCTCAACCAGCTTCATGAGGAGGGTTAGGGTTAATGAGTTCCCAAATATGCTGAGCACTTGTTGGCTGCTTTTCCTTCAATCTGTGGTCCAACTCATCCCAAACCATCTCAATTGGGTTGAGGTCGGGTGATTTTGGAGACCAGATTTCCACCAGTTTAATGTCCATTGCTCGTGTTTCTTGGCCCAAGCAAGTCTCTTTATTATTGGTGTCCTTTAGTTGTGGTTTCTTTGCAGCAATTCAACCATGAAGGCCTGATTCACGCAGTCTCCTCTGAACAGTTGATGTTGAGATGTGTCTGTTACTTGAACTTTAAAGCATTTATTTGGGCTGCAATCTGAGGTGCAGTTAACTAATGAACTTATCCTCTGCAGCAGAGGTAACTCTGGTCTTCCTTTCCTGTGGCGGTCCTTATGAGAGCCAGTTTCATCATAGCGCTTGATGGTTTTTGCGACTGCACTTGAAAAAACCTTAAGTTCTTGCCATTTTCTGCATTTTCAGTTTTTCTTAATTTATTTCAACTTTATTTAACCAGGTAGGCTAGTTGAGAACAAGTTCTCATTTACAACTGCGACCTGGCCAAGATAAAGCAAAGCAGTGCGACACAAACTATAACACATGGAATAAACACATTTACAGTCAATAATACAATAGAGAAAGTCTATATACAGTTTGTGCAAATGAGGTGAGGCAATAAATAGGACATAGTGGCAAAATTATTACATTATGGCAAATTAAACATTGGGGTGATAGATGTGCAGAAGATGAGTGTGCAAGTAGCGGTACTGGGGTGCAAAATAAATAAAATAGATAACAATATGGTGATGAGGTAGTTGGATGGGCTATTTACAGATTGGCTATGTACAGGTGCCGTGATCTGTGAGCTGCTCTGACAGCTGGTGCTTAAAGCTAGTGAGCTAGAAATTAGTCTCCAGCTTCAGTGATTTTTGCAGTTCGTTCCAGTCATTGTCAGCGGAGAACTGGAAGGAAAGGCGGCCGAAGGAGGAATTGGCTTTGGGGGTGACCAGACATTCGACAAATTAACTTTTAACAAGGTACACCGGTTAATTGAAATGCATTCCAGGTGACTACCTCATGAAGCTGGTTGAGAGAATGCCAAAAGTGTGCAAAGCTGTCATCGAGGCAAAGGGTGGCTGCTTTGAAGAATCTCAAATCTAAAAAAATGTTTGATACTTTTTTGCTTAATACACGATTCCGTCTGTGTTTTTTTTTCATAGTTTTGATTTTTCTACAATGTAGAAAACAGTAAAAATAAAGAAAAACCCTGGAATTAGTTGGTGTGTCTGAATTTCTGACTGGTATTGTATCACAATGGCCTGAGTTCTTTCACTGAGATAATCATGAAACTATGAACCCCGCGTCAGAGCTCAGGCAACAGTATCAAAAGCTTTTGACAGGTCCACAAACAAAGAGGCACATTTTACTTTAGTGTCGAAAGCATTGACAAGGTCACTAACAACTAAAGCTGTTTCTTTAATAGTGCTGTGCCCAGGCTTAAACCCTGATTGCTTTACATTTAAAATACATTTAGAAGATAAAAAAAAAAAAAGATAAAATGTACATTTACCCAGGATTCAAGAATCTTAGCCAGACGCGGCGCCTTGAAATGGGCCGATAATGATTAAGATCACTACTATCCCTGCCCTTATGGAGAGCTGATTTCCATACTCATGGAATATTCCCTGAAAACAATGTTGAATTAAATTATATATAACCCCCTCTCCTCTTCCACCACATTCCCTAACTATGTTGCTGTTCCTCAGTGAGCAGAAGAAGTACAGGGTGTTTGTGGTGGTGCCCCTGCTTCCTGGGTTTGAAGGAGACATCAGCGAGGGAGGTGGGAAAGCCATCCAGGCCATATTACACTTCACCTACAGGTCAGAACCCTCCCTTATGGGCCTATATATACATACACACACACACACACAGTAAAAAGTAGCACACAATCACTTACAGTATCATACTGCATACTTTTAAAACATACATTTTGTGTAGTGATTTGTGTTTTAAGAAAACAACTTTAAAGATTGTTGTCGATTTGATGGTGTAAGTAATATGTATTTTTCATGACAGGACCATGTGCCGTGGAGAGTACTCCATACTGATGAGACTGAGAGAACGTGAGTTTTGTTTCCTTATTTCCAATTCAACCTAATATCTGGAATTACTCTCCGTCTGTCTGTCTCATCTCTGATAATATTTCTGCTTTTCTTTCTCTCCTGTGTATGGCTTACCCTTCCGCTAACTGAAGGCTCATACTAGGTATATAACTTCACTATCTATATTATCTATAGTATAGTTCTCCATTCTCCCCATACTTAATCATTTCATCCTCTTTTCCTATAACGCCCATCTGTCTTCTCATGTTTAAATTGTGGTCCTGTTTCATTAGCGTTCATTTATTCATTGGCTTCAGCTCCATGCCAGTGTGTCAGCCAACCAGTGTCTCCCTACCCCCAGTTGAGGACCAGTGGAGCGAGTACATCACCCTGTGTGGCCTGCGCACACACTCCCAGCTCTCCCAGTCCCTGGTCACAGAGCTCATCTACGTACACAGCAAGACCCTCATAGCTGACGACCGCCGCTACATCATCGGTGAGTCACTGTCATCACAGCCACACTTACAGATGAGACGGGATGGGGCATCACTGTGGCTGTTTCCAAAATGGCCCCCTATTCCCTACGCTCTCTACTGTAGTACACTACCTTTGCTCTCGCCAAAAGTAGTGTATTATAGGCAATAGGGTTCCATTTCCGACGCAGCTTGTGACTGTGACTCATCACTGGGATCAATCACAGGCTGCTAATTACTGTCTCTGCATAATAATCACAAGGTGAATGATATGCAGAGCTAATAAAATATTCAGCTATAAAAACATACTGGACTTTAGGGGAGGGAGGGAAGGGGAACTTAAACGGCACCCCCCTCATGGAAGATGAATGCATTTTTTCCCGAGGTAGATTGTATTGGAATCGTTATATAAAAACATGCACTCCACACTGTGTAATGTAGGTACAACCCACTGAAACTCTTGAGCTTGCTTGGCTCCATGCTATGATATTATTATGATTACACTGGGACTGGGTAGGGTACAGTAATTATGATGCTTCTGTCAGCTAGATAAGGATGAGTCCTTGAAACACAGGAAAGGTGTTTTATAAACAATGTTTTTTGTTAACCTTCTATCCCCTCTGTCTTGGTATTAAGAAAGTTTGCTGCTACCAACTCATATACTTTGTTGTAAGCAAGTCGCTGCAGCATCTATGGCCATCGTCACTGATATTAGTGCCACAACACGCTCTCTCTTTCTGTCTCTGGCTCTGTCTCTCTTTTTCTCTCTTCTCCGGTTTCTATTCCCTCCACTCTCTCTGTGCTCCCTCCATCCAGGCTCAGCTAACATCAATGACCGCAGTATGCTGGGGAGCCGGGACAGTGAGCTGGCTGTGCTGGTGGAGGATGAGGAGAGGATCCCCTCCATTATGGGGGGAGAGGAGTACCAGGCTGGACCCCTCACTCTGGCCCTGCGCAAAGAGTGTTTCAGGTTCGGACTCAGGAAAAGAGTCCATACACTTCTGCACTGTCTGTGATTTTTACATTAAATTAGTTTATTTGTAAAAATTATTTTTAAATTTCACCTTTATTTAACCAGGTAAGCAAGTTGAGAACAAGTTCTCATTTGCAACTGCGACCTGGCTAAAACAAAGCCTAGCAGTTCGACACATACAACAACACAGAGTTACACATGGAATGAACAAAACATACAGTCAATAATACAGTAGAAAAAAGAAAACAAAGTCTATATACAGTGAGTGCAAATAAGGTCAAATAAGGGAGGTAAGGCAATAAATAGGCCATGGTGGCAAAGTAATTACAATATGCCAATTAAACACTGGAATGGTAGATGTGCAAAATATGGATGTGCAAGTAGAGATACTGTGGTGCAAAAGGAGCAGAATAAATAAATACAGTATGGGAATGAGGTAGATGGGCTGTATACAGATGGGCTATGAACAGGGGCAGTGATCTGTGAGCTGCTCTGACAGCTGGTTCTTAAAACTAGTGAGGGAGGTGGGAATCCCCAGCTTCAGTGATTTTTGCAGTTCGTTCCAGTCAGTGGCAGCAGAGAACTGGAAGGAAAGGCGACCAAAGGAGGAATTGGCTTTGGGGGTGACCAGTGAGATATACCTGCTGGAGCGTGTGCTACAAGTGGGTGCTGCTATGGTGACCAGCGAGCTGAGATAGGGCAGAGCTTTACCTAGCAGAGACTTGTAGATAACCTGGAGCCAGTGGGTTTGGCGACGACTATGAAGCGAGGGCCAGCCAACGAGAGCGTACAGGTCGCAGTGGTGGGTAGTATAAGGGGCTTTGGTGACAAAACGGATGGCACTGTGATAGACTACATCCAGTTTGCTGAGTAGAGTGTTGGAGGCTATTTTATAGATGACATCGCCGAAGTCAAGGATCGGTAGAATGGTCAGTTTTACGAGGGTATGTTTGGCAGCATGAGTGAAGGAAGCTTTGTTGTGAAATAGTAAGCCGATTCTAGATTTAATTTTTGATTGGAGATGCTTAAAGTGAATCTGGCAAGAGAGTTTACAGTCTAACCAGACACCTAGGTATTTGTAGTTATCCACGTATTCTAAGTCCGAGCCATCCGGAGGCGGCAGGGTAGCCTAGTGTTTAGAGCGTTGGACTAGTAACCGGAAGGTTGCAAGTTCAAACTGCCGAACTGACAAGGTACAAATCTGTCGTTCTGCCCCTGAACAGGCAGTTAACCCACTGTTCCTAGGCCGTCATTGAAAATAAGAATTTGTTTTTAACTGACTTGCCTGGTTAAATAAAGGTAAAAAAAAGAAGAGTAGTGATGCTGGATGGGCGGGCAGATGCGGGCAATGATCGGTTGAATAGCATGCATTTAGTTTTATTTGCGTTTAAGAGCAGTTGGAGGCCACGGAAGGAGAGTTGTATGGCAGTTCACTGATAGAGGTTTACTGAGGTTGAGTGGTATGGGAATGATATACACTATATATGCAAAGGTATGTGGACACCCCTTCAAATTTGTGGATGTGTTTATTTCAGCCACACTCGTTGCTTGACAGGTGTATAAAATCAAGCACACAGCCATGTGATCTCCATAGACAAACATTGGCAGTAGAATGGCCTTTGTCACATATACTCCCTCTAGGTCATCAGGCTGCTGATTATTTCGGACACCTGTCACCATAGTCTCGCTCACCTGCGCCTCATGACACTCAACTGGACTCCATCACCTCCTTGATTATCTTCCCTATATCTGTCACTCCCCTTGGTTCTTTCCTCAGGTGTTATTCACTCTGTTCTCATGTCGGTGCGTTGTTTTTTAAATGTATTAAAACACTCACTCCCTGAACTTGCTTCCCGACTCTCAGCGCACTCGTTGAAGAGCTCAGTGACTTTCAACGTGGCACCGTCATAGGATGCCACCTTTCCAACAAGTCAGTTCCTCAAATTTCTACCCTGCTAGAGCAGCCCCGGTCAACTAAGTGCTGTTATTGTGAAGTGGAAATGTCTAGGAGCAACAACTGCTCAGACTCTGCAACAGTGGAAATGCTGTTTTTGGGGCTGTTTTTCATGGTTTGGGCTAGGCCCCTTAGTTCCAGTGAAGGGAAATCTTAACGCTACAGCATACAATGACATTCTAGATGATTCTGTGCTTCCAATTTTGTGGCAACAGTTTGGGGAAGGCCCTTTCCTGTTTCATCATGACAGTGGGGGGTGCACAAAGCGAAGTCCATACAGAAATGGTTTGTCGAGATCGGTGTGGAAGAACTTGAATGGCCTGCACAGAACCCTGACATCAACCCCATCAAACACCTTTGGGATGTATTGGAATGCCGACTGCGAGCCAGGCCTAATTTTTCAACATTAGTGCCCGACTTCACTATTGCTCTCGTGGCTGAATGAAAGCAAGTTCCCACAGCAATGCTCCAACACCTAGTGGAAAGCCTTCCCAGAAGAGTGGAGGCTGTTATGGCAGCAAAGGGGGGGCCAAATCAATTTTATTGGCCTTGATTTTGGAATGTGATGTTCAACAAGCATGTGTCTACATACTTTTGGTCATCTGGGGTGTTTGGACATGAAAGGTTTCTAACGAGATGAACCACTCTCACATAGCCGTCCTTATATTAGCGAGGGAGGTTGTAACCAAGGTCCCTGCACTGACATACTAATAACCCTGACTCCACTGCTAGTGGATGAATCTATTGATTAGCAATTGTTGGCATTTGTGATGCACTGACACTGTCCCTAAAGATCCTAGACAGAATATGCATACTTCTCACACAGCTTGTCTGCAGCCTATTATGCCAGCAGAGCTATTCATTTCGAATCAGCAGCTACCAAGTATATCCTCTAGTTTCCAAGGGAACCATCTCAGACGACAATTTTGCGCAGGCGTGGTCATCATTCTCTGTATGATTATTATTTTTTTAAATATGAATTTTTGCATCAACCTCTACTCAGATACTGTAATACGAACTGTCACTCTAGCAACAGTTTGAATGTGCAGTTAACATAGCTGCTTGGCAGTAACTGACTTACAATTCTATGTGCATGTACTTTTCAGGGTGCTTTTAGGAGCTGATTCTGAACCCCAGATCGACATCGATGACCCGATCAGTGACCCGTTCTTCTTTGTGGGGTGGAACACGACGGCAAAACTGAATGCTATGATTTATGACAAGGTATGAATAGAACTAAAAGCTATTTTTGTTCTCTTTTATGTGCATCCTCAATTACATCCACTCTCTCTTTCCCTTCTCCCTGTCCTCTCTGCTGCTCACCTTCCCTATGGACTGTTCCGTCCCTTTACCCGGAACAGGTCTTCCGCTGCCTCCCCTGCAACTCTGTCCACAACATGAAGGAGCTGAAGGAGCATTCAGGCCTGGAACGCCTGTGTGACACACACCCCCAGCAGGCTAAAGAGGAGCTGGAGGCCGTCAGGGGGCTACTGGTCCACTTCCCCCTCAACTTCCTGTCTGAGGAGAATCTGCTCCCCCCACTGGGCAGCAAGGAGGGCATGGCTCCAACAGAACTCTGGACATAAGAGTACCAGGCTACCAGCCACAAGGACCAAGATGACACTGGAAAAGCCCAGTGCAGCAGGAGAGAGCTTTATAGATTTGTATCGCATTGACCAGATTCCACTCCATTGTAAATCAAAAGATTGGAACAAAATGTATACTCAACTCACCTACACTAACTGATGTGTCTTTGAAGAATGCAAATAAATGCAAGGCATTTAGGATGTTTACATAGATGATACAGAGTGAATTTGAACTCTGTTAAAATGGAGGAAGAAAAAATTAAACACTAGATGATAATCTATACTAATGCATTATGAGCCTTGTATGTGCTCCAAGTGACTTTGAGACATAGCTATTTGAAGGATTACCACTCTTGTAATGTTAAAAGTACATTTTTACGATGTTGGATCATTGCTGTACTCAACTGACCAAATGTGTTTGTTGATATAATACTGAACCTGAGTATTTCTTTTTTCAAAGGGCTTAGGTATTGGTCTGCCATTATAGAACACAACAGGAACAGGATGCCACTGTATGATAGGCAGGGGGAGGAATGGAGATCAGAAGTCAAGAGTCTCAGATGATTGAAGAACATCGGGTACATGTGTTGTTGCAAGGTTGTGGGTGGATAGCTCTCCTCTCTCTCTCTCTGCCTCTCTCTCTCTTACCCTCTCAATGCAGTACCAGCAAATCTGTCAGAACATTTGTGGTTGTTATGGTGATGGTTACAAAGAGCTGACTAGATTGTGGCCAAAGAGGAAAGGAGAGCTAAACAGGGGCAGAGTACGATGAGCTATGGACTGAATCAAACAGGTTTCTGAAAAGATTGAAGGTGATCTGGAAGACATGGATGTGAGAGAGAGCCCATGGCAAAAGAGGAAGGCAAAGGACCATAAGAGAGTCATGGAGTGAATAGAGGGGAATGAGGAAAAAGATATTCAGGGGGTGCACCTGGCGTGCTTTAATTGTTGCGTATTTTTGCTGTCACCATGGCAACCAAGTACATTATTGTTACATTACTTACCCGGTTGTCTGTGGTCCAGAACATTCCACTTCATTTTGAGCTAGGGGAGCAAGGAAATAGTGTTTTTGTAAAGCACCGTTTCTAATCTGGGATGGGAGGAATCAAGTGACAGGTGAACAAGGAGCAGGCATGTTCTATTTTCTGCCATAGTCTTTATATGCATGTAACAGGTTTATGTTTCCATTGATAGTCTCATGTGCATGCTGAATTCTAGCATGTTGTCCCTATCTCAGCATAATACAATTATTAGGCTTAACCAATTTATTTTACCAAGTTATTTAGACTAACTGAAATGGTAATGTTTATTTAGTGATACTACTTAATCTATCACCACCACTACTACTTCTCCTCTTCCTCCTCCCCCTACTACTGCTACTGTTTCATCTGCTAAATATGTCTGTGACAAATAACATTTGATTTCATTTGATGATATTATACCTACTACAACTACTACTAATTTAGTTTTAGATTTTGGCATTGGTTTCATATTTTAATTTCACCAAATAAAATGTGTAATTTCTCAACTCTATCAATGGTTATTATATTCATGCATACTTTATGCTGAGTCTAAACCCCATTTATAGATGGTAATGTTAAAGATTTACTGTCTATTCACAAACATGTCTGCCACCTTTTAAACAGTGTAGGCCTACCTTTCACTATGTTTTAAAACCTTTTAATGTGCATCAAATGTATGTATCACTTAATTATTATAATAACTAGGTTATAGCCTCTGCTTTATTTGTTTTTCAATGATCATGTGTGAGAATGTATCTTTGTAACATTTAATAAACATCCTAACATTTAAACATTTAAAGTTTTAGTATGAACAGTATTAGTTAACTTGCCTCTGGTTTTGACTTTGAAGTCTCATGTCAATCTGATTTTCCTAGTCAGCTAGGTAAACAGTAGGCTAGCCGGGCCTACAGGAACAACGCACTAGTATGCATTACTGATCACCTCTCAGGTCATTTGTCCCTGATGGTGTACCATAGGACTCTTCAGTAGGCAGAGGGGAGTGGGAAGAGAGAACAAATAAAAGAGTAGAAAGGAAAGGGTGTTGTATACACACTTGCTGGAGAGGGATGAAATAGCCGACAACACAGATGAAAAGGGCTGTACAACAGCGATAGAGGAATTTTAGTGCCCAAATGCATGTTTGAGCAGGGCAGCACCATTGAGCACTTTCACCATTTTGAAATAGTCAACTGGGTGGGACTATTTTTGTGTTAATGAAGGATCACATAATTCCATCCAGGTCATCAGGAGGGGTCAGCCAGTGAATTATACTCATGAGAAAACATTCCATAACTGCAGGTAGCAGTAAATCGCCAACCTTGGCTTTATGACTGTTCAAACAACACACTCCAGGTGGCAGTATGCACGCTTTCAGATTGTTAACCAACTCATAGAAGTAGTGGAGGAAGAACATTGACTACTTCAAAATGGAGATGGCCTCATTGGCACTGCCCATGGAGAGGGAGGATGACGGTTTCCGGAGTAGAGGACTATGGGAGGTGGATGGACGGCAGGGAGATGGCGGAAGCAGATGGTGAACTTAAATCTTATGGAGGTGGAAACAAGGAGGAATGGACAATTGTCTAAAAGAATGTGAAAAGCGACTTGGGACTCATCTGAAGTCGGTACAGCCGATCTGCCAACTTCTGTCTGTAGCGTCCAAACAGTTTGGACCACACCCCGATGTGTAAAGATGAGACTCTCATGAACACGTACAGTACCAGTCAAACGTTTGGACACACCAACTCAGTCAAGGGGTTTTCTTTATTTTACTGTTTTCTACAATAATAGTGAAGACATCAAAACTATGAAATAATACATATGGAATCATGTAGTAACCAAAAAAGTGTTACACAAATCAAAATGTATGTTGTATTTGAGATTATTCAAAGTAGCCACCCTTTGCCTTGATGACAGTGTTGCACACTTGGCATTCTCTCAACCGGCTTCATGAGGTAGTCACCTGGAATGCATTTCAATTAACCGGTGTGCCTTGTTAAAAGTTCATTTGATACTACTTCTACCATCAAGCACTATGATGAAACTGGCTCTCATGAGGACCGCCACAGGAAAGGAAGATCCAGAGTTACCACTACTACTGCAAAGGATGATTTCAGTTACCAGCCGCAGAATATGCAGCCCACATAAATGCTTCACAGAGTTCAAGTAGCAGACACATCTCAACATCAACTGTTCAGAGGAGACTGTGTGAATCAAATCTAATCAAATTGTATCTGTCACATGCGCCGAATATAACATGAAGAGTTGCAAAGAAAAAGCCATATCTCAGACTGGCCAATAAAAAAGAAAAGATGAAGATGGGCAAAATAACACAGACACTAGACAGAGGAACTCTGCCTAGAAGGCCAGCATCCCGTAGTCGCCTCTTCACTGTTGACGTTGAGACTAGTGTTTTGCGAGTACAATTTAATGAAGCTGCCAGTTGAGGACTTGTGAGGCATCTGTTTCTCAAACTAGACACTCTAGTGTACTTGTCCTCTTGCTCAGTTGTGCACTGGGGACTCCAACTCCTATTTATATTCTGGTTAGGGCCAGTTTGCTCTATTCTGTGAAGGGAGTAGTACACAGTGTTGTACAAGATCTTCAGTTTCTTGGCAATTTCTGAAATGGAATAGCCTTCATTTCTCAGAACAAGAATAGACTGACGAGTTTCAGAAGAAAGTTATTTGTTTCTGGCCATTTTGAGCCTGTAATTGAACCCACAAATGCTGATGCTCCAGATACTCAACCAGTCTAAAGGCCAGTTTTTTGCTTCTTTAATCAGAACAACAGTTTTCAGCTGTGCTAACATAATTGCAAAAGGGTTTTCTAATGGTCAATTAGCCTTTTAAAATTATAAACTTGGATTAGCTAACACAATGTGCCATTGGAACACAGGAGTGATGGTTGCTGATAATGGGCCTCTGTACGCCTATGTAGATATTGCATTAAAAACCAGCCATTTCCAGCTACAATAGTCATTTACAACATTAACAATGTCTACAATGTATTTCTGATCAATTTGATGTTAATTTAATGGACGAAAAATGTGCTTTTCTTTAAGAAACAAGGACATTTCTAAGTGACCCCAAACTTTTGAGCAATAGTGTGTGTGTATATATATATATATATAAATGGAAACTTCAAAATCAAAGTTCAAATAATTAAATCAAATAATTAAAATTCCAAATCAAATAGCAAAATGATTTAAAACAATACCATATAGCTTAGTGGAAAATATTAAAATATTTTACATCTGAAGAGCTGCTTGGAGTACTGTCAAATCAAATCAAATCAAAATTTATTTATATAGCCCTTCGTACATCAGCTGATATCTCAAAGTGCTGTACAGAAACCCAGCCTAAAACCCCAAACAGCAAGCAATGCAGGTGGAGAAGCACGGTGGCTAGGAAAAACTCCCTAGAAAGGCCAATACCTAGGAAGAAACCTAGAGAGGAACCAGGCTATGTGGGGTGGCCAGTCCTCTTCTGGCTGTGCCGGGTGGAGATTATAACAGAACATGGTCAAGATGTTCAATGTTCATAAATGACCAGCATGGTCGAATAATAATAAGGCAGAACAGTTGAAACTAGAGCAGCAGCACAGTCAGGTGGAAGTTGAAACTGGAGCAGCAGCATGGCCAGGTAGACTGGGGACAGCAAGGAGTCATCATGTCAGGTAGTCCTGGGGCATGGTCCTAGGGCTCAGGTCAGTTGAAACTGGAACAGCAGCATGGCCAGGTGGACTGGGGACAGCAAGGAGTCATCATGTCAGGTAGTCCTGGGGCATGGTCCTAGGGCTCAGGTCCTCCGAGAGAGAGAAAGAAAGAGAGAAGGAGAGAATTAGAGAACGCACACTTAGATTCACACAGGACACCGAATAGGACAGGAGAAGTACTCCAGATATAACAAACTGACCCCAGCCCCCCGACACATAAACTACTGCAGCATAAATACTGGAGGCTGAGACAGGAGGGGTCAGGAGACACTGTGGCCCCATCCGAGGACACCCCCGGACAGGGCCAAACAGGAAGGATATAACCCCACCCACTTTGCCAAAGCACAGCCCCCACACCACTAGAGGGATATCTTCAACCACCAACTTACCATCCTGAGACAAGGCTGAGTATAGCCCACAAAGATCTCCGCCACGGCACAACCCAAGGGGGGGGGGGGGGTGCCAACCCAGACAGGATGACCACAACAGTGAATCAACCCACTCAGGTGACGCACCCCCTCCAGGGACGGCATGAGAGAGCCCCAGCAAGCCAGTGACTCAGCCCCTGTAATAGGGTTAGAGGCAGAGAATCCCAGTGGAAAGAGGGGAACCGGCCAGGCAGAGACAGCAAGGGCGGTTCGTTGCTCCAGAGCCTTTCCGTTCACCTTCCCACTCCTGGGCCAGACTACACTCAATCATATGACCCACTGAAGAGATGAGTCTTCAGTAAAGACTTAAAGGTTGAGACCGAATTTGCGTCTCTGACATGGGTAGGCAGACCGTTCCATAAAAATGGAGCTCTATAGGAGAAAGCCCTGCCTCCAGCTGTTTGCTTAGAAATTCTAGGGACAATTAGGAGGCCTGCGTCTTGTGACCGTAGCGTACGTATAGGTATGTACGGCAGGACCAAATCAGAGAGATAGGTAGGAGCAAGCCCATGTAATGCTTTGTAGGTTAGCAGTAAAACCTTGAAATCAGCCCTTGCTTTGACAGGAAGCCAGTGTAGAGAGGCTAGCACTGGAGTAATATGATCAAATTTTTTGGTTCTAGTCAGGATTCTAGCAGCCGTGTTTAGCACTAACTGAAGTTTATTTAGTGCTTTATCCGGGTAGCCGGAAAATAGAGCATTACAGTAGTCTAACCTAGAAGTGACAAAAGCATGGATTAATTTTTCTGCATCATTTTTGGACAGAAAGTTTCTGATTTTTGCAATGTTACGTAGATGGAAAAAAGCTGTCCTCGAAATGGTCTTGATATGTTCTTCAAAAGAGAGATCAGGGTCCAGAGTAACGCCGAGGTCCTTCACAGTTTTATTTGAGACGACTGTACAACCATTAAGATTAATTGTCAGATTCAACAGAAGATCTCTTTGTTTCTTGGGACCTAGAACAAGCATCTCTGTTTTGTCCGAGTTTAATAGTAGAAAGTTTGCAGCCATCCACTTCCTTATGTCTGAAACACATGCTTCTAGCGAGGGCAATTTTGGGGCTTCACCATGTTTCATTGAAATGTACAGCTGTGTGTCATCCGCATAGCAGTGAAAGTTTACATTATGTTTTCGAATAACATCCCCAAGAGGTAAAATATATAGTGAAAACAATAGTGGTCCTAAAACGGAACCTTGAGGAACACCGAAATTTACAGTTGATTTGTCAGAGGACAAACCATTCACAGAGACAAACTGATATCTTTCCGACAGATAAGATCTAAACCAGGCCAGAACATGTCCGTGTAGACCAATTTGGGTTTCCAATCTCTCCAAAAGAATGTGGTGATCGATGGTATCAAAAGCAGCACTAAGGTCTAGGAGCACGAGGACAGATGCAGAGCCTCGGTCCGATGCCATTAAAATGTCATTTACCACCTTCACAAGTGCCGTCTCAGTGCTATGATGGGGTCTAAAACCAGACTGAAGCATTTCGTATACATTGTTTGTCTTCAGGAAGGCAGTGAGTTGCTGCGCAACAGCCTTCTCTAAAATTTTTGAGAGGAATGGAAGATTCGATATAGGCCGATAGTTTTTTATATTTTCTGGGTCAAGGTTTGGCTTTTTCAAGAGAGGCTTTATTACTGCCACTTTTAGTGAGTTTGGTACACATCCAGTGGATAGAGAGCCGTTTATTATGTTCAACATAGGAGGGCCAAGCACAGGAAGCAGCTCTTTCAGTAGTTTAGTTGGAATAGGGTCCAGTATGCAGCTTGAAGGTTTAGAGGCCATGATTATTTTCATCATTGTGTCAAGAGATATAGTACTAAAACACTTGAGCGTCTCTCTTGATCCTAGGTCCTGGCAGAGTTGTGCAGACTCAGGACAACTGAGGTTTGGAGGAATACGCAGGTTTAAAGAGGAGTCCGTAATTTGCTTTCTAATAATCATAATCTTTTCCTCAAAGAAGTTCATGAATTTATCACTGCTAAAGTGAAAGTCATCCTCTCTTGGGGAATGCTGCTTTTTAGTTAGCTTTGCGACAGTATTAAAAAGGAATTTCGGATTGTTCTTATTTTCCTCAATTAAGTTAGAAAAATAGGATGATCGAGCAGCAGTAAGGGCTCTACGGTACTGCACGGTACCGTCCTTCCAAGCTAGTCGGAAGACTTCCAGTTTGGTGTGGCGCCATTTCCGTTCCAATTTTCTGGAAGCTTGCTTCAGAGCTCGGGTATTTTCTGTGTACCAGGGAGCTAGTTTCTTATGAGACATTTTTTTTGTTTTTAGGGGTGCAACTGCATCTAGGGTATTGCGCAAGGTTAGATTGAGATCCTCAGTTAGGTGGTTAACTGATTTTTGTCCTCTGGCGTCCTTGGGTAGGCAGAGGGAGTCTGGAAGGGCATCAAGGAATCTTTGTGTTGTCTGTGAATTTATAGCACGACTTTTGATGTTCCTTGGTTGGGGTCTAAGCAGATTATTTGTTGCAATTGCAAACGTAATAAAATGGTGGTCCGATAGTCCAGGATTATGAGGAAAAACATTAAGATCCACCACATTTATTCCATGGGACAAAACTAGGTCCAGCGTATGACTGTGACAGTGAGTGGGTCCAGAGACATGTTGGACAAAACCCACTGAGTCGATGATGGCTCTGAAAGCCTTTTGGAGTGGGTCTGTGGACTTTTCCATGTGAATATTAAAGTCACCAAAGATTAGAATATTATCTGCTATGACTACAAGGTCCGATAGGAATTCAGGGAACTCAGTGAGAAACGCTGTATATGGCCCAGGAGGCCTGTAAACAGTAGCTATAAAAAGTGATTGAGTAGGCTGCATAGATTTCATGACTAGAAGCTCAAAAGACGAAAATGTCTTTTTTTTTTTTGTAAATTGAAATTTGCTATCGTAAATGTTAGCAACACCTCCGCCTTTGCGGGATGCACGGGGGATATGGTCACTAGTGTAGCCAGGAGGTGAGGCCTCATTTAAAACAGTAAATTCATCAGGCTTAAGCCATGTTTCAGTCAGGCCAATCACATCAAGATTATGATCAGTGATTAGTTCATTGACTATAATTGCCTTTGAAGTAAGGGATCTAACATTAAGTAGCCCTATTTTGAGATGTGAGGTATCATGATCTCTTTCAGTAATGACAGGAATGGAGGTGGTCTTTATCCTAGTGAGATTGCTAAGGCGAACACCGCCATGTTTAGTTTTGCCCAACCTAGGTCGAGGCACAGACACGGTCTCAATGGTGATAGCTGAGCTGACTACACTGACTGTGCTAATGGCACAGGCTCGCCTGTCTCGAGCAGTCCCACCCTCTCAGGCCCTAGAGCCTGAGTAGGGAAGAATGAGTTATCTGAAGGAGTGGGAACATTTTTGTTAATGATCATTGTTGGGTAGTTTTTTTTAGAGATCCATGTTTTTTCCCCATTCCTGAAACGAATTTGCTTTTCTTTTGTGTATTTATTCACCCCCGTCCAGTTGGCGGCGGCATGCACCTCTAACATTTGTTTACGGATCCCCATAATACCATAGAAGAAGAATGCACTGCCCATGCGATCACAGACGCCATAGAACATATACAATGTTGAGTCCTCTGACTATCCATATGGGCCATACCAAAACATGGCGAGGAAATAAGTTTATGCACTATATTTGTCGGAAAATGAATTGCCTAATCATTGGTACCAACTATTCTAGCTAAAGTATCTATTGTAGAAGTACGAATCAGCTCCATGACGCTTATCGATTGAGGGTCAATTGGAACTGCACAGAAACGGTTTGTTTTTTCACGGTCGGTACAGGCAGTGCAAGGCGTGATCACTGTCAACGCGAAAGGAATGAAAGTTTGTGTACGGATATCGATCATTTGACGTGGCTAGCCGTACATTCCACATTGGTCGTGCGGCTCGCCATTTGCTACTTCATTTGTGGAACATTTTAAGTATTTGTAGTATGGGAATTGCGAGTAGTTAAAAATCCATGTTTAAGTACAATAAATCTTATTTTTGATTTGTGCGTGGGTAGCTAACTAGCTAGCGAATAGCGTTCATGTTTGTGGCAGACTGAAAAGTGACAGCTCTGCTGCGGACCACCTTTGTATTACGCTGTTATTATCTAGCCTGCTAACTTGGCAAGCTAGCTATCTACTTGTTTAATCTCACAAACATTGACATTACAATTACATTGTATTAGTTAGAAGCATTCAAATGATCTGTCGACGACCTTCAAACAGCATATACGCAGTGACGTTATTGCCAGAATGAACGCAGTAAGAGAGTGCCGCACACGATTGGGTCTCTGTAACGCAATTGAACTTAGTATACTAGCTAGATAACTGCGTTTTACCTTGCCATTTTTGCAACCATTTGTTTATGTTAGCTAGTTAAGCTAGCAAGTCGAGTCTCATCAGGGATTGATCTGAGCGGGACTTGACAGCTCAGGACACAGTTAAGTTAAACATTGGGCCACCTGGATTTTCTACTGGCTGCTGCTTTTATTTTGTAGCTAAATTATTAGCTAACTAACGTTAGCTACGACTTTTGCCAGCATGTCTGAAAACGCCACCACACGAAGCTTGGATGACATAGACCTCGCAGCTTTGAGGGTAAGTGGCTACTGTACATCTAGTTAGCTAGGTTAGTTCAAAGCTGCAGCCAGTTGTCACAATGCGCGTGACAAAAGTTCACTGATGATACATTTTTTGGAAACTTGCAACAACTAGAGCTGTACGTTTTGAGGTGCTTGCTTGAGCTAACTAACGTTAGCTACCTAATGTTATATTTAGGTAAATGGCTAGTTGTGGGTTACGCACAGAGAGGGTTGCGAGATTTGAGTCTATTGGATGTCACCACTGACTCCACTATCTTGCTTTTTTCCATATCACCTTGGTCCATCTGAGTTCATTTTTGTAAATGCTTGGGTGAGTAGGATGAAGGCCTGATTCGTTTGATCGATGGCTTTTAAAACAGGCCTGTATCTCAGTTGCATTTATTATTTTAAAACTAGCCCACATTGATCGATTTCTAGTCTATCTATCAAACGGTTGAACTGTATCGTGTGTACTTTTTACCCGTATTTTATCATACAACTTCACAGACCACAACACACAGGTGTTGACAAGCGTATTTACCACAGTGTGGTGTGCTACAAGACTTCCTCGTAGACTTTTCTTTTTTGTATCATTTGAAGTAATACAAACGTAATCTCAAACATTTTTTCCAATAGCTGTCAAAGCATGATTTGAAATAGATTTGTGGGAATTCAAAAACTCACAGAGTTTTTGACTGCACTTTCTCTGACATGCACACAATGGTCCACAAGTGTATTGTGAAACTCCCGTTTTGCATATTCCAAAACCATCAAAATTAGAAGTTGAACAAAAATAATTAATAAACCCAGACCTGGGAGCTCATTCTCCAGGACCATAGACATTCAAGTTATCTATTTGTAATGTGGACCGTCATGGAGGTTGACCGTTCTGATACCATGATCCAGTGTCAGTATATCATCAAAACAAAGAGTAGAGGCACTTTAGTTTGAGAAAGGGAGATTTAATATCTACCGGTATATCTCACCTACACACTTTTGCGATTTCAGTACAGTGAGTTACAGGCAGACCTCTCCAGGCAATGCTATTTAATTTTCCGTTCTGAGAGAAGAGGGATGAGAGAGAGAGCTCTGAGAGGGATGATTCACTAGAGCTCATTGTTTGATGGCTGTCCTATATAACACCCACTCTGCCTGCTACACATAAACACACATACACTCACATAGCCTACAAGTACAATCTAGGCTAGTACTAGTGCATGACTGTTTTCTGTGGAAGACTCAAAAGTTAGCTAGTAGAACAGGCTTTGTGTAATGGATTTGTTTGGGGATCCCTTGGATTCTTTGAGTCCCCATATCAACAAATGTCAGGTGGTAGGACAAGTGTCAACACACTGAATCAACGCTTACCTTCCAACTTCCAAATCTGTTCTAGGCTATTTCTTGAGCGACTGACCCCTTTGCAGACAGTTGTTTTTCTCGATTAGAAATTTTTTCATGGTTTCTGTGAGTTTAGTTTTTGATAGTAGACAGTGAGTCTAAAGGCCAAATTATTTGTGAATTTGATAGGCCTATTTGTCGAGGGAGAGAGGAAAAGCTGTTTTTCTTTAGGTAAGTACAGATATTAGGGGGAGTCTTCTGACAGACACAAAGATCCAACAGCATTATTAATGGGTGGAGTTTGCATATATGCACCCAAGTTAAGTTGACTGAAGTGACGTTAACAGGTCCACAGTGTGTATTCCTCTCATGCACTTTCTGATCAATGTTGACAGTTTTGTTGCTGGTACAGCGCTCCACACTCCCTAGCTTCCGCCCCCCCCCCCCCCCCCCCCCCCCCATCTCTTTCTTCCTTCCCTCTGCGTTGGACGTGGGCGATGCTGCAATCTCTCTTCCCCCTGGATAATTGCATTAGCCTCCTCTATACCATCGTCCCCCCCCCCTCACCCCTGTCATCTCATTCTTTCTCTCTATTTTGTACACTTGTACTCCAGCGCTTTTACTCCAACCCTTTTGTCAGTTTGATCCTGCTTCTCCTGCTCTCAGTGCTCCTCTTACACACAGCATAGATGCACTAATTGGACGATTTGTCATTCCCATTATGTTTATTTCATTTCTCTCTCAACCCCCTTAGCCCTAATGCTCACATCTATCTATGCCTCATTCTCTTGTACACCTCTCTCCTCTCCTTAAATGCATTCTCTGTTAAAGACAAACACTTGAATAAGTCAGGAGACAGACCCATTATTGGAACCAGATGAAAGCAGGATGGTCACGCTGTATGCTTCCATCCCAAAGCAGCCCCAACGCCCACAAATCCTACACAGGCCATAATGAATCACACTGTGAAAGTGGAACTGGGTGTCTTTTTGCCCTATCCAGGGAAAAAAGCGATGGCTAATTTTAGCATTTAGCTAGTAGCCATTTTGAACATCACCTGTGGTTTTATCTTATGGTGGGGAAAAATATAAACATTCTTGCAAATTGTTCTATAACATAAGTGGTGGATGGATGTCTAGAGCTTCTATGTATCTCAAAACATCTCAATAGCGCTCAGGCCTCCTTGCTTGTGTGGTCTAGGCCTATATGTTTGCCAGTCTATTTAAATGTACCATGTCTGTCTCTGCATCTTGTCTCTGTCTGTCTGGCCTGGTGTTCTGAGAGCAACCAATCTTAATGAATCTATCACTCTTTCTTCAAGGACCCAGCAGGGATCTTTGAGCTGGTGGAGGTGGTGGGAAATGGGACCTATGGACAGGTGTACAAGGTAAGATGAGTTTGGGCCAGCGACCCAGTTTAGGCCAGCGACCCAGTTGAGACACTGAGGGGATGAGTCAGATGAACCACTGAGCTGGTTGAAACTCAGATTGAGGCTGTCTGAGTTACTCCCCTGAGTGTCTCAAACTCCAGCTGTGGTAGTAAATCTGAGATTAGGCCAGATTAGTGCACTTGTGCTGGACCACGCTAAGGCTGTCAGTTTGAGGAGCCCAGGAGACGGGTAGTGGTAATGAGATAATATGAAGAGAACTAAAAAGTAGAGGGGAGAGAAGAAGAGTAAATGACATGGTGAAACACAGCATAATCACTCTCAAAACAGGGTAGGAGTTTGTTGAACTATTAGAGATTTTTGGCTCAAATGTAGGATATATTTTTTAGAGCAGACATCTGTTGTACTCACTTAATTTTCTCGTTTTCGATTGACCAGATAAGATGATCAAGTCTGCTCTGCCTTTAATCAGGGGCGTCACGTGAAGACAGGCCAGTTGGCTGCAATCAAGGTGATGGACGTGACTGAGGAGGAAGAGGAAGAGATCAAGGCTGAGATCAACATGCTGAAGAAGTACAGCCATCACCGCAATATTGCCACCTACTATGGAGCCTTTGTCAAGAAGAGCCCACCTGGACATGATGACCAGCTCTGGGTCAGTCTGATGGATTCTGTCCCTGTCTGGTGGTATAATCTGAGAGAGAGCAGCATCATTTATAGGGCTCTCTCTGATATCCATGAACCCCATAATGCACAGAAACTAGATTAGGGTTATTGCATGCAGCATATATTATTTATTACAGACACACTGAACATTGTATTTATATGTGCTAAGTTCCTTCCTGTCTGTGTATAGCTGGTGATGGAGTTCTGTGGGGCAGGCTCAGTGACAGACCTGGTAAAGAACACCAAGGGCAACTCTCTGAAGGAGGACTGGATCGCTTACATCTGCAGAGAGATCCTCAGGGTGAGGAACCACAGTGCACCCACTATAGAACCATTACAAAACAGTCTTTAGGCCAAGCACCAGTGTAAATCCCTGCATTGGAAAAGTGCCATTACAGACGCCCTCCAGAGGGCCTCAAACCCCTGACTGAACTCTGACCCCTCTCTAATACCCAGGGCCTCTCGCACCTCCACCAACACAAGGTCATCCACAGAGACATCAAGGGCCAGAACGTGCTGTTGACAGAGAACGCAGAGGTCAAACTCGGTGAGATGATTGATTCTAAACTGTTAATGTGTTTGCTCTGCTGCCTCTTGTTGTTTACATGTGTTTCTGTACTGTGTGTGGGCTTGTTGTAATCAAACATTTGTATATTTTCCATTCCAGTGTTTCCGGACAGAAAATACATTTATAAAATTGGTTCAAACCAAGAGAACGTGACTGTTCATAGTACATATTCGTTCTTTTTTTGAACCTGTGAAATCAACATTGTTTTTACAAAATGGCTCATTAATTTACTCGACCCATTAGCACAGATAGAGAAGCTTTCTATGGAACGCGTAAGCTAGTTGTTTACACGTTTAATTGGTCAAAAAAGTGCAGATGCAAGATGCGATTGGAATTTCACTGGTGGGGAGAGCTCGAGAGGGAGTGGGGTGGACATGGAGGGGGCTTGGCTTGATGCGCTGAACATCATGACGTCATTTGAACTGGACTGTGTTTAATTAAGCTATTACTAGTATTATAACTACACCAAAGGACAATTATATACTAGACAGGAATATTTTTGTACCAAAAAAATAACATTATTAATCGGTTCTCAAGATTTTAAAATAACGGTTCTGTTCCAGAACACTAGAGATCACTTTCATTCCCAGTTCTGTTACCGTTCCTCAAACATTTTAGTTATATTTTGGTTCTGTTCCCTGAACCGGGTCCAATCCCTGGTTGTGACGAATATGTATTCCTGCTCTTTGTTTCCATATGTAATCTTCCAGTCTGTGTTTTATAGCAGCTTCCCTAAGTCTGAATAAAGTGCTCAATTGTCTCACCATCAAGCACTCTACATATTTGTATTATGGTTTTATCTACAACTTAACTTAATCAAGACTTGAAAAATGTGAATGTAGCCAGTAATACTGACTCTCTGTCCTCCACTGTGTGCAGTGGACTTTGGGGTGAGTGCTCAACTGGACAGGACCGTGGGGCGCAGGAACACCTTCATTGGCACACCTTATTGGATGGCCCCTGAGGTCATCGCCTGTGACGAGAACCCTGACTCTACCTATGACTACAGGGTAATGACCCCTTTCCATCCTAACGTGTCTGTCTGTGTGTGAGAGTGGGTAGTAAATCTCACATGTCTCCACAGAGCGATATCTGGTCCCTGGGGATCACAGCCATAGAGACAGCAGAGGGAGCTCCTCGTAAGTACAGCTCAGTGCACCCACCCACACACATCTATCTCCACTTTATTACCCTTTTCATCCACACCCACCCACACACATCTATCTCCACTTTATTACCCTTTTCATCCACACCCACCCACACACACAGCTATCTCCACTTTATTACCCTTTTCATCCACACCCACCCACACACACATCTATCTCTACTTTATTACCCTTTTCCTCTAAACTCACCCACACACTCAAACAGCTGATATTTATCTCCTAAACTCTCAAAAGCACATTCTGCATAACATAAGCCTGCAGTGGAGAGATTTAATCATCTCCCACATTATGAAACTCCTGTCTCATCACTGGCTCATAAATCAAGCCATGTGTTTGAGATGGCTCATTCACCACTGTGCTGCTCATGTAAGATACGAGGTGAGGGGGCTATTGATCTGTGGTGTTAGAGAGCCTTCTCTATATCAAACCGCATAACACAAGCACATATCACTGCACACTGCTCCCACCATAGGCAGCTTTGAAGTGGGATGCCTGGAGAAGGGATTCTCTCCCTGGAGCTCCTGCTGTTGCTGTTACCCACCCAGTATGCGTGACACAGCCCAGACAGGCAGACTGTCGAGGGCTGTTGTCGTCAGATGCCTGTTGTCAATGAATTATGCAATACGGACTTTCTCACATTCTCACCAACACTGAGTTTCTACTGGTGACTGGGAGGCTACTGGCTAATTGTTAGCTAGCATTGCTGTTGTTTTTCAAAACCTGATAAAACCACCCTCTGGTCTGACATGAGCAGACTGATTTAACTCATGTGACTTAATGTGCCAAACGGTGAAGTGTGCACGTTGGTACATGTATCCCCATAAAAAGTTCCCACAGATGCACATAAACTGTTGTTATACTTCACAAACATTGTCAAGAATGACATACTTAAACTGGTCGTGTAATCACCATGTATCAAATTTTATTGGTCACACACACATGGTTAGCAGATGTTAATGCGAGTGTAGCAAAATGCTTGTGCTTCTAGTTCCGACCATGCAGTAATGTCTAACAATTTCACAACAACTACCTTTTATACACACACAAGTGTAAAGGAATGAATTAGAATATGTACATATATATATGGATGAGGGATGGCCGAACGGCAGAAGCAAGATGCAGTAGATGGTATAGAGTACAGTATATACATATGACATGAGTAATTTAGGGTATGTAAACATTCTATAAAGTGGCATTGTTTAAAGTGACTAGTGATACATTTATTACGTCCAATTTTTAATTCTTAAGTGGCTACAGATTTGAGTCAGTATCTTGGCAGCAGCCACTCAATGTTAGTGATGGCTGTTTAACAGTCGGATGGCCTTGAGATAGAAGCTGTTTTTCAGTCTTGGTTCCAGCTTTGATGCACCTGTATTGACCTCGCCTTCTGAATGATAGCGGGGTGAACAGGCAGTGGCTCGGGTGGTTGTTGTCCTTGATGATCTTTTTGTCCTTCCTGTGACATCAGGTGGTCTGGGTGTCCTGGAGGGCCGGTAGTTTGCCCCCGGTGATGCGTTGTGCAGACCTCAGTACCCTCTGGAGAGCCTTGCGGTTGTGGGCGGAGCAGTTGCCGTACAAGGCGGTGATGCAGCCTGGATCCAATCGAGAGGACAGGATCCTCTCGATTGTGCATCTGTAAAAGTTTGAGTGTTTTTGGTGACAAGCCAAATTTCTTCAGCCTCCTGAGGTTGAAGAGGCGCTGTTGCACCTTCTTAACCACGCTGTCTGTGTGGGTGAACCATTTCAGTTTGTCCGTGGTGTGTACGCCGAGGAATTTAACTTTCCTCCTTCTCCACTACTGTCCCGTCGATGTGGATAGGGGGTGCTCCCTTTGCTGTTTCCTGAAGTCCACATGTAGTCACTGAAAGTACTGAATGCCTTGGGCAGTATCAGAACTAACGTCAATGTATTCGTCCTAACAAAGGGCATGTTATTGTTGTGCTGATAACCTAACCAGACAGGTTAAGCTAGCTATGCTTGGAAGACAATACGTACGTGTTGCTCAAACAAGACAATGGAGCAATAGGTGTGAGGCAACAAAGAAAGGATAAGGATCGGGTTTATCAAGAGCACATTATATTGATTGGGACTACAGTTGTATGCATAAGGATTATGTGATCATTACATGTTTGTACTGTATAGTAGTGTACAAGCAATATTTTAATGCTCTTTTGATTGAAATGCTTTGTATCAATCCATCATTATCTCCCTCTCTCTCTCTCCCCCCAGCTCTGTGTGACATGCACCCTATGAGAGCTCTATTCCTCATCCCGAGGAACCCCCCTCCCAAACTTAAGTCCAAGAAGTGGTGAGTGTGCGGTTTGGTTTCTGCTATTGTTTTTCCTAAAACTTCAGTTTTATTTTAGGACATAGCTATTTTCTCTTGGCTCACCACCCTCTATTGCCCTCCCTTTTGTAGTGATAAGAGTCCTTCCTTACCATAGCCCTGCTGTGCTTTACTGAGCTATTTACGTCCAACACCAGCTGGCCATGGTACAGTGGCATGACAGAAATGTTATCACTAGGGCTGTGGTGGTCACGAAATTTCATCAGCTGGTGATTGTCAAGCAAGTAACTGTTGATCTTAAGGTAGTTGACAGTTAATTAACATAAACACATTTAGCATCTCCTAGTTTCCACACATAATAAATCCATGTGATATAGCCTACACCTTCACAATAAATCCATTATTTATTTTAGACAGTTCTAAAGAAGCATGATATGAAGAAAACAGTCTATTTCAGAAGAGCAGAATAGCATACTCTGAGTTGTCCGTGTTAGGTCCTGATGTGGCTATGACAAATAGCTGTGGGCTACACTAGTTCATTTAGCAGACAATATTTGCTATAATTCTGTGGCATTATTTTATAGTATGACGATTACAACTGAACAAAGTTGAATAAAATATAAATATTTTCTCAATGATTTGAGGGCGTGCGCACATGCAACTATTCTGTGTTGAGCAGTTATCAAAGAAGTAAACTCGGCAAAAAAGGAATTCTTGTTCAATGAACCATAAACAATTAATGAACATGCACCTGTGGAACGGTCATTAAGACACTAACAGCTTACAGACGGTAAGTTATGAAAACTTAGGACACTAAAGTGGCATGACTCTGGAAAAACACCAAAAGAAAGATGCTCAGGATCCCTGCTCATCTGCGAGAACGTGCCTTAGGCATGCTGCAAGGAGGCATGAGGACTGCAGATGTGGCCAGGGCAATAAATTGCAATGTCCATACTACGCCTAAGACAGCACTACAGGGAGACAGGACGGGCAGCTGATCGTCCTCGCAGTGGCAGACCACATGTAACAACACCTGCACAGGATCGGTACATCCGAACATCACACCTGCGGGACAGGTACAGGATGGCAACAACAACTGCCCGAGTTACACCAGGAATTCACAATCCCTCCATCAGTGCTCAGACTGTCCGCTATAGGCTGAGAGAGGCTGGACTGAGGGCTTGTAGACCTGTTGTAAGGCAGGCCCTCACCAGACATCACCGGCAACAACGTCGCCTATGGGCACAAACCCACCGTTGCTGGACCAGACAGGACTGGCAAAAAGTGCTCTTCACTGACTAGTCGCAGTTTTGACTCACCAGGGGTGATGGTCGGATTCGCGTTTATCGTCGAAGGAATGAGCTTTACACTGAGGCCTGTACTCTGGAGCGTGATCGATTTGGAGATGGAGGTTCCGTCATGGTCTGGGGCGGTGTGTCACAGCATCATTGCCTGCAATGACAAGCTCAGTCCAATCTCAACGCTGTGAAGACATCCTCCTCCCTCATGTGGTACCCTTCCTGCAGGCTCATCCTGACATGACCCTCCAGCATGACAATGTCACCAGCCATACTGCTCGTTCTGTGCTTGATTTCCTGCAAGACAGGAATGTCAGTGTTCTGCCATGGCCAGCGAAGAGCCCGGATCTCAATCCCATTGAGCACCTCTGGGACCTGTTGGATCGGAGGGTGAGGGCTAGAGCCATTCCCCCCAGAAATGTCCGGGAACTTGCAGGTGCCTTGGTGGAAGAGTAGGGTAACATCAAACAGTCCATGAGGAGGAGATGCACTGCAGTACTTATTGCAGCTGGTGGCCACACCAGATACTGACTGTTAATTTTGATTTTGACCCCCCCACCTTGTCTGTGAAACTTGTTCAGTTTATGTCTCAGTTGTTGAACATTATGTTCATACAAATATTTACACGTTAAGTTTTCTGAAAATATACGCAGTTGACAGTGAGAGGACGTTTCTTTTTTTTGCTGAGTTTAGGTTCTCCTATGTGCTTAATTGAGTTATTATTGTAACTTTAGTTGTTCTACAAACGTTGGGCTATATGTTTTGATTTTTAATACATTGTAAGGCTGCATGATGCGACTCTAATGAGGATTTGAAAAAAGTTGCTTGAAAGGCATGAGCTCTGCTTTGTTTTTTTGCGCAGGCTGTACACACTCCAATAGTCTTCCATTCACAATTTGACAAGCACTTGATATTGCTTCGAATTTCACGGTGGCATCCCCTTTGTGGCTGTAATGCAGCCTAAACAAATCCATTCCTTTTTGCGGCCCGGAGTGCTGCATTGTGCCCTTCTCCCTGAGTGTGCTGCCCAATCTGAGGCATTTCTCACTCGCGCGGATCTCCATCACCGGATCGGGTCTTTCTCATAGGCTATAAATTAAGACAGGCACATCTGGGACACAACTGCCCGCGTCCTAATCCAAATTCCGAAGTGCATATTGAAGATATTGGAAGAACTGTCCAAAATGTACTTTTCATCAGCCAACAAGATGAGTAGGCCTAAGGAACAGCAAAAGCACTAGCCTATGTCAATCCACTGTCCCCCATAGTACAAAAGTCATCCTATTCTGTGCAAGATATAAGTATTTGTTATATATGCAAGTTAGGCTCTACAACCCTTGTAAAGCGGCTTAATCTGCTTAATTCTAAGAAGTTATTTGACCACCTTAGTTGTGCTACAAACCTTGTTAGAACATTCTGGCCTATGGGCTATGATTCAAACAAGTGGCAAAGAAAAAGGCATTGTTTCTTATGCTGGGCATCATTCTCAAGTGATAATATATCATTCTCAAGTGATAGGCTAATATTATCCCCCATCAGAAATGTTCTGCAACATGAGCTTATGTTTTCAAATACATTTGCATTGATCGTGGACTATAGGTCTCATGGTCCAAATACACCAAGACCGTTGTGAAGTTTAATGTGTATTGGCGCCGGAGGGGATGGCTGCCGTTTTATGGGCTCTTAACCAACCGTGCAAAAAATATATATATATATTGCATTGTTTAACTTATTTTGTATATAATGTTGCTGCTACCGTCTCGTATGACTGAAAATTGTGTGAGTGTCTAATCTGCCTTTGCCATTGATACTATTGGCCAACGTACGATCGCTGGATAATAAAGTGGACAAACTAAAAGCACCTATATCCTACCAACTGGACATTAAAAGCTGTAATCTTATGTTTCACTGAGTCGTGGCTGAACGACGACATGAAAAACATAGAGCTGGCGGGTTTTACACTGTACCGGCAGGATAGAACACCAGCCTCTGGTAATACAAGGGGTGGCTGTCTATGTATATTTGTAAACAACAGCTGGTGCACGATATCTAAGGAAGACTCAAGGTTTTACTCTACCTCAGGCGTGCATCTCATGATAAGCTGTAGACCACACTATCTACCTAGAGGGTTTATAATATTCTTCGTAGCTGTCAGTTTACCACCACAGACTGATGCTGGAACTAATACCGCGCTCAACAAGCTGTATACGGCCACAAGCAAACAGGAAAACGCTCTTCCAGAGGCAGCGCTCCTAGTGGCCGGGGACATTAATGCAGGGAAACTTACATTTGTTTTACCTAATTTCGACCAGCATGTTAAATGTGCAACCAGACGGAAAAAACTCTGGACCACCTTAACTCCACACACAGACACACATGCAAATCTCTCTCTCGCCCTCCATTTGGCCAATCTGACCATATTTATATCCTCCTGATTCCTGCTTACAAGCATAAATTAAGCAGGAAGCACCAGGTCTATAAAAAAGTGTTCATATGACGCAGATGCTAAGCTACAGGACTGTTTTGCTAGCACAGACTGGAATATGTTACGGGTTTCTTCCCATGGCATTGAGGAGTACACCACATCAGTCACTGGCTTCATCAATAAGTGCTTTGAAAGGCTGGTCATGGCTCACAACACCATTATCCCAGAAATCCTAGACCCATCTCCAATTTGCATACCGCCTCGTGAAGAGGGCACGACAACACCTTTTCCCCCTCAGGAGACTGAAAAGATTTGGCATGGATCCCCAGATCCTCAAGAAGTTCTACAGCTGCACCATCGAGAGCATCCTGACTGTTTGCATCACTGTCTGTTATGGCAACTGCTTGGCATCTGTCCGTAAGGTATGCGTACGGCCCAGTACATCACTGGGGCCAAGCCTCCTGACATCCAGGCCCTCTATACAAGGCGGTGTCAGAGGAAGTCCCAAAAAATCAAAGACACCAGTCACCTAAGTCATAGAGTGTTCCCTCTGCTACCGCATTACAACCGGTACCGGAGAGTCAAGTTTGGGACCTTAACAGCTTCTACGCCCAAGCCATAATACTGCTGAACGATTAATGAAATTAACACTTGGACTATTTACATTGACCCCCTCCCCCTTGTTTTTACACTGCTACCCGCTGTTTATCTATGCATAGTCACTTTATAAATTACCTCTACTAACCTGTACCCCCTCATATTGGCTCGATACCGCCTGTATATAGCCTCGTTATGTAATTTTTTTGTTACTTTTTGAATTCTTAATGTACATTATTTAGTAAATATTTTCTTAACTCCATTTATTGAACTGCATTTTTGGTTAAGGGCCTTGTAAGTAAGCATTTCACGGTAAGGTCTACACCTTTTTTGTATTCTCATGTGACAAATCAAATTTGAATTGATTTTAGAGGGACAATAGTGCTGAGTGCCAGGCAGTTAGTAAGTTTGGTAGGCTACTAATGACCAGCAGCAGTTCTTGGAGAAGCCTAAGTACCGCGACTGAACGGTCATGTAGAATTTGACTGCCTTCCTGACTTGTGGCCGCCGGTGTGGCGGTAATACGGTCACCACAACAGCCCTAACTTAAACTAACGTAGCCTGTTTTTGACTTGCATTATTCTTTCCCTGACAAACCAGGCATGTAGGAAGACATTCTTAGACCTCAAACAAGCGAGTCATCTGCAAATCACATATTTAAACTACTCATACAAATTATTCAATGACTAAGACCAGAATGTATTGAATGAAGTTGTTGCTTAATGCACATGTTTAATTTGGTTGACCTATAGTACATACCTTAGTGATAGCTATTGGCCTCCAGACAAGTCATGTGGACAACTTTACTGCAATTGATACACCCAAGTACATCCGAATGAAAATAGCAGTGAAAAATCTACCGATAGAGGCACTGTTGTACATTTAATGTATGGATACTCGGACTGTCTTTTTGTCTCTCTTTCACTCCCACGCACACAGACCTTCCCTGTTCTTCTCCTTTCTTTCTGAACACTCATCTTGGAATAGTTTTCATTCCCAAATACATGCGACCTACAGGAGATACGAGGCCTCCTAAAATTCCCACTCACACCAGCTCTCCCATCTCTCTCCACCAAACACCTGTTACTCAACACTCCCCTCTTCCTCACCTGACCCACCCACCCCACCTCCAGGTCTAAGAAGTTTATAGACTTTATAGAGGGCTGCCTGGTGAAGACGTACACCAGCCGGCCAACCACAGAGCAGCTCCTGAAGCACTCGTTCATCCGGGACCAGCCCACGGAGCGCCAGGTCCGCATCCAGCTCAAAGATCACATCGACCGCACACGCAAGAAGAGGGGCGAGAAGGGTGAGCGAGGGAAGGGCCGGCCTGGGCCCGACTGAGGCCTGTTTGGGTTGGGCATGAGATATTGTGTTTTGCACATGTCTATGTGCATAATGGTTGGAGGGTTGAGGTTGACTGAGAAGATTGGTTGGATTATTGTCATTATATGTACATACAGATAACGGCCAAAATAAAGGAAGCACCAAAATAGTGTCTAATAGGTCATTGGGCCACAACAGCTTCAATGCGCCTTGGCATAGATTCTACAAGTGTCTGCAATTCTATTGGAGTGATGTGATGTCATTCTTCCACAAGAAATTCCATAATTTGGTGTTTTGTTGAGGGTGGTGGGAAATGCTGTCTCAGGCACCGCTCCAAAGTGTTAATTTGGGTTGAGATCTGGTGACTGAGACACAACCACACACCCTTTAAACCCCCTGCGGTCCTTTAAGGCTCTTCTTTCAAAGTCACTGACATCTCTTCTAGCCATAGTAGCCAAAATAATGGGCAACTGGGCATTTTTATACATGACTAATCATGATGGGATTTTAATTGCTTAATTAACTCAGGAACCACACCTGTGTTGATGCACCTGCTTTCAATATACTTTGTATCCCTCATTTACTCATGTGTTTCCTTTTTGGCAGTTACCTAGTATGTTTTCACTACTATATGATATACTTTCTCATTTCTGTTAATTCTTTCTCTCACTCCCTTTGTCTCAGAGGAGACAGAGTATGAATACAGTGGCAGTGATGAGGAGGATGAGAACCGTGGGGAAGACAGGGAGTCCAGGTAACACAACACTACCCATATAACATTACTACCCCTGTAATATAATAATATAGTGTCCTGAGATTAATAACACAATCTCCTGATTCTCTACTATGATCTCTCATCACCTCATCCTGCTATATTCCTCCATATCTAAATCCTCTTTTCCTTCCACCTCTCTCTCCTCCAGTACCTCCATCCTGAATGTGCCGGGTGAGTCGACGTTGAGGCGGGACTTCTTGCGTCTTCAGCAAGAGAACAAGGAGCGCTCGGAGGCTCTGAAGAGACAGCAGGCCCAGCTGGCTGCCCAGCGTAGAGACCCAGAGGAACACAAGAGACAGCTGCTGCACGACCGACAGAAACGCATCGAAGAGCAGAAAGAACAGCGCCGCCGCCTGGAAGAGGTAATATACACACACACACATACACACACATATATATACTCACACACACACACACATACAGTGGGGCAAATAAGTATTTAGTGAGCCACCAATTGTGCAAGTTCTCCCACTTTTAAAAAGATGAGAGGCCTGTAATTTTCATCATAGGTACACTTCAACTATGACAGACAAAATGAGAGAGAAAAATCCAGACAATCACATTGTAGGATTTTTTATGAATGTATTTGCAAATTATGGTGGAAAATAAGTATTTGGTCAATAACAAAAGTTTATCTCAATACTATGTTATATATATACCCTTTGTTGGCAATGACAGAGGTCAAATGTTTTCTGTAAGTCTTCACAAGGTTTTCACACACTGTTGCTGGTATTTTGGCCCATTCCTCCATACAGATCTCTTCTAGAGCAGTGATGTTTTGGGGCTGTTGCTGGGCAACACGGACTTTCAACTCCCTCGAAAGATTTTCTATGGGGTTGAGATCTGGAGACTGGCTAGGCCACTCCAGGACCTTGAAATGCTTCTTACGAAGCCACTCCTTCGTTGCCCGGGCGGTGTGTTTGGGATCATTGTCAAGACCCAGCCACGTTTCATCTTCAATGCCCTTGCTGATGGAAGGAGTTTTTCACACAAGATACATGACCCCATTCATTCTTTCCTTTACACGGATCAGTCGTCCTGGTCCCTTTGCAGAAAAACAGCCCCAAAGCATGATGTTTCCACCCCCATGCGTCACAGTAGGTATGGTGTTCTTTGGATGCAACTCAGCATTCTTTGTCCTCCAAACACGACGAGTTGAGTTTTTACCAAAAAGTTATATTTTGGTTTAATCTGACCATATGACATTCTCCAAATCTTCTTCTGGATCATCCAAATGCTCTCTAGCAAACTTCAGACGGGCCTGGACATGTACTGGCTTAAGCAGGGGGACACGTCTGGCACTGCAGGATTTGAGTCCCTGGCGGCGTAGTGTGTTACTGATGGTAGGCTTTGTTACTTTGGTCCCAGCTCTCTGCAGGTCATTCACTAGATCCCCCCG